>NC_132874.1:10461954-10766297 GCF_048164855.1 Canis lupus baileyi
GATACATCACTTCTAAGTGTGCAGTCACAGAAAGTTCATGGGAAGCATTTTCCCTTTTACGATGACTGGTTTTCTTCACCATTATTCCAGGCCAATTAAGTTTGGTTTGGGAGATAGGATTTATTGACATTATTAGCACAGTTGGCACTAGTAATGATCATAAGTTTTTAAGAGAACACTGGGGAATTCACTGTTTAACTTAGAACCACATGACCATCTCTCTCCATTTATTCTTTAGGTCTTGAGGTTCTAGCTCTATTAAATTCTCAGGACATTTACTTGTTCACTCATGTTTACTTTCTCGAAACAACTTAAAAACTAGCTTGCTTTCTTAGAAAGATGATTTTTCACAAAACATGATGTATTTATCATAAACTATAATAAAAGTGCATATGGTTAAATAAAATCACCAATAATAAGAGTGTTGTGGAGTAATTAGACATCCTACTTTTATTGCTTAAAATTGTATAAGAAATACTGAAATGCAAAAGATTTTAGTGCCTTAACATCATTCTGGTCATAGAGTTTAAGGTTAATTGATATTAAATGGTGAATGAATGAGTGAATGAGGGATGGATGGATGGATGGATGGAAAGATGAATGAACAGATGGCCTGAAGTTTTGATAATCCTTCCTGATATTTGTCCACAGTGCCAGACTGTTTTTGATGCTTTGGAAAGGTAAACAATGATTATTTTTATGGAACTTACTGAGAAAAGTTAGCCAAAATAAGTATTGTTTCACGTCCATCCATAATTTATAATAGGCTCTAGCACATTTCGCATCTAAAGTCTGCAGATTTCTGCAATTATCAGAAAAAAATAGACAGTAGAGTAGCACTTTTTTTTTTCCAGCACAGCAAAAACAATAAAGGACATTTTAGAACAGGTATAAACTGGTTTTTATGAATTTGAGACTTGCTTTGCAGAATATTTGCCAAGAGTTGTGTAAGACCAGCATGATGAAATGTGTTATTTGTTCAGACCAACAAACATTCACTGAGAACCTACTCTGTGCCAGGAAGTGTACTCGACACTGTAGGACCGAGAGTGAATACAACGCTTTTGCCTCTGAATATCATACAGTTTCATGGAGAAGATGACTTATGAACAGATGATATTGGTACATTATTGTAAAGTGATACAATTACCACTAGTGATATGGAAGGAGGAGTAGACCACAATATTCTTGGAAATAGTGAGTATGCTAGTCATCTTTATTTCTTAGTGTCTAGAGAGTCTCTGGTATACTGTAGGGGCTTAAAATGTAGGTTTTGAATGAATAAATGAAACCTGGAAGTTGGACAAAAATTTCTTGAAGGAGATGAGGTCTAGAACATCAATAATGATAAAGATACTAGTGATAATGCCTAAGGTTTTTTGAAAGTTTTACCATGTACACTGTTTAAAATACTCATTCATGTCATCTTCACAAAAACTCTGAGATATATACTATGATTATCCCTACTGTACCAAGAATAAAACTAACACAGAGATAAGTTAAAAATGCGCCCAGTATCACCTACTAAAAAGTATTAGAAACAAGATACAAACCCAGCCCTTGCCTCCAAAATAAGGAGGAACATTCCGGTCACCAGAAATGGTAAAAGCAAAGATAGGGCAGTGAGCAATCAATGTTTGCAGAGATCTACTAAGGAGCTTGGGTTTTCTGCTGTAGACCAGAAATCACTGAATTGTTTAGTTAACGAAGCAACATGGTTAGATTTGTGTTTCAGGTGAGTCATTTCAGTTGCTGGGTGGAGGGTAGTTGTAAGCCTTGGGGGTATGATTGAAAGGGTACTACAGGATAAAGAAGAGTTCACCATGTGAAAGATGTGAGTGCAAAGAAGGGTTTGGGGCACTGGGCAGAGCATGTGCATACACTTCATGATGAGACAGCATTTTCAAGGAATCGTAAGTATAGAAATCTGTCTGTAACATGAATTTTAAGGGTAACAAGAGACGAGGGTAATGAGAAAAGATGTTGAAGCAGTCAAGGGGGACCATATTCAGGAGCCTGATTTTTTTTTTCTTAAAACAAAATGTAACCACAAAGAGTTTTTAATCATGGTGTGAGATGTTTAAATGTACGTTTTAAGAGATCCCTCTGTTTGGTGGAAAGTAGACTGGAAACTTGTAAGCCTGTGAGCAGGGAAATGTGTCTACAAGTTGTCACAGTAATCTAAGCAAGAGATGATGGTGACAGAAGTGGGGGCACTAGGGCCTGAGAGATACTTACCAGATGGAATTGACAAGACTTGTCAGTTGATTAATCGATTGATCATCAAAGGCAAGAAGTGGTGAAAGGAAGAAGAGTCGCTGTACATTCTGGTTTGTCCAGAACTGTCCTTAGTGGTGCCAGAGCAATTACTATTAGCCCTTCTTTTCATTCTCTTGAATGAAGTGGTTCATATGGCAAATGTATGGTTATTCTAGTTAGAAGTCAAAGATGTCTCCTGGAGTTTGAGTTGGTGCAACAGATGGATGCCATTCACCAAGAGGGAATGAAGGAGAAGGAGCAAGTATGAGAATGAGGTGGTAAGGCTGAGTTCTGGACAAAGTCAAGTTAAGTGTCTGCAGTGAGAAGAGGATAGGAGTCTTGAAAAAATATGGCATGTCTGGGCTAGAGATGTATCTCACAGAATCATTTGCACAAAGTGGTGTGTATATTGGATCCAATGGATTCTTCAGAGCAGCTCCCGCAGGCTAGGCAGTGCTCTGAGACATTATGTCTTTAGGACCAGGTGGGTGGTGAAAATTTGGGGAAATCAATGAATTAAATATTTCCTGTGTGCCTACAATTGAGTGGATGGATGTTTCTCATGCAAGGCTGGTTATCGGAAGGCTTCTAACAGGAGCATGCTCATACACTCCTAACTGGTGTAACTGGGACTGCTGCTCCCAGTGCCCTGGGGGCTTAGGGTCATGCTACCTCCTTAGAGAAGAATATGAGAGTTTGTTCCTGTCGTGAAGGAGCTTATTGTCAAGTTAGTGAGATTCCACTAACTATTGTCTCGTTAGTGACACATGAGAAACAATTAAAATGATGAGTTTATTTTTAAAATGATACATTTATATATTCTAAGTTGGCAGTACAAACTAAGAGTGTTTTAGAATTTCAAAGCAGAGAGAGAACATTGTAGGCTGGAGTAGTGGCAGCCATTTGTCGACTTGGCATTACATTTTCCTGAGATGTTTTTGGGAACAGGAGTAGAAGGACCCCAATGAGCAATGCTTTGGTGTGAGTTTATGCCAGCTCTTACACTGCTACCGTCTTGCTGCATCTCTGGATATCTGAGACATATCTTCATTAATATCATTTCTCCAGCTTAACTAAAGCTGGGGAGACCATGTGGAAAGCTTCAGGGAGGGTGTGCTGGGTCTTGGCATTTAGGAACGGGCATCCCAGGCTTGGCACATGCAACAGATAATGAGCAGAAAGAGTGGGCTGAAAATGAGTCTGGCATACGTGAGAAACATTAAGGAAATTGGAAGTACTTGAGGGTTCATGTTGAGCAATAAGAGGAGGCAAGGCTCAGAAAGATCCCCTTCTCTCTGCCTAGGCTCTCTTCTGCTTGGCTTAGCTTAGCCAGCTCCTACTTATCTTTAAGACTCAATCCAAATGGCCTCACCTCCTTGAAGGCTTCTGTGACTCCTCCAATCAGGTGGTCCTCGCTGTGTGCTTCCAAGGCACTTGTTTACACCTCTTACCATAGTATGAATCACATTGCCCTGAACTTGTTTAAGTCTGATTCCTCTATTAGACTATGAGTTATTTGAGGGCACAAAGCTTGTTGTTGTTGTTGTTGTTGTTGTTTTCTACCTTTCCTGGCCCTGAATACAGTGCTCAGCATATAGAAGGAACTTGACTGCTGTTAGCAGATAAAAGATTATTATTTATTTATTTATTTATTTATTTATTTATTTATTTATTTATAAAGATTTCAATTATTTGTGTCATGAGAGACACAGAGACGTAGGCAGAGGGAGAAGCAGGCTCCCTACGGGGAGCCTGATGCGGGACTCGACCCCAGGACCCTGGGATTACGACCTGAGCCGAAGGCAGATGCTCAACCACTGAGCCACCTAGCCGCCCCAGCAAGATAAAAGATTTAAATGACAGATATGGGGAGGAATTAGCTCTCCTACCAAACTAATTAGCTCAGAGTCCTTCGGACGTGCTTCCTCCGTTTCCTGCCTCTGCCCTGTGCACAGCAACATCACCTTCAGTGCAGTACTCTCCTCTGCTCTTAACTCTACATTTTGTACATTTTTCCAGATACTGCTTAAAGTTTTTATGCAGCTTTTCCTGACATGTGACATACTTCCTTGTCAGCAGTCTTCAGCTCCTCTGACCTCAGACTCTTCCTCTCCTAGACCTGAATTCCCACATTTTATAGATGAAGAAACGGAAACCTGACCTCCGCCTGAAGCTGGGCAATGTGCATTGTCTAGAAGGGGAGCACAGCCCCAGGAAGCTCCTTGCCATTGCCCAGGCGAGGAGGAATACAGATGAATGATCCAAAGGAACCAAAACAGAGGTCTTCTCTGTGCAGTGGCAGCCTCCTTCCACCTAGGCTTGGGTTGTGTTTCCATGTGATTATGCATCAAAAGCCCTCCAGCTCAGCCCTACAGCTGCCTTTGCTTTGTGACCACAGTGGGTAAACCTCTAAGGGATACACACTGACATCTTCTTGCTGACCTTCTTGCCTGGGCTTCGAAACGCAACCAAACGTTAATAACACCACTTTTTCATTAGCAAGTTCTTAGTGGAGCCCTATATTCAGGTAAACCCCGATAAAAGTGCCAGGACAAATAGTTCAAACACTCCAGTGTCTCCGAGTCGCTGTCCTACCTGTAGTTAAACGAAAAGGAATGATCGCTGCTTTTCTGCCCTGGAGAGCTTTCACCACTTTCAAAGTGGGCCAGTAACTCCCCGAACAGAAGAGGAAGCAAACTATATTTAAAGCAGTGCCTGCTTGTTTCTGTTTTAGCCATTTTGGCAAACCACTTGAAAAATGAAATCTTTTGGCCTAAACTCAGTTAAATCTCAGATGCCTGTGCCAAGACAATTCCAATTTAGCATCACCTTACATTATTTAAAGCTGTGAGTGAGGACATATTCATAGGGGCCATTGAAAAGAACTGGCTTGGAATTTGTGTTTGCTTTTGTTTGTTCTCAAAGAGGGAGTTGGAGACCAAAAGACATGGTAAAAGGGGGTGGGGGAACAAAGACAATCCCCTGGTTTATCTATCCAGTGAATATCTTGAGCACTTCATGCCTGATAGATACCACACTAGGGGCGAGACGTGAAGCAATAAATAAGACCCAATCTCTGCTCTCGAGAGGCTCTTGGGGATTCAAATATTTATAACCGAAATGAGAAATCCTCAAAATACAAAGTGCTAAGTGGTGTATGTAGGGCACCTACACTTAGGGAGGAGGATTCGCTTGAGCTGGAACTGAAAAAACAAGTGAAGTTTGCATGGGGAGAAGAGCACTCTTGACAGAGGGAAGAGCTTGTGAGAAGATGGGCATAAAAAGGCAGGGAATGTTCTAGAAGCACCAAGTGATGGCAGGAGACAGAATGGTAGGGGAGCAGGAGGAATGTAAGTTGAGGCAGATTCAAAAGAGTCTGATACATGATAGTAAGGATTTGAGATTTATTCTGTAAGCACATGGAGTCATCAGTGGTGCTTAACAAGGAAGAAAGTCAGCAACACCTGGAGAGCATGTGTCAGCAGACTCCCTCTCAGACAGACTTACCCGCTGCCATCACGTTCCTTGTTTTGGAAAGAGGAGGCTAATGCTGGAGTGGAGGATGCTCTGCACGTGGAGATCTCGGCATGGCAGGTAGGAGAGCACTGCAGGTATCAGATGAGAGATGAGGAAAGTCTGAACTAATGCACTTGGCAGGGGGAACCATATCAAGAGATATTTTGATGATAAAATGAACAGGATTCAGTCCGGTTAAATTTAGTCATGAAGGTGAAGGAGGGATTAAGGAGGGTTCTGATTTCCAACGTAGGTGACAAAGGATGGCCAATGTAACAGATGGGACACAATAGGAGTGGTTTGGTCAAGTGGAGGGAAGTAAAGGGCGAGTGAAGGGAAGATGAGCTTGTCTGCAACCTGTCAAGCCTGGGGCTTGTCTACGGAGCATCTTGGTCGATGGTTCACCAGACTTGATGCTCGGTCTACCCCAGACCTGAGGATTCAGAATGTCTGGCTCCTCAGTGATTTTGACAAGATCCTCCCACCCTGCCCTGGTTGAAAACTGACAATGTATGTGGCCTGCCATTGTCCTTGAAATAAAGTCCACATGCTTTTCCATGGCCTATAAAGCCCTGTGGTCCTGGCCTCGACTTACCTCAAGACCTCATCTTGATCCTGCTTCACTCATTCTGCTTGAGCCCCACTGGTCTTGTTCCTATTCCTGGAACTCCTCAAAATCTCTTCATCTTCCTAGAACTTTATCCTATGCTGTTGCCACAGACCTTCCAGATCTTCCCCTTTATGACTTGTTTGCATCATTAAGGTCTCAGCTTAAAGTGATTTCTTCAGAGAGGTTTTCTCTGTCTACCCAATCTAGAGAAAACAGCCCTTCTCAGGTCACTACAACATGAATCTTTGTGTTGCCATCACAGAACTTTAATAGTAAAAAATTATGTTGTTTATGATTTGGGGTCTTTGTGGAGGGTGCTTGTTTTTCCCTTCCACCCCCACTGCTCCCTGCACACATGCTGCCAAAACAAGGCCATTGCTCTTATAGCTCTGGTGCTTAGAAGAGTCTTTGGAACAGACTGGGCACTCAGTAAACATCTACTAAAGGATCTAATAAGGGAAGTGGGGGAAGGAGGGAGAGAGGCAGGGGCACCACAGGACCCCAGAGCATTTGGATCTGACTCAGAACAAAAGTACCAAGGAGGTCTTCAGAAAGCGGCAAGTTTGGGTTGAGTCTTGAAAAACAAAGAGTCACCAACCAACCTGAGAGAATGGATTCTTTGAGCAGGAGTAATCTGAGATGAGGCACAGAGATGTGTTAGGGCTGGAAGCTAGACCCTCGCACGGGACACCACAGAGCATCCCTTAGTTGTTGACGTGTGATGCCACAGGCCTTCATTCTAGATCTTCAGCGATCTGTGCAGAAGTGATACGCCTCTATGTCACTTCCTTGCTTCCATTTCTCAGTCTGATTTATTCTGTTAAATTCTTATCAATTACAAGCATAAAATTAGAAGAGGTCATTTGAGAAAAAAAAAAGAAAATGAAAAAGGAAAAGGAAACTTTGAAAGAAATCCTCTATTCCATTTTCTCCTTTTGGTCAACGCCTACAGGAACCTCACCTCTACTAAGGAGCTGGCCTTGGAGTGTTGTTAGACTGAGCCACTGCTGCATGCTGTTTGTGCAAAATGCTGGCAAGAAGAATATCGAGTGAGTGCTCTGGACCTCTCTAGAAAGTGAGATGCCTGCCTGCCCAGGGCATTCAAGAGAGCCAGATTCTAAATAAAATAGAGCCACATCTTCATGAAAACTGTTTTGTACACTGTATTCCAAGGACTCCTCTCTGCTTGTTTTCTTTAACTGGTGTTTAGCACATGCACACAAGGCTTTCCCTCCTTGCTTCCATTTTCCTCAAACAGGGTCCTCATTTCTATCTCTTTCCTTTAACTCCACATCAGAAATAAAAACTTCACAAATTTAGAATCACTTAGTTATAAACATAAAAATGAAGCAGGCACAAATTTGAAGTAATGGAAGTGAACGTTTTCCTTATTTAGCATTTGTCCAAGCTTCCATCATTCATATATCACTGTGGTGGCTTTTCCCATAGGTATGGTGTCATACTATTGCTATTTTTCTTTGAATAAACTTCTTTTTTCATTTTGTACTCATCTTAAGCATAATGAAGTCATGAATAAGATGCAATATTTATTTTTTCAGATTGATTTATTTTAGAGAGAGAGCACGAGTGAGAGGGGCAGAGGCAGAGGGAGGGAGCATCTCAAGCAGACTCTGCATTGAGCTTAGAGCCCAACATGGTACTCGATCTCATGACCCTGAGTTTATCACCTGAACTGAAACCAAGAGAAACCAAGAGTCAGATGGCTTAACCAACCAGGAGCCCCAAGATGCTATGCTTATAAACTTTCCAATGGCACATTAAAATAATCAACTATCAAAATTAAAAATTAAAAATGTGTGTCTTTCTCAATGAAGCTGGGGGGAGGGAAAGTGTCCTTTACCAACTAAACTTATGAAGTTTCCAGAACTTGGGAGGCATTGATACAAGGCTAAGACCCAACCAAGTTATATCTGCAATGGTTGACCTGATTGCTACTGAGGATGTTATGTGGCTTCTGCAGGCATGTTTGCTGCTCTTTTACCGGGATCCAGTATTACTGAATTCTAAAGAGTGTTTTGCAGATTGATCAATTAGTTAATATTCATAATCATGCTTTGCAAATCAAGAGAGTCAAAGACATGCTAAATACCATGATTTTGAAAACACTTTATAAAGCAGCAATCTCCTTGTATGACTCAAAGAAGAAAGTTCCCTTTCAGGCATGTAGAACAGTGTCCCTTCCTCAGCATCATATCTCTCTTCCTTTCTCCTGCTGAATATTTCAGTCTCTCCAGTTTTGTGGCTTTTATCCATAGTCTTTCTAGTTTTTCCTTTGGGACTCCATGGTGTGGATCATACCATTTGCTCTGAAGGTGTGACTGCATGTTTTGTGACCTTTGTATATATACATTTATCTAGCTTTGGAAGGCGAAGTGTTCCATATCAATGAGTCTTTAGATAATTAAAGCTTATCCTCTGTAAGCTCCCAAATATTTTTTAAAAATCTGAACTATTTTGATAGAACTCTTTCTGAACATATTACACACTTGATTGCCTTATTATATAAATGTAATATAATTTCACCCAGGGAGATGGCAATATGTGTAAAAGAAGGAGCATCTCAAATCAGCCTGCATTTGTTTATTCTTGTGGTTATTCTCTTTGACCCAAGAGTGACACCATCACATGCTAATTAGGTTGATTTTTGTTGTTGTTGTTCTGACTCTCCTGTCTTCAAAGAGCTCACAATTTTATTGGAGGAATTGGATACGTAAATATATCGAAGAGATAATTAGTGATAAATATTGTGAGAGTCAAAGAACACAGAGGATCAAGGACAAGTCATGGTCTTATTTGGTCAGGAAGAATGAATAAGAGAAATAAAAAGAAGATGCTTGGATCTTTAAAATGAGAAGGCCATCTTGGGGCACCTGGCTGACTCAATTGAAAGAGCATATGACTCTATCTCAGTGTTGTGAGTTAGAGCCCTGTATTGGATATAGAGATTACAAATAAACAAACTAACTAACTAATTGAAAAAAAAAAAAAAGAGGGAGAGAGGCAGAGAGAGAGAAGTCTATCTTAAGGACCAGCAAGGCAAATGTATTTGAAAGGAGAGAACAGTATGCTTCAAGACACAGAAGTCTGATAGAGTGATTTGTCTGCTGATAAAATTTGCCAAGACTGGAATATAATGAGTATATTTGTTTGCCCAGCCCATTCAATTTTGTTCTGATTCCAATGAGGAGTCCTGAAGATTTGTTAATTGGCATGGTAAGATCTCACTTTTAGGACTATCACTTTGGAGCATTCTGGCATTCAACAGCTATTTAAGTTTAGTACCCACAATATACAGAGATTTATCTAACCTAAAGAAGTTAGGTTATCTTTCTATCTAAAGAAGTGACCAAAGCAGACGAAATCCCTGCTCTCATAAAGGCAGATTGAGGGTGAAATGTAGATTAAGCTAATTAGGAAATAAATCGAATTTGTCCAAGAGATACGTTTTGAGAGATCTTTGCATGTGTAACTGATCAAAACTGATCAGATGTAGAAGGTGATTCTAGAAATACTCCCAGAATTCAGGCTGAGGCAGTGGATTGCTGGTGGTGGGCGCTAATGGAGACAGACCAGCCACTCTTTGAGGGAAGAGCCTATCTCATCTACTTTGGAGAGCATTCTCTGGCACTGCAGACCTAATCTTCCTCCTAGTCTGATCCAGATAATCGTCCTCTCTTCCATACTACCTCTATATCTTGTATATCACTTCTAGTTTTGTTTCTATTGTTAGATTACCACTTATGTATTTGCTTGAATATCTCTCCTACTGTTCTCTGAGATCTCATTTATCTCTGCAAGCTCAGGACCAAGCACCCAGATACTTGGTACTTCAAGAAACCTTATTTGAATTATCAATAGGGAATGAAAGAAGTTAAGGAGGAGAACAAGGGTTTTTGATGGGGGTAGGGTGGGCAAAGCAATAACCGAGCAGGATGATTGTTTAAGTTTGAACAAGTTGAATTGGGAGGGTCTTTGGGGTATGAATATAAGAAGAAAGAACAGAGCCTTTGATATATATGTGGGATTCATCAGTATGTATTACAATATGGATGTGGATGATATTCTGTGATGATATTACAATATGGATGTGGATGATATTCTGTGGATACATATTGCAGTGTGTTTCTAAGCATTTTACTCTCTGAGTAGAAAAGAGAGGGCTCAGAATAAAAGAGAGGTACTGGGATTGAAGGACAATGGGGTAATCCAGAAGCCAAAAGAGATCAAGACAGGGGGACAGAAAAAGAGTTTCCAGAGAGGTAGGAGGAAGACAAAAGTCATGTCGTTAAAGTCAAAGAAGAATAGAATGTCAAGGAAGCCAAAGCCAAATACCACAGAGATATCAACTAGATAAGATGAGAAAGTGTTCTCTAATTCAGCAAACCCTTGGCTAGGATTCAGTGTCATGGTGTAACACTGGGGCTAGAGCCAGGCTTGTAGCTAGATGGTGCAAAACAATACACCTGCTGAATGTAATCTGTTCTTCCAAGAAGCTTCAAGAAAGGAAGGAGTGGGAGAGAGTAATTGCTGAGGGTGATGGGAGCTATCACAGAAGCCAGGGAGAGGATCCTAAATTGAGAAAGATTGATTGTATTTTCTACTGAAGTGACAAAAGGAGACTGGGGGCATGAAAAAGGAGAGCTGGTAGATGAAGGCCCCTGAGGAGCATAGGAGATACAGAGAACAGGGGGAGGAGTTGACTTTTTAACAGGAGGGAGGCACCTCTTCTTTCAGGACAGGAGGGAGGGGCACACATAGATACTTGTAGCAAAGGGGGCAGGACTTTGAGGGAATGCATAGAGGATGGCTGAATTTCCTCTGTGAAGTCTAGTGCATGGATATCCAAAGCCAAGGAAGAAGAGAACAGAAGGAAGAGGGCAGAGGCCTCAAGAAAGGTTTTGAAGGCTTGGAACCACACCTTGAGGAACGGAAGGAGCTGGCCCTGGTCATTTGGAAAAATACCAGGGAAGCAACTGCCCCATGCACCTGCCCCGCCTGACTTCCATGGTTTATTCTAAGTGCCTGAATCTCTACCATACAGATTCCAACAAACCCTCTGGTGTCTCCTTGCAGCCTGCCTAGGAGGATGATTTATCTTTCCCCTGTGCTGTGAGGTGGGAAGGAAGAGCTTCCAGTAGGAAGCAGCTAAAAAACGCTGCCCCTTGTAAACAAAAGATGCTTTCTTTTCTGCCCCTGTCAACGGTTCCCTTTGAAGTACTTGGCTGGTGGGGGGTTAAGCGTTACTTTCTCTGCACATAGAAATTGCCCTGAGACTTGATCTTAAAAAATTTCCTCTGGCTTTACCCCCTACTCCCAACCATGTATGTGGGCTACCTGAGGTTGTTTACACCATGGAAAAAGGTCCTGAGAAGCTGTTCTTTTATTGTCTTTGAGTCAGGTTTTTTTGTAGTTATTCTGTTTCCTAGTTCCATTTGTCATTTACTGGTAGAATATCTGCCTGTGAGAGCCCTTGTACTAGTTTCCTCGAGCTGTCATAGCAAAGCATGACAAATGGAATGGCTTAAAACAATAGAAATTTATTCTGTAGGCTAGAAGTCCAAAATCAAGGTGTCAACAGGACCACACTTTCTCTGCAGGTGCCAGGGAAGAGTCCTTCCTCTTCTATTTCTGGTTTCTGGTGCTTGCCAGCAATCCTTAGCCTTCCCTGGTTTGCAGCGACATTACTCAAATCTCTGTTCCATGTTCCTATGGCCTTCTTCCTAGTGCATGTGTGTGTGCATCTGTATCTGTCCTATGAGGACACCATTGGAGCTAGGACCTGCCCTAATCCAGCATGACCTCATCTTAACTAATTTCCTCTACACCACCCCTACATCCAAATAGAGTCACATTCTGAGGTTTTGGAAGAATATGCATTTTTGGGGAGGACTCTAGTCATCCCAGTATAGCCATCTCTGTATTTCCTGCTATTAATGTACTATGTGGGAACTAGGATGTTAGTGTAGCTAAGCATGGCCTTCCACTCCCCCAGCCTTCCCCAACATCCAGAATCAGTCCACTCTTAGTGTTTAAACTGGCTCAGGCCCCTATTCTATTTTATAGGAACCTTTCTCACCAGATTTCCTAGTGAAGAAATGTTATTGTCTCCACTGTAAAAGGTCTAGCCATGTCTGTTCTCCTCTGGGTGCAGCTCACACAAAGACAGTGGAATAGTTTGGGAATTCCTGACTTATGGTCAGCCCCCAGCAGTGAGAAAGGTGGCCCTAGAATAGGGTCAGAGGTGCTTGCCTCTCAGCAGTAACTACTAGCATCTCAAAAATTTTTTCAGAGTCTTTGTACCAAATGCAAGCTATGCACCAACCTGAGACCCCCAAACTATCTTAAAGTGAAATATTAAAACTCATATTATTTTGGATTGTGGAGTATGTGTGCTTGCTGATAAGTGTATTTGCTTTCCACAGATCCAAGGATGATGATGATGATGATTATTATTATTATTATTAATTTTCCCCTTTTGGCCATGCTGAGTTGTAGTCATTTGCTGGCAATGTAGCCATGATGTATGATTTTTGGCCTTTCCTGACTTCCACTTTTAATTTACAGACTTCCACTTGACCTACTTACCAGGGAATTGAGAGCTTAAAAGCTGTAGGTTTCCTGTCCCTCCTTACCCCTGTGCTGAGCCACACAGATAGATGTGTGCCTTCTTCCCATTGAGTTTAGAGGAGTGTCCGTCAGGGACCGTGGGGGCAGAAATACATGCTGGTGCCTCCTTTGATGACTCTGTGCTCTCCACAATGAGCTGGTGGTCTATATACCTATTGCCAACATCTGACACACTCACTGCATTCTTCAGAAACTTTCCCTCACCTGTTGTTCTGATGTGGAGGGGAGTCTTCTTACCTAACATGTGGGGCAGCCACTGTCCAAGTCCTTAGCATGTTCTCTGAGGTGGGTTTCGCCCCGTCTCCAGGTAAACTGCCTCCCTTCCTACAATCAAGGACGCATGGGAGGAAACAAGAGCTGAATCAAGAGACTTGCAGTGGTTGCCAGAGAGAAAAGCACAAATAGAAGTATTTATAGGATGGAGGAAATGGAGCTAGGAGAAAAATGTATAGAGGAGTAAACAGAGGTGCTTGTCCAAGGGTAGAATTACCTCTCCCCATCTCATCTCCATTCAGGATCTCCATCAGTAGATCTCCTCTACTTCCACGAATTCTTACTATGCAGCGCTTCTGTTCCTCTTACCATTGATTCTCACTCTTAATCCACCTTGGCTTTCTTTTCCCCCCTGTTGGAATATTTATGACTGGGTAGCTTGTAGTGATTTTGGTCATGTGTTAATTTATCTTTGAATACTTTCTATTTCCTTCGTGGCTTTCTCTTCAACAGCTTTATCCTGTTTCATTTCCCTCAGCACTTTCCCCTCTCTTCCAAAATTAGCTCTACTAAAATTTAATGTCTTTAGTTTCCCCTTCTGCTGTGGCTTCAATTCTCTGTGGTATCAACACAACTATTATTAGCCAATCCCTTTGCTGCCGGGCAAGGCTGTCTCCACACCCCACCCCACCCCCGCCACCCTCTGCCATTCCCTCCACTATGCCCTTGGTCCTAGATCCCCATGAACAGGGCTGATCTTGCTCCATCTTGTGCCATGGTTGGCATGAAAAGCTGGCCTGTGTCAGGGACACATCTCTCATGTCTGTTCTCTCTGCACTTGGCCTGTCCTACTTTATTGGAGAAGACAGGGTGTCCATGTGACGGGCCCCCCATTCTGACCATCAACTCTGTCTCAGCTGCTATGACAGTACGACTGCACAGTTACAACGCGAATTCCTTTGGGACTGTTGGAAGGGAACGCGCTGAAGAAAACCACAGACTGATTTTTGTAATGTGCTGCATTTTCTGACACTGCGAAATGTTCACGTGGAGTGTGCACGCGCTCCCTCTCAGCTTACCACTTTCAAGATGTTCAGTCTGGGCTTGCTCTCCGCTGTTTTTAGGGTATTTTATTCAGCATTAAACTTGAAAGCCTAATTTGATGGACACGACTGAAAGATTGATGCAGAAATTGTTGCTGTTTATGTTCTCCGCCTTCTGGAATAGTGGAAAAATACTCACCTCTCTTGAACATTTGCTCCACTGCAGTTGCCAAATTATCTAACAGCCACTCTCCAATGTGACAGCATGGTATTTATTTTTAAAAAATTATGCATTGTGGTGTCTGTTTCTGTCTGTGACAGGTTCCTTATAATAATGCTAATGTTTTGTCTTTACCTAGTGCCTTTTAATTCAAGAATCTTCCAGGGCTTTGGGTGCACATCACCTCTGTGGAATTTCATGGAAGAGGTGGCAAGGACAAAGATTAAGTTATAAGAAGAGCAGAGTTGTGTGGCAGGGCCTCAGCAGCTCTGGTCTCAACCACTAGGAAGGTCTTTTATCTCTAGTTGAGTACTCATTTTTCTTTCACTTTTCTTTTCGCCCCACCCCCACTCACCACCGCATCCTTACTTTTTGCTAGTGATAAGGAGCCTCCCAAATCTCTCTCCTTTGCTCTGCAATCCCCCCACCATTCACGGACTCTCTAAGATGGTGCTGGGGACAAGGCAAAGTCCTTTCACTCCCAAAGCACCATGATATCAGAAGTCCCATTCTTCTCTTTGGGTCTTTCTTGACCTCATTGGGATATTTATGACATGGGATGTTAACGGGTCAGTATGAGGATTGGGTGAAAAGATGTCCTATCTTTTCTAAAGGGAAGAAATACAACAAGTCCTACATGGACACTCCTCATCCAATAGTTCTCTTCCATAGCCCCATTTAGCACCTGTTGCTCCTTTGCTTGTTTATAAATAAATAGAAATTATGTTGACTCAGTTCCTTCCAATTGATACCCATTTCGAGCAAAATGCTGTGCAGTAGGAGTTGGGGTGTGGCACAAAGATGAGATTACGACATGTGGTCTACCCTTGAGGAGCCTACTGTCTATCTGAAGAATGCAGGTGGGAAATAAGCACATACATTTCAAGGAGGAATACAAGGCGCAGCAGGTACTACACCAAGAGAACACCATATATAGTTGGGAGACTCAGGAAAAATTTTCTTTAAAGAGATGGGAATTGAAATGGCTTTTAGGGGATAAAAACAAACTTAAAATATTGAGACTTGAGACCTAGAACAATGAAGATATACAGAGAACAGGGAACAGTCCATGTTGGCTGAAGTACAGAAGAACAGTAGGGGGATCAGAAGGAAAAAAATGAATAAACTATTATTGGTTGGAATTTCATAGAGGCATGTTTCGATTGTGGATGAGAATTTCTACATCAGTCTAAGGGTGAAGAGCAGCCTGTGAACAGGGCAGGGCCAAGAACAGAGCTATCATTAGGAAGGCCCATCTGGCAATAGTGTGTTTAAGAAACTAGAATAATGAGATTTTTAAATGGAGTAAGGGGGAAGTGATTTTATAGATGAAAGAGTTGTGACCCAAAAACATTGCATCTTTGGGCTCAGTAGGCCCAATACTTGATTTTCAAGACCCTAAAGTCACTTATTTTTTGTTGTCGGAGCAACCAGAGCAGAAGCATCCCCTACTAATTGAAGAACTCAGCAGTAACATTCCTGACTTATAGCAATGCATTCGTACTGTCGTGGAATAAATAAGGGGGAGCTTTTGGGGGAAATATTGCAAGGCTATCTCCCACATTACTGAACAAACATTAATGTCCTTTTCCCTTGTGTAGACTCAGCTCCATGTGTTCTAAATCTATTTCCAAGAAAAGCATTCTTACTAAGACATTAAAACTTGCATTTTAAAAAGAAGAGAAAGAGGAAAGAATCAGGATCGATGTAACATGCGCACCGGGACAGTGCACCTGAACATGGATCTACCTCTGCAGAGAAACAAGATCCACGGGGCTGAGAATGTGTATTTCATTGTCCTATTGGAAAGGAACCTGTTCAGTTAGAATGGCCACTAGGAATTGCTAGAGCACTCCCTGTCAAAGGAGTGGTGTTTGCCCACTGGTTGTAATTGCAGAGACAACCTCAGGTCACACAATGTCTTTAAAACTTTACACATCAAGTAAGGGTGCTGGAGGATGGAAGTTCTCAAAGGGACCCAGACCTGGAGGATGCATTTTCCTTTGGGGTACTCTGTCATTTACTAAAATTTCTACTCCTGGTTGTTGTTGAGTTAATCTTGAAAACTACATGGCTAACAAATGCCCCCAGTTGATGCCTGAATACCATTTGGATTATAGTAACAGACAACAAGGCATGTAGCTTTATTCGTTTTCAATTTGTACGAAAATCTGTGTCTTTTATTTTAGGCTCAGTGATTGTCACCTTGTATGTGTGCATAGCGTGTGTGTGTGTGTGTGTGTGTGTGTGTGTGTGTGTACTGGAGTTTCACATCTGCTTTCACAGCACTTTTCCAACCAACAAGCCAAACTGCTTACCAAATTGACAGCTGTGACCTAAGCAGAGTTATTGGCCAGAAGGGAGTTTTTCCTAGGTTAGCTCACCGTGCTGAATGGAACCTTCTCTAGAGTTTGTTGAGAGGTTTTTGTTTTCGTTTTTTTCCAATCGGATCTATATCAAAAGACTTCCCCCAGATATGTAAAGTTTTTATAACTCAGCCTTCTTAGAAAAACAAAAGCTGTATACTGCACCTCATTTATTCCAACCACCTCATAGTCACAGTGATGTTGTGTCTATAATGCAAGGCAGGAGGGAAAATATGGCCAAATATATTATTCAACCAAGTTCATCTTGAAATGTCATTTTAAACAACTATATTTGTCAATATCTGATGTGACACAGGTAGCTAAAAGTAGTTATTCTGTTGGTTGGGTTGAACTGAGAAATCTTACTGTGTTTTAGCCACCACTTGCCCACTACTAATGGTCTGGCCTATTGATATCAGGTTGAGATCTCTTTGTCACCATCTTTACAGTTCTCTACTTAGAAATAAGCTGATTGGTCTTAAATTAGTAGCCACATATGGAAATATTTATCATTTAATTAAGGCAATGGGGTCTTAGACCTTTAGAATAATATGATTCACCACTTCAGAAAACAAAATGACCTGTAGTATTCCAGAAGCCAAAACTTTTTTTTGTGGAAAATAGAATTTTATCTCATATGTGTATATATATGAGATAATACACACACACACACACACACACACACACACATGCATGGATAGGAACATACATATATACATATATATCAGTGTGCTTAGAAAGACATATATGAAAAGCAAGTGAACTTTGAACTTATTTTTTAAATTATGAATTTTTTTTAAAAATTAAAACAATAGTAAGTTATATAAATGGTATCCAGAAATTTTCTTTCATGTATTTTAAAACTAAATTTCTTTTTAAAAATTTTAATTCCAGTTTAATTAATATTCAGTGTTATATTAGTTTCAAGTGTAAATATAGCAGTTCAGCAATTCTGTACATTACTTAGTGTTCATCATGGTAAGTGTCTTCCTTAATCCCCTCCATCTATTTCTGCCATTCCCCCACCCACCTCCCCTCTGGTGATCATCAGTTTGTTCTCCAGTTAAAAGTAATATTTAAGAATCTGTTTCTGTGTTTGTGTCTTTTTTCCTTTGTTTGTCTGGTTTCTTAAATTCCTCATATGAGTGAAATCATGTGATGTTCTCTAATGGACTTCTTTCATTCAGCATTATACCCTCTAGATCTACCCATTTTGATACAAATGACAAGATTTCCTTTTTATGACTGAGTAATATTCCACTGTATATACATTGACCACATCTTCTTTATACATTCATCAACTGATGGCCACTTGGACTACTTCCATAATTTGGCTATTGTTGATAGTGCTGCTATAAACATCAGGGTGCATGTGCCCCTTCAAATCAGTATTTTTGTATCCTTTGGATAAATACCTAGTGGTGTAATTTCTAGGTCATAGGGTAGTTCTATTTTTAACTTTTTGAGGAACCTCCATACTGTTTTCCACAGTGTATGCACCACTTTGCATTCCCACCAACAGTGTAAGAGTTTTTTTTCCCTCCACATCCTGGTCAACACTTGTTTCTTGTGTTGTTGATTTTAGCCATTCTGACAGGTGTGAGGTGACATCTCATTGTGGTTTTGATTTGCATTTCCCTGATGATGAGTGATGTTGAGCAGCTTTCATGTGTCTGTTGGCCATCCGTGTATCTTCTTTGGAGAGATGTCTGTTCGTGCCTGCAGTTGGACTGTTTGTTTTTTTTGGTGTTGAATTATATCAGTTCTTTATGTATTTTGGATACTAACCCTTTATCAGATATGTCATTTGGAAATATCTTCTCCCATTCTGTAGGTTGTCTTTCAGTTTTGTTTATTTCCTTTGTTTTCATTTTGATTAAGTCCCAGCAGTTTAGTTTAGTTTTGTTTCCCTTGCCTCATGAGACATATCTAGAAAAATGTTGCCATGGCCAATGTCTAAGATAAAGCTAAATTTGCTTTTTAAACTGTATCCCTTCTTTACTCTTTTAAAATTGAGTTATAAAGGTATCTGAATGACATATAGCATTAGATTCATTTCAGGTTGTCTTTTATTAAACTTATCTAAATGAATTAATAGTCATTTTGCTATCATGATATTTTGAATTTGTTCCAGAATACATTATTAAAATGAATTTTTTTCTCAAAAATCTATAATAACCACTTTGGTAAATGATCATTAAAAACTCTACAACTATGCTGGTTGTTTTTAAATGTATATTTTATGTTCTTGAGTACAATATAAAGCTAAGAAAGAGACTGAGGGATTATCCGTCCTGCTCCCCAAATGGACATTTGGGCCTAGAGCACAGATGCAGCTAAGGAGCCCCTGCATTAGTTACTAAAATGGAAATTTTCATCGATACCAGCAGCTTAATTTTCCCCCTATCTTAAGTGTGCATTTTGTTCCCCTAAATGCTATGGTTTCTACAGAGATCATATTGTTTAATTTCCCCAGTTTCAGAGTTTGAAAGTGATGTATAGTTTAGTGACCATATTATTTCGACTAGTATCTATACATCTTAAAACAAGCTGGGGGTTACTATGTCAATTTTGTGTAGACAAAGTTCTTTGCCCTTGTCTCTGAAATCCTCCATTTCCTTCTGTGAAAATGTACTGGAAGTAATTTTCTCACATAATAATCTAGGTGCCACCTGACTCATCTGTTTGTACATCTCAGACTTCACTTTCCTTTTCCATAGCTCTTCTTTATTCACCTCACCTCATCTCCCACTCCATGTTAGGGATGCATCATTGGCTTCTTTCTTACTCTACATGCTTGCTCTGGGTGATCCAGTTTGCCCTCTCCTTGACTTCAGACATCCCCATGAACCATTTAGCTTCATGATCAACTCAGATCTCTTTCCCAAGCTCCAGCTCCATAATTGGGCATCTCTTCATGGTTGAGTATGTAACTCAAGCACAGCATTTGCAAAACTTTCTTTCCCATGCAAAAGCACTACCTAGAAACCTAGGGGTCATTCTAGACAAAATCTAACTGATCATTACATTACTTTTCTCCTTTAAAAATATCTTCTGGTCTACCTCTTTCTCTTCATTCTCATAGCCATTTCCTGTGACAAGGGCTAGGTCATCTCTCATATAAATTATCAGCAAATCCACCAATTATCCAAACTTAAGAATGGGCTCCATTGATGGGGATCTGCTAGAAATTCCCCTGCCTTGGATTCTTGGTCCTCCATCTCAGCCAGAGGCAGAAGCTTATGTTTTCGTAGGGAGCACATACCAAGGGATCAGAGAGACATGAAGGGAAAGAGAATTTGTACAAAGAAGCATGACTGCATTGGCTTTTATTAAGAGTGACTGATTGTTTGATCCTGAAAAACCATCCTCTAAAAAAACACATAAGTTCTATCTTGGGACCATTCTTTTAGGATAAAAAAGAGAGAAATCATCCCTATGGAGTGGTAAGGTCCTGAATATACAGGGTGAGAATTAGTGAGTGCTGTGCAGGACCCTGTAAAGTCCCTCACCTTGTTAATCCCAAAGAGAACCCATGGTAGGAAGCCAGTGGCATGTGGCCCCTGGGAGAAGCAAAAAGCTCTCAGGATATTCCTTCTTTGACTCAGCTGGAACCCATGTAGAGTTGTTTTCCATGGCTGCATCTGGAATGAGAGAGAGGAGAGACTGGAAAGACCTAAAGTGCTACAAGACAAGTGTATGATATACCCTCTCTGGTAAAACTCGTACAATTGCAAGAGTAATCTTCCTAAAGCACAGATGTCATCATACCTGCCTTTCTTTATTACTTTTTTTTAAAGATTTTATTTATTTATTCATGACAGACACAGAGAGAGAGAGAGGCAGAGACACAGGCAGAGGGAGAAGCAGGCTCCATGCAGGGACCCCGACGCGGGACCTGATCCTGAATCTCCAGGATCACGCCCTGGGCCGAAGGTGGCGCTAAACCGCTGAGCCACGGGGCTGCCCTTCCTGTCTTTTCTTTAAAACACTCTTTATGGCTTGAACCAGTGGTTTTCATACAATGGTTGTCAGAGTCCTGGGGTCTAAAGTGATGCCTAAAACCAAGGAGGGGACCAGTGGCAAAGTTTGTATCCTCAGCTCCTGTTTCACTAGGAAATAAGATGATAGCTGCTAACAGCAGGTTTGAAATCCTTAGAATGAAAAGGATATGTCTAAATACCTTGCCACACATTCATCCATTGAATATTTAATGGTTGAACTGAGATTTTAAGGACAAACAGAAGGGCAGCCCAAAGGAGAGCCATTGAGGCTGGAGTAGGGATCAGAGTCAGAGAGAATATGGGAGCCTGATGAGGGCAGGATGGGGAAGGAGAAACCTTTGCCGAGCTCCATTGGTTTTATTAGGAAACTTCGTCTTAAAAGCAGTGGTGAGGAGATGCCTGGGTGGCTCAGCGGTTGAGCGTCTACCTTCGGCCCAGGGCGTGATCCTGAAGTCCTAGGATTGAGTCCCACGTCAGGCTCCCTGCATGGAGCCTGCTTCTCCCTCTGCCTGTGTCTCTGCCTCTCTCTGTGTCTCTCATGAATAAATAAATAAAATGTTTAAAAAAAAAAAGCAGTGGTGAGCCTTTAGAAGATTTGTGATTGAAAAACATCTGAGGTTTTAAAAGATCAGTCTGATCTTGAATTGGAATAAAGCTGAACTGAGAGGCATGGCTCTACAATAGGGGCAGGGTGCTATGAAACCAACCACTGAGGGGATGGTGACCAAATTCAGAGACTCCTCAGGAGCCCCAGATAGTCTTAGGGATTTGGATGACGGTAAGAAGGGTGGGGTTGAGATGAGGAGGCCACAGAGGGTAGGGCCCTTGACTCCAAAGGCAATGGCCAGACTCAGAGTCATAAGCGTGATGCCCAAAAGAACAGGTGGATCAAGAAACATCACTATAGATTCTGGAAAGACCCAAAGGATGGCCCCATCAACCAAACAGGGGGAGAAGTCTTGAAAGACTAGATAGATAATTACCCCAAGGAGATGTCTTTAAGCTAGAAGGGATGACAAGCTCATATGTTTTGTGCTATCAGCATAAGTGCAGGCTAAAAAGCAAGATGAAATTAGTAATGGGAAGTAAAGTATGTAAATTCAAAACCAATATATGAGCAATTGAGTCAGTTCTGCTAAATGACTCACTTAAGGTGCCTTCAAAACGGACTAATCTTTTATAATTTGATTGCCTTGTAGATGCCAGTTCCCATTGATTTTGGGAGCAGCACATATAGAAACAATTGCT
Organism: Canis lupus baileyi; assembly: GCF_048164855.1. Lineage (NCBI taxonomy): Eukaryota > Metazoa > Chordata > Mammalia > Carnivora > Canidae > Canis > Canis lupus. The sequence continues at coordinate 10,484,082 of NC_132874.1, forward strand.
ATACTTGATCATGACTACTTCCTATGGCTCTGAAGGAGCTTTGCAAATTGTCATTTTGGACTCAGTTTGAATACAGGTTTGAATACTCCCTTTGAATTACAATTAGAATATTAAAATAAATGCATAACACATAAGCATATTAATTGACAATAGGAAATGCAACTCCGGATAGCTGAGAAATTTGCACTGGCCTGATCAATGTCTTCTCCTCCTTTTAGGCAAGCTCTCTGGGAAGTCAGATCATCACAGGGGGATTGGTGGGCATGGCATCAGAATTGAACTGGACTGTTTAATGGCATAGAATTCTGATAGATGGATTTATCACTTGCTAACATGGGGACCTAGCTCCCATCAGCCTAAGAGCAGCTTCTCTAAGTGGCGCTTCGATAGACCTTCCCAAAGTTTATCTCTATGACTTTTCTTTCTTTTTGTGGCATAGTGTTTTCACATTCAGCCACTGATTTCTCAGATATTTGCCCACACAAAGACCCACTGGTCAGGAATTGCTATTCTTTATATCAAGAGTTTCCAACCAAGTTGAAATAAGTGCAAATCCTGATGCTAAGAACCAAACTCAAGAACCGTTCAGCCTTCATTAGAGCAAGTCTTGTTATTTAGAAGTTAACCAGTCGGAAACTCATTGCATAGCGGCCTCTGATGAATGAACATCATCATTCCATTTACCCGATCACGAATGTGTCCTTTCCCAGAGGTGAGTAATTTTAATTTTCGTGGCTCAGCTGCTGAATCTGCAGTCTTTGCTTTTGTAACCGCACACTATGCAGGGTAAAGATAGAGGCAAAGTCAAGAAAGTGAAGACTCAAGGGGAGTGTCCTCAGTCCTTCCCTTCCTCTCCCTTAGTTCTTGCCTCTTCTCCTATTTCCCTTCCTGCCACTCCAAACCCAGCTTCCCTTCCTTCTCACGTCAGTACATCTGTGCAGAGTCCCACTGAGGGATGGAGTGAGATCCTGAGGTGGGCAGATAAGATAGCTGTGACCTGATTGCACCCTCTAATTTACTTATGCTTTCCCATGACTGGCACCTCTGAAAGTCATGGATCCAAACTTCTCCTCGCTGCTCTGTCTTCTTCCCTTGCCTCCCTCCTCATCCCCCCTTTGCCTAACTCACCCCAGTTACTCTTCTTTTTTCCCCACATGGAGATGAAGGCAGGTGGATGTGTGTGTAGGTGGTTGAGAAATTAAATTGGAGTGGAATGGACTGAAATGAATTGGAAGCCAGGAAAAAAGTCCTCCACCCACTCCAACAGAAACAGCCCCCAAGGAAGGAGATAGGATTGAGGGGAACCCCAAGTAGAAGCCTATCCCTTTGATCTTCATATTCTTTTCTCAGCTGGACTTTCCACTGTTAATGACTTCTCCCTTAAAAAAGGAAGTGGGGAGGAGATGACATCAATGTGTACTTCCGCTCGATCCAGGAGCTGGAGAGAAGAGGCTCAGCTCTGGGTTCAAGACATGCCTGCCAAAGCACCACATCATATCACCTAACCGAAGGCCCCTCCTTCTGCTTGTTTGTTGAAATAACAGATGGCATCCTGATCTATGCCCTACCTGGACAATGGATATGGGTCATGGTGAGAAGGTACCCTTGAATGAATTACATTGGTTTCAAGTAACTTTTTTTTTTTTTTGAGAGAGAGAGAGAGAGAGAGAGAGAGAAAGAGTAGGCATGTGAGCATAGGGGGAGGAGCAGAGAGAGAGAGGGAGAGAGACTCCTTTTTTCTTCAAGATTTTATTTATTTATTTATTTGAGAGAGAGAGAAAGAAGGAGAAAATGAGTGAGCAGGGGAAGAAGTAGAGGGAGAGGGACAAGCAGACTCCATGCTGAGCACAGTGCCAGACACAGGTCTCAATCCCATGACTCTGAGATCATGACCTGAATGGAAATTAAGAGTTGGATGCTCAACTGACTGAACCACCTGGGTGCCCCCTGTTTTAGGTAACTTTAATGACACATCATTTCTATTTGAACAAGTAAGTAGGTGGACACTTATTACACAAAGGTAGCCAATCATCATGAGCTTGACACTTGATTAATGAAGATCTGATAAAGTTGCTTTCAGATATGTTTTCGGCTGTCCCTCTGGTTATACTGAAAATCCTCAGGTATTCTTTTCCAAGGTTATGGACCTTGGCAGGTTATGCCTCCCTTCCAGAACATTTTATGAGTACCTTATGGCAGCACCTCAGTGCACGGATATAATTGCCAACTAAAAACAGAAAGAAGAAAGAAAATTCCTACTTTAGAATGATGACAGGTTGGTGGGGTGAATGATGGGGTCATGGGCAGGAGGAACTATTGTTTCACTGATCTTCAACCACTGTTGCCTTCACAGTAAAATTCAGGCAGGACTAAGATGGAGTTTCCATTAACACACCCATCCCTAGTTGTCTGTTCCTTCTGTTCCCCAATACTGATCCGTTTTTTTTTAAGTGTCCTCAGGCTGAAATTTTCCCTGTTTGACATCAATCCAAAGGGAAATTGCCTGCAGTTTGAGGCAAATTGTAATTGTGTCTGTGTCTGCTTCACAAAGTGTATAAGCCTACTCTTCCCATCAATTTTCATTTTTTAAAAAGATTTATTTATTTACTTGAGAGAGAGAGAAAAAAAAATAACATGAAGAGGAGGAGAGGCAGAGGCAGAGGTAGAGGCAGACTCCCTGATGAGCAAAGAGCTCACCACAGACTCATCCATGGGGCTCGATCCCAGGACCCTGGGATCATGACCTGAGCCAAAATCAAGAGTTGGACGCTAACTGACTGAGCCACCCAAGAGCCCCTCAATTTTCATTTTAAGGGTCTTCTATACAGTGACTTCTTAGAGTCATTGACAGTTTGATAAAAGACTTTTGCCTGTTGCATTACTTAAGGATGAGCTACTTTTAATTTTGTTCATTTTAAAAAGAGAGAGTAGCCTCATGGCATTACCTGTGCCAACTTACATCACAGAAAGGAAACATGGTAAGTATTAGCAAAACGTGATAAATGGAACTATAGGTCATGATAGAGACAGACAGGAGGACAGATAGACCTAGTCATATCGGTTTATGTTTGTTTATATCTAGACAGATCCATTCATCTCTTCATCAGTGACTAGTCCAATTTTAAGTTTGACGAAAAAAACCCAGATTTTGTTAATGGGCCTTTCTATATTGTTTTTCGGCCCTATAGGTTACCTGACTTGTATTCTCCTTTGAAGGAACATGGACCCCACCTTCACACTGCAGAAACTGCCCACTCTTTCACTTCCAGTCTTCCTGATTGAAGAATCTTCTAGGCCACATCCTCGAGCTGTATCCAAGGAAGTCTGTAAATGTGGCAGGCTTGTTACCTGCAAGATGCCCTTTAAGGTCATCCCAACATCAATTCCATCTTGTCTCAAAGTGACATAATCATGGAGCGTGTGAAGCCAGACCAGGGGTGGGGTGGGTATCCAGGCTGCCCAGAACGTGGATGCCCGCAAACAGATCAGGGTGCCTGAGGGTTATTTTTGTTGGTTGTTTTTGAAATACAGTTGACACGGAATGTTACATTAGTTTTAAGAGTGCCTGAGTTTTCCTTTGAGGAGGCTCACTAAGGCTTCCTGATTGCCAAAGATGCTTCTTTGGATGCTTCCACACCATCGTGTTCTCTGCAGCTGCATGAACCAGACACCGGGTCACCTTGTCGGGATGGGGATGTTATCATAGTGCTATTACTTCTTCACTTTCCTTTCCTAAACAACAAAAAGCCACTTTTGGATGAGATCTTGTGAGCACAGAGTCCCTTTCCTTCTTTTCAAGGCAACACGTAACTAAAATTTATCAGAAAGAAATAAGCCACTTGGCCTTCATCACTTGCTCTAGCTGATGCTAATTTATTATTCTGTTCTTCATTTTTCCTGGGTATAGAAAGAGAAGGGACAAAGGAAGACTGGATTTTTTAAAAATTTGTGTCTGTTTTCATCTAATTTGATGAATGTTATTATACCAAACATTAGAAATGTGTTAAGAGGAAATATTTGTTTACACCGTAAGCTGCATAAAAAGCAATATTGCTTCAGTCTTGTTAAATCAATTACTGTCTGGGCTTTCAGGAGTTGGCAAGCAATTCTACATGCCCCCAAAAAGAGCTGAAATTGCAGAATTATTATTTAAAACTTATATTATTCCCTGCCCTTCAAAAAAATCACACAAATATAATCCTTTTTGAAATCCAGATTGGACTATTTCAATAGAAAACACATTTATTTATTATTGCTGGCACTTCCTTAGTGTGAGGGACTCCTTGGGCCATTCAGGCAGACCCACCTTTCATAATGAAATCTATCCCTTAGATAAAGGAAAATAAACAGACTTGGTACCCTAGGCTAACGTGATTTTCTGAGTTTTGGAGGGCAGCAGCTTGTTTATTTTTATTTTTTTTCAGTCTGATAAGTTTCCAAGGCAAAATGATTTATCTCTGTCCAGTTCTTCTTGGGATATTCACTGGGCCGAAAGTGGATTAAGGAAGAAGTAAAGAACAGACTGAAATAGAATGAGAAGGAAATCTAAGGGCAACACTGACATGACGATGGCTTAACCCGATTACTGTGTATCCTCTAAAGAGAGCAAAAATCAAATTAAATTGGGGAAAAAGAAAGTGAAAAGAGAAGGAAATTGCAATATTTTGGTCTAAGGGAGATTGCATTGTAGGGTTAATAGAATTTAGGTGGCAACATCATTTTTAATACTAGATGGGCTTATGCCTGTAATTCCTGAATGTACTGTTCGTAGGCAAGGTGTGTGTGTGTCTTTCTCTGACATGACACAAGAAAAAAAATGTTCACAAATGATAATTGCCTAGTGCCAGCAGTCACATAATTCCCTTTCAAAAAGGAACAGGGAGAGAAGCTGTTGCCAAGGCAAGCTTGGAGGCTGTGAGGCCCCGGAGCTCTTCACTATCTAAGGTCCCACCCACAGCCTGTCATTTTTCTCCAAGGCATGGGTTGGCACCTGGGAAAAGCTCCCTTCCCAGCCTGTCATAGAGGAGCTGCCCAGCTAGGATTCAGCTTCTCCAATACGCCCCTTCTCTGTTCATTGTGACCCCGTGGACTTGGGATGCTCATGGCTCTCTGGAGGAGGTGCCCAGAAGTGTCACCAAGGGTTCTCATCCTCCAGACACACATAGACACGAGAATGAACCAGTGATGGTCCAAGATGAATGGAAGCAAATGCCAAATTAGTGTGCAGACCAGTTCTTCTCAACTTTGGTATCACAGCCCAGTATGTCGTCATGGTCAGTAGGGAGACAGGAGTGGAACTGGGGCTACCATTGCTGGAATGGTTCTTGGGATCCCATGACCTACCATATAAGAATAGCAGGTAACATTTATATAGTGCTGAGAGTGTGCCAGGGGTGAAGCATCTCAGGTGCATCACAGCAATCCTACAAGTGGGTAAGTGAGGAGAATGAAGAGTACCTACCTCTTAGTAGAGATGATCCATCTGATGCCTTTAGTGCCTGGTGTGAATACAAGCTGTCATTTGCATCATCCTCCCCAGCTGACAGATGAAGAAACCAAAGCTGAGGGGTGGTAATAAGTAGTTATTGGCAGGACCTGAATTCTAACTCCGGTCTGACTCCAAAGACCACGCTCTTGATCTTTCTTTCTGTCTTATTGCTGTGTGGTGAATGGCGGGTGTGTAGAGCCTGGTGATCTCTAACAGCAATGTCCAAGCATCGCTGCATTAAGTAACTCAGGGAGAATTGTGGGGTGAAGTTTTAAGAGGAGGTTATGCGGAGGAAGAGAGGCGTAGGGAGATGGTTAGCAGGCAAAGGAAGGCAGTTAGTGTAGATGGTGGAGAAGGACCAGGAGACAGTGGGTAGAGCAGTCTGGCTGGAGCCGATGGCCAACTGGACAGTACGACATTAAAGAAACTGAACTCCCTACACACTGCCAGGCATGTGCCCTAAGAGCCTCCTCCTCACACACCTAGTTCTCACTGAGGCCTTCTTTTCATCTTTTGATAAGGCAATTGTATGTTTAGTCAGCCACAAAACCCCAGAGCATCACAGTACCTTGACTTGGTACAGCCCACAGGAGCGATGTTCTCTACAGGAGAAATAATTCTAGGGGCAGGGAACGCACTACTTTTCAAGGAAGTTGGGCTCACTGATAGACAGCTGTCATTCTAGAAAGTTCACCCTATGTAATCTCTACTTCTTGAGACCCTGAGATGGCTATCCTGCACTGAGTTTCTTCTTTTCCAGGCTAAATGGCCCCACTTCCCCCATTTTAAAACCTATCCCAATGCCTTTGTTTTGATGCAACTACCTCTTTTATAACTGCCTGGAAATTGCATGGCTTTAGGGAACAGGGAGTGAGTTCACATGAACAGCTCTCTTCATACATAGAGCGCCAATTAACTGGGGCAGGAAGGCTTTGAGAAAAAATGGAAAGTACCTCACCAACACATGTGTGCAAGGAGCTAAAGTATCCCTAAAATCAAGGAAAGCATGGTGTTTCAGAAGTTTTTTTTTTAATCTTTTTTTTTTAAATTTTATTTATTTATGATAGTCACAGAGAGAGAGAGAGAGAGAGGCAGAGACACAGGCAGAGGGAGAAGCAGGCTCCATGCACCGGGAGCCTGACGTGGGATTAGATCCTGGGTCTCCAGGATCGCGCCCTGGGCCAAAGGCAGGCGCCAAACCGCTGCGCCACCCAGGGATCCCGTTTCAGGAGTTTTAATACAGCTTTAAGCTTTAATAACTTGAGAAGAATATTTGCTCAGATCTTACAAAAAAAACACAACTGTAAGCTTAAATTATTTAAATTTCTCTTATACTTATTACATTTTATAAATTTTTCTACCAGGTTTATTGAAAAATAACTGACTTACATCACTGTATAAGTTCAAGGCATACAGCATGATAGTTTGATTTGCATGTGTTGTGAAATAAACTTTTAATATGTTTTATTATAATATTTGTTTCAGGCAACAATGACCATTTTCAGAGGCGATGAAATTCCCTTAGAGATGTGTGACTCCCTCTGTTCCCCTGTACACAATGGGAATTTTCCACTGCCAGCCTGAGGCTGAATATAGAATATTGGTTTGAGTTGTAGGAGGTCAAATTAGGAGCTAGGAGGCCATGTTTCAGACATCTAAAGTTACTCTAATTCTGACTTTTGAAGCACCAACATCATACTGTTTCCATGGTCAAAGTTATCTTGTGGCCCGATATGGCTACTGGAGTGCCTGCCATCATGGCTATGTTCCATTAAAGCAGAAGGAAGAAGCAGAAGAGCAAAACAAGACCCTTCTCCTTTCTTGTATGGAACCTTTCCAGAATTCCTACATGACACTTCCACTTACAACTCATCAGCTCAAACCAAGTAACATTAAAAACTAATCTTTGCTGAAGAAACTCAGGGAGAACAAACACTGGAAGACAGTAGACATTCTCTTCTTCAGCGCCTTTGTATCAGAGCCCCTGCTTCTCTGTATCTTCACCATCACTGAGTATTACCATATTTTCCCATTTTTTCTAAATGGTGTCATGTTGTGTTTATTTACATTGTTCTAATTACTGGAAAGGATGAACATGCATGCAGGTTTATAAATTACTTGTCATCTCCTCTGGCTAAGTTGCTATTTATGTTCATAGCCTATTTTCAATTCTTAATCATGTTTTCCTTATTGATTATTTAGGCCTTTCTTTTGTTAGAACTATAAACCAGGTATTATAGAAATATTTTCCTCAGTTTTTCATGTTTTTAAAAAATGTTTTATATCCCTCACAACCATTAAGATGACTATTATTTTTTAAAAACAAAATAACTGGCATTGGTGAGAACTTGGAGAAATTGGAACACTTGTACACTGTTGGTGGGACTGTAAAATGATACAGCACTCTGAAAAGCACTATGGCAGTTCCTCAAAAAATTAAAAATAGAAGTAATAATTCTCTTTTTAACTCACATGATTCAGCAGTTCAACTTCTGGATATATATATATATACCCAGGAGAAGTGAAAGCAGTGTCTTGAAGAGATATTTGTATATTTGCATTTAGAGCAGCATTATTCACAATAGCTCAAATGTAGCACTAACCCAAGTGCCCATGGATAGATCAAATGGATAAACCCAATATGGTCTATATATATATACAATGGATTATTATTCAATCTTAGAAAAAAAGGAAATTCTAACACTTGCTACAATATGGATGAAACTTGAGGACACTGTGTTGAGTGAAATAAGCCAGTCACCAATGGATAAATACTGTGAGTCTAGTTAAATGAGATACCTAGAATGGTCAAATTCATGAAGATAGAAAGTAGATTTGGCATTGCCAGGAGCTGGGAAGAGTGGGGAGGGGGAGTTGTTTAATGAGGACAGAGTTCATTTTGTAAGATGAAAAGATGTCTGGAGATATAGGTTGCACAACAATGTGGATATACTTAACACTACTGACCGTACACTTAAAAATGGTTATGATGACAGATTTTATGTCTGTTTCCCCATAGCTTAAAACTATTTTATGTCAGTTTTATAACCCTATTACTTTATCATTTTTTACCTTAGCATTATGATGAGAAGGCCTTCTTACCCTAACATGATAAAAATAGGTCTCTTGTCTTTTCTCCTTCCATGTTGGAGCGTGGGATACTGTGGTATAGTAGATTTGGTTTTATTCCTCATTTCATAAGACATTACCAGTGGGTGAGCCTTCCTAGGCTCTTCTCTCATTTACTGAACCTCTTTATTCATTTATTTTTAAGATTTTTATTTATTTATTCATAAGAAATACAGAGAGAGGCAGAAACATAGGCAGAGGGAGAAGCAGGCTCCCTGCAGGGAGCCCAATGCAGGACTGGATCCCAGGACCCTGGGATCACAAGCTGAGCCAAAGGCAGATGCTCAACCACTGAGCCACCCATGTGCCCCAATTGATCCTCTTTAATCCCCATTTCCTATTACAGTCCCCCATATAATCACTCCAATGTGCTAAATATGTATCTTTTAATTTGCATATGCTTTTGCTAAATATGTATTGGATTGTGTTCACATATTTTAATTGATCCAAATTATATTGTGTCATATTTCTCATTCTGTGTCTTGTTTCACCCTGTACTATGTCTCTAAGGTTCACCCTTGACGTTCAATGGGCGTGTGGTCCATTGCTTCTCATGGTTTCTGCTCAGTCCTTCTGGTGTGTGCTACATTTTACCAACTCCCTCTCCCAGCAGCTGGCACTCTGACTGCCTCCAGCACAAACAACACCGGATATCTGTGAGAGAAGGGTTTTAATGCATCAAAAGTAAGGACTTCTGTTCAACAAAGACTAACATAAATAAATTTGTAGATGACAACGAAGAAAATGGAACTTGCGGTGTCCAGTATCTAAATTAACAAGAGAGTAATATCTAGAAACACTCAAGGAACCTTCTCAAATCAAGAAGAACATAGATACTCCAGTAGAAATTGGTCAAAGAATGTAAGCTGGCACTTTAGGAAAATGGAAACCTGGAAAAGCTAATAAGTATTTTGAAGAAGTGTTCAAATTCATTAGTGTTCAGGGAAATGCATTTTATTTTATTTTTATTTTTTAAATTGCTATTTATTAGAGAGAGAGAGAGAGAGAGAGAGAGAGAGAGAGCAGGGGGAGGGGCAAAGGAAAGGGAGATGCAGATTTCCCACTGAGCAGGGAGCCTGACACGGGGTTCCATCCCAGGACCCCGGGATCATGACCTGAGCAGAAGTTAGATGCTTACTGACTGAGCCACCCAGGCACCCCAAGAAATGTGTTTTATATCAACCTCATGCTTATTAGCATGGTGAAACCAGAAACCAGATAATAACAGGTATTGGTGTGGATTTGCAGACATGCAGCCCTTCGTGCATGGCCGGTGGGAGAGTAAATGGTACTCAGATTAAGTACACACACACTCCTGACCCTGAAATTCCACTCTTCTACCCCCACATTTATAGTTTGGGTTTTTGTTTATTTTTAGCACATAAATATTTAATCCATCTGGGATTTATTTTGTTATAGAGTATAAATATTGAGCAATATTTATTTTCCCCAAATGTTTGGCCTGTTGACTTAACACTTTTGAATAATAACCTCCTTTTATGCCACTGCCATTCTATCGTTTACTAACTTCTTATAGATTCCTGGGTCTGTTTTGAGGTGTTAGGTTTCCAAACAGTGTATTGCGGAGCTGCCAAGCACTGACCCATTTGGAGAATGTTTAATCCCTCCTGTGCTTTATGCTTTGATGTCAAGAGCCATGAACTAACTGCAGATCCAAAGAAAAACCAGTCACAGAAACCAAAGGCTGTGTTGTCCTGGTACTTCTAAATTCCTGATGGATAGAGCTTTGGTTTGCAGGGTGGTCATTCTTACATGAGACTCTTCTCACATTCCTGCCCTCCTTCCTGGTCTCCTGATCTGCTAGCATCTTTTTCCTCCTATTTCTTTGGCTCAAGAAGTTAGATTCCTATCCTTTCTTTCCCCTTCTCTCTTTCTCTCTTTCACTGAATGCCCAACTAATCCTGTTTCAAAAAGAAAGTTTAAAGTCTTGAATGGAGTGGGGAAAACAGAAAACCTCTCTGGAGATTAGCAATTTAGCAATTTGGAGATTTCACTCAGCCCAAATTAAAAAAAAAAGAAAAATCCTTCAGAATTTGAAGTGCCCCTTTATTTCCTAACCACAAGCCCGGTGGCACTGGTTGAATTTTATTCATTCTTAATTCCTGGGCAGGCTCAGTCTCGTTGCCAGAAATAAGAGGTCTGACCACAGAGGGTTAAAAGACCGAGGAGCAGCCCAGACACCTGAAAACTGTCTTCACATCAGGGAAATCAAGTCATATTTCAAGGCTGTAGGAAAATGTGTTCTGCCTAGAGAGTGTCAGTCACTTAAATTTTAAAAGACACAGACGGCACTTAAAGGCTGTCAATCATTTCCTATGAAAGGAGACGAGAAACTTTTAACATATGAATTGCCAATATTTTCCACAGTAAATTAAATAGAATTTTTTTCATGTAAAAAAAAAAGATGATTATTTCCCAGATTAGGCTAGGTCTTTGTCAGGAGAATATTTGGAATAACATTACCTGTCATATTTTTTTTTAAGATTAAATAGATCTATTAAAGCATAAAGAAAAAGATCTGGTCTGTCTTCCCTTGACTCATGTTGTGTAGTTAACTTGGATGCTGACAATGTGCTTGAGTAGGAAACTATCCTGCTAGAAAAAGTTGACAACCAAATTGCGTTGTCCAATGGGGCAGCCATTAGACTCACAGGGCTACTTAATTCCAACAAAGTTCGACAAAACGTTAGTCTGGGTCACACTAGCCACATCTCAAGTGCTCAACAACTCCATGGAGTTCATGCGTAGAATGTTTCCCTTATCACAGAAAGTTCTGCAGGACACCACTGATCAGACCCTTGCTACACAAAGTATAGTGGTGGCCCCCAGCACAGGTATCACCTGGGAGCAAGGCAGGCTCCATGGGTGTGTGGCCTTTGCCAAAGGGCTCTTTGCCTGGCTTAATGCTTTGTCATCACCATCTTGAAATTGTTAATAGTCTTTAAACAGGGGTCCTCTGTTTTCATTTGCACTGCACCCCACAAATTATTTAGCCAATCCTTGGGAGCTTGCAATAAATGCAGAACCTCAAGCCCCATCCCACACCCACTGAATCAAAATCCAAATTTTTTTTTTTCAAAATCCAAATTTTAGCAAGACCCCCAGCTGAATGTTATGGACATGAAACTTTGAGAAATATGATCTAGAAGAGTAGTGCTCAACCATTTAAAATCTATGGAACGTTTTATTTAGATTGATGAAGATAAACTTTACACAGAGCCAAATGTATAAAATAGATTAAAATAATCACACCCACTAGGCAATGTGTAGTGTCATTGTTCAGCTATAAATAATATCTGGTTATTTTTTGATCTGTAGGGTCTTATGGAAGTACTTGAAACCCCCTGGCTGGAGACACTGGATGATGTTGACTCAACCCCAATCCTATACCTAAGAAGTGACAAACCCGAGGTAAGCCAGCTTTCTTGGAATAAGCAGACAAATTAGAACCCCGGTAACCATGGTATTACACAATCTTTGTATGTGATATCAGACAACCCACATTAGTGCATGCGAGAGCGCTCCCACTTTGTGCTAGGCACTTCAGCACATTACCTCATTTGAACCTCACAGGGCTACAGAGGAGGTGCTGGCATTAACTGCATCTTACACATGAGTAAGAGAGGCTTAGATTGGATCAGTAACTCAGCCAAGCAGAAGCAGGATTTAAACCCAGGTTTAGAACGGGGATTGGGTGGAATGAGCAGAGCACTCCTCTGAGTGGGTGGCAAACAACTAAGATAAATAATTATCAAGATAAATAATATTTGATTTCGATATTTTTTAAGCACCTAAGTGAATGCAAAATATCCATGATAAATGAATGGTCATGATTTTAAATAAAGACAGATTGCTGTTGGTGGTTTGTTTTACAACCCTGCGTTCTTTTTTTTAAATGATTTTATGTATTTATTCATGAGAGACACACACAGAGAGAGAGGCAGAGCCGCAGGCAGAGGGAGAAGCAGACTCTCTGCAGGGAGCCTGATGCGGGACAGGATCCCTGGACTGAGGATCACGCCCTGAACCGAAGATAGACGCTCAATCTCTGAGCCACCCAGGCGTCCCACAACCCTGCATTCTTGAGGGACAGGAACAGAGGCTTCCAGTCAGCACCACAGGGCCATGGAGCCTCCAACCAGCTGACGAAGGTTGACAATAGTGAACAGATTGAGTCATGCAGACTTTATATACAGTCACAGTTCCTGATTGTAGAGATCTTATGAACTTTTCTTATTTTGTCCAAACTAGGGGAGGTCGTTTTGATGAATGTATGAAGGGGCCACATTTTTCCTCGCCGGTGCAGTCCAATGCGGTCTGCTCCTGCCCTGGTGTGTCCAATTCCAGAGCCTGAGTTGAAGACTACTTCTGCCTACACCAGTGGCTGCACTGGTGCATCCTGGCTGCACATAATCAAGACATCCCCATGCCTGGGACCCATGGCTAGAGCCCTTTCAGTTTGTCTGGGTGGCTCAGAATGAGGCTTGGCATTGGGTTTGTTGCAAAACTCTCCAGTTCACTCTAATGTGTGGCCAAGGTTAACCACGACTTTGCTATACCTCACTGCCTCCCTTGAAGGATGACAGGCGCCTAGCACAGAAATGAAACTCTCTCTGAGCTTTCTGGAAGGTGAGGTCAGCTGGAAAACATATCATCTTCCACAAAGGAATAAGAATCATAGAATTTTCGATGTAGGGGCACCTTAGGAATCATACATTGTTGAGCCAAAAGGACCTCGAATGAGACTGCCAGTTTTACTGATAAGAAAACAGTCTCGGATACCATATGCTCTCACTTCTATGTGGAATCTAAAAACCACAACAATAAACCACCAAAGTCACAAATAGAGAGAACAGACTGGTGGTTGCCAGAGGCGGGGGACAGGGGTGGGGGAAATGGGTGAAGGTGGTCAAAAGGTACAAGCTTCCAGTTATAAAATAAGCAAGTCCTGAGCATATAGTGGGCAGCATAGCAACTATAGTGACTAATACTGTATTACATAATTGAAAGTGGCTACGGGAGTAAGTCTTTAAAGTTCTCATGACCAGAAAAAAAAAAAAAAATGTAGCTGCGCAGCGATGGATGTTAACTGAGCTTCCTTTGGTGATCATTTCACAACTTACACAAATGTCAAATCAGGGGGCAGCCCAGGTGGCTCAGCGGTTTAGTGCCACCTTCAGCCCAGGGTGTGATCCTAGAGACCTGGGATCAAGTCCCACGTTGGGCTCCCTGCATGGAGTCTGCTTCTCCCTCTGCCCATGTCTCTGCCTCTCTCTCTCTCTCTCTCTCTGTTTCTATGTCTCTCATTAATAAATAAATAAAATCTTTAAAAAAAAAGTCAAATCATTACATTGTACTCCTGAAACTAGCATAATGTCATCTGTCAATTATATCTCCAGGGGAAAAAAAAACAGAGGCTCAGGAAGCTGACCTGACTTGCTAGTGAAGGGCAAAAAGACAGCAGCCAAGGACTCCTGGAACTCATAGCAAGCTCCTTGCAAGGTCCCCATCAGAGAAAAAAAAAAAAATTCCCTCCCCCATAAAATTAAAAAAAATTAAAACAGTCCCCAAAGTCATTAACTTTCCCCCAACTCATGAGAATTACAGTAAAATTTGTCTATTTAATTCCATGTCTTAAAACATCCTCAGAATAAATTTGATTCATTGAATCCCAGTTCATCAACTGACAACCCGAAGGCCGAATGTTCTGTTTGATCCGGACAGCATTTTAAAAAGTTGACCCAGCATTTCCACATTGGGAGGTTTCACGTAAAATTGTAGATCACGTCCTTCTCTCGCAGGCGTGGAATACTGGCAAGTGGGTCTACATTCCTGATGGTAACAACTGGCCAGCGCTGAGTCACTGCTGCCTGTGGTGGGGACGTCCAAGCCCTCCCTTTTACTGTCACAGCCTCTACTATTTCCAGCTGCATTCATGACTCCAGGCTGGCTAAATATCACTGCAAAATATAAAACGAAAGTTGACATCTCCAAAATGCCAGAATCCTGCATGTGGTGTGTTTCGTGCATTTCCATTAGCGATTGGGCCAGGGGAGCATTTGACTTTGCAACCCCCCATCACGTCGTCATGGGTCCATCATTGTCGGTGGAGATCTGAGGAGGGTCCTTTACAAAGAGCTCAGGAGGGCTGGGTCTTCCATTCTTGGGCTTCCTACCACATGGCTTAGTTTTCACTCACCCCAACACAACACACACACACACACACACACACACACACACACAGAGATTTTTTCACTAGAAAACTCTGCTCTATGTCCTCAAGGTTTTCCTGCCTGCCTGCTTGGTTCATGCTATCCTTCTATCCTGGAATGTCCTCCCTCTTTTCATGTAAAGTCCAGTTGTCCTTCCAGGTTCAGCTTCCTGGATTATTACTCTGATCCTTATGATTTTCTCCCTTCTTGGAAACTCCCATGGCATCAAGTCAAGAGAGAAACAATGTGCTTTTTTGATTTCTCCGGGCCGGAGCCTCAGCGCCTAAGGTCAGCCTGCTTGTAGTTCCTGTGAATGTTCCCTAAGGTCCAGGTTGGTACTGGACAAACTGGATCTTCTCGGTGGAACCCTGTCCTTAGGACCCTACGGCGGAGCCGGCGCTGCAATCCCACCGTGAGCCACTAGAGGTCGCCCGTCTACACGCATCTTGCCCAGGCCAGGTTCCGTGCAGCACACACATTACTAGAGCCTTTGGAAGTAGGGCAGGCTCATTTATTTCCTCTCCAACACAGCCTCGGGCCATCAGAGCCTCTGATGTCAGGGTCCCTGCCGTGCAAGCTGCAGAATGAAAACACTGCAAATAAGAAAGGTCACTGCATCCTCTCTACACATTTACTTCTCACCTGAAATCTCCCCTTCACTAGCAACGTCCCAGCTCAGGGTCTGAATATTTTTCCTGACTCGATATTCTGACCGTGACTACGGTGCATGTGTGTGTGTGTGTGTGTGTGTGTGTGTGTGTGTGTGTGTGTTTTTACAGATTATTGCATCAGATCCGTGGCCCAGCGATGTGTCAAGGAAGGTTTCCATCCACCCTCTTCTCATCCAATCTCCAAGAAGTTTCTGACCAGGGCATTGATGCTTCCACACTGTTCTGCTTTAGCTACCGTTAATCTCTAGAATAAGAAGATTAACCTTTTAAAACAAGGCTCTTATCAAATGGCCAGCCTTAGTGTAGAGTTGGCAGTCAGGTTTTATTTGAGAGATTTCATGAGCCCAGAGCAACAATCTGAAGGGAGCATAGTGGGTCTGAAAATGGGACAGATGACACAGAGGGTAGGAAGAGCACAAGTGTAAGTACCTACAGTAACCTGGATCATGCACACCCAAGTGCCCAGCAGGGTGTCATGTTGGCGTTGCCAACCAAGATGCCGACATTAGCTGAGTCAGAGTGATTGTAAGGGCTTGGCAAGAGAGTATGCTCATTGCAGAGATTTAAATGGAGGTCCAGACCCTAAGAAGAAAACTAGCCTATATAGCTCAGCTTGGAATAGTGAAGATCTGAATTCAAAACCCTAAGTGCAAGCTTTGTAAGCAGGGCTAACATGTTTCAAGACACTGGCAGGTTCTAAGTAGCATTCAGACCCACTGGCAAACTCTAATTTTTTTTTTTCTTAAGATTTATTTATTTTTAGAGAGAGAGGAAGGGGAGGGGCAAAGGGAGACAACCTCTAGCAGACTTCCCACTGAGTGGGGAGCCCCATGCTGGGCTCGATCTCATGACCCTGAGATCATGACTGAGCCGAAATCAAGAATAAGAGACTTATCCAATTGAGTCACCCAGGTGCTCCTAGACTCACTGGCAAACTTTAAAGGAAAGACCAATTTGCTTGTCTATTTCATCCATCACCAATACCACCATCAAAAGGATGCATTTATTAGTAGAGGCAGTGTAGCATCTCCGAAGCCAAACCACCTGAGTGGGAATCACAGTTCTGACATTTACCAGCCATGATTTAAACTCTCTGCCTCAGTTTACTCATCTGTAAAATGGGATCAATAATAGTACCTACCTCACTGGATTACTATGCAGATGAAATGAGTTAATATGTGTAAAGTGTTCAGAATAATGCCAGGCACATAAGAAGCACATATAAAAATATAAGCCATTTATTTTTTATTATCTATTTTGCACAAAATGCATAATAAGGCTTCTCTTTTCCAGGCTTGGCTGAGACTGCAAGGAAGAATGCCAAAAGACTTTTCCAGAAATAGTACAGTGACCATGTCACTTTCAGTTCAACAAGTCTCTCCTTCCCTACACAGCCAAGTTTAGAATGATCTTAAAGGTATTTGAGCTATTTGTTTTCTGTTCCTTCTCTTCCCTTTAAACAATAGATCTAAAACACATGGAGAATAACAAAACCAAGAACTGGTTCTTTGAAAAGATCAACAAAGGAGACAGATGTTTAGCTAGGTTGACTAAGAAAAACAAGAGTGAAACTAAAATAGCTAAAATCAGAAATGGAAGAGAGTCATGACTACTGATTATATAGAAATTTAAAAAGATCATTAGAGAGTATTATAACCAGTCGCATGTCAAGAAATTGGATAACCCAGATAAAGTGGACACATTCCTAGAAACACACAGTCTACCAAGACTCAATCATGAAGAAATTGAAAATCTGTGCAGACCTATAACTAATAAGGAGATTTAATTAGTAATCAAAGACCTCACCATAAAGAAAAGTCCAGGACCAGATGGTTTTATTGGCAAATTCTACTAAGCATTTAAAGAATTAAAAAAAATGAATAAAAATAAAAAAATAAAAAGAAAGAAAGAAAGAGAGAAAGAAAGAAAGAAAGAAAGAAAGAAAGAAAGAAAGAATTGCACCAATCCTGTGCAAACTGATCCAGAAACTGAAGAGGAAGGAACACTCCCAAACTCATTTTAGGGGGCCAGGATTACCCTAACACTAAAGTCAGACAAAGACACTACAAGAAAAGTACAGACCAATATCCCTTTTGAATATTGATGAAAAAATGCTTAACAAAATACTGTGAAACAGAATTCAATGGCAGACTTAACATTTTTAAAATGTCAGTACTACCCCAAATGGTCTACAGGTTCAATATAATCCCTATCAAAATCCCAATGACATTTTTTTTCCAAAATAGAAAAATCCGTTGTGATATTCATATGGCATCTCAAAGGACCCTACATAGCCAAACCAATCTTGAAAAATAACAAAGTTGGAGAGCTCATACTTTCTGATTCTATTACTTGCTACCAAGCCATGATGATCAAAACAGGGTTTTGCTGACATAAAGACATACAGACCAATGAAATAAAATAGAGAGCCTGAGCCCAGAATAAACCCTCATATGTATGGTCAATTATTTTTGACAAAATGTCAAGACCATTCAATGAGGAAAGGACAGTCTTTTCAACAATTGGTGCTGGGAAAATTGGATATCCACACGCTAAAGAATGAAGTTGGACCCTGATATTACAACCATTCAAAGTACATCAAAGATCTAAGTGTAAGAGCTAAAAGTATAAAACTCTTAGAAAAAAATATAGGGGAGAAGCTTCATGCCATTGGATGTAGCAATGATTTCTTCTATATGGCACAAAAAGATCAGGCAACAAAAGAAAAAAATAGATATTGGACTACATCAAAATTAAAAACCGTGTGCATCAAAGGAGACAATCCACAGATACAAAAGGCAACCCACGAAATGGGAGAAAATATTTGCAAATTGTGTATTTGATAAAGATCTAGTATCCAGAATATATAAAGAATTCCTATACCTCAACAACAACAGCGTAAAAATAGGCAAAGGATTTGAATGCCTATTTCTCCGAAGAAGACATACAAGTGGCCAATAAGCACATGAAAAGATGTTTCACATTACTAATCATTAGGGACGTGTATATCAAAACCACAATGAGCTATCATCTCAAACCCCTTAGGATGCCACTATAAATAAAACCAAAAGAAATAGAAAATAACCAGTGTTGGTGAGGTTGTGGAGAAATTGGAATTCTCCTGCACTGTTGTTGATGGGAATGTAAAATGATGCAGTGCTAGGGAGAACAATATGGTGGCTCCCCCAAAATTAAAACTAGAATTACCATCTAATCCAGCCATGACATTTCTGGATATATATACCCAAAAGAATTGAAAGCAGGGTCTCAAAAGTTATTTGTACCTCCAGTTCATAGCAACATTATCCACAATAGCCAAAGGTGGAAGCAACCCAAGTATCCATAGTTCCAAGAGTGGATAAACAAAAATGCGGTAGATACATACAATGAAATATTATTCATCCTTAAGAAAGAAGGTGGTGCTGACATATGCTACAACATGCATGACCCTTGAGAATATCGTGCTAAGTGAAATGAACAAATCAGAAAAGGACAGATACTGTATGATTCTACTTTGATAAGGTTCCTTGAGTAGTCAATTCACAAAGAAAGAATGATGGTTATTACCAAGGGTTGCGGGAGGAGGAACAGGGAGTTAGTGTTTAATGGGTAGAGATTTTCCATTTTTCAAAATGAAAAGTGCTCTATAGACTGATGGTAGTGATGAGTACATAACAATGTGACTGTACTTAATGCCATTGAAATGAATACTTGAACATGGTTGAGATGTTTGTGTATTTATACGTGTTTTCCACAATAAAATAATATGGATAAGAACTATTCACTCATTCCACAACTATTTCCTGAAGACCTACAATGTACCAAGACTACTTCAGGTGCTGGAGGGCAGCAGTGAGGTACGTAGATGGCCTTGCCTTAATGGAGGTTCCATCTAGTCAGAGCACACTAAACAAGAAATCAAACCAAAAACAGAGAAGTAGACAAGGTCATTTAGATACTGTTGAGTGCTCAGGGAAATTAACAGAATGATATGAGAGTGGATGGCCTAGAAGGTGGGGTTTACTGAAGATGGGATGATCAAGCAAAACATGTCTGAGAGGTGACATGCGAGCTAAGATCTGAAAGATGAGACATAGACAGGCAAGGAGCCAGGGTATGAATGAGATAAGCAGTTGCAAAGACCCTAAGGCAGCAAAGAACTTGGGATTTCAAGGAGCAGAAGAAAGACCTGGGCTAGCGCATAGGGATAAGGGGAGAATGGGATAGGATGAATTTGGGGGGCCAGCTAGTGGCTACATCTTAGAAGGCTCTGCTCCCTGGTTTAAAGGGTATAGATTTTATTCTGACGAGGAGCTACAGACCAGATCTCAACAGAGTGGAGACATGATCCAATCTGTGTTTAAATGAGGGAGAAAGAGTAAAAGCAGTGAGACCAGTGAGGGAATGAGAGGAGATGGGGGATGACTGATGGTCTCACAGTGGAGGTGGAGGGAAAGGGGAGATTGATCATTATTTCTAGTTTTTGACATGGGTGATGGTGGTGCCATTTACTAAGAAGCAGAAGACAGGGAGAGAAGCAGACTGGGCTAGGAGAAGAGGAGTTTGCTTTTACACATGTGACATTTAATACGAATATTAGATATCCAAATGGGAACACCAACTAGGCATTGATATGTACAAATTTGGAGATCGGGTGAGAGGCCAGGCATGGGGATTGAAACTTGGGAGCCATCGGTGAATAGCTGTCTACAGTCAAAAGCCCGATTGGTATTATGCTAAGGAGAGAGTGTGTTTGGGGTATTTTATGTGACTATTTGCCTAGAATGGAGAGTACAATTGAGCCCGTTAGTAAGAACGTCTCACACCAGTTTCCCACCAGAAGCAGTTTTGCTCTCCTAGAGCAGATGTGTAGGTCCACGCTCTGTAATACATGGAAGAAGATAAAAAATTGAACTGGAAGGGGCTGGTGGGGGGGGGGGGGAGCTCTTTCTTACATCTTTTTTTTTTTCCAAGTCTTTATTTAACAAGCAAGTTTTTTTAATGAATGCCAAAAGCAAATTAATTGAATTGCTTTCCTAGTTCCCACTCTGAGCATGGCACTGGATAGAAATTATGGGAGGCAGATGAAAGAAATAAATGTGACTCCTTGTAGGAAACTTAACTACTTGGAAAGAAACTACTATCCCATTCTCCCCTTACCCCTATGCGCTAGCCCAGGTCTTTCTTCTGCTCCTTGAACTCCCAAGTTCTTTGCTGCCTTAGGGTCTCTGCAACTGCTTATCTCATTCATACCCTGGCTCCTTGCCATTCACCAAAGAGTCAGATCATCGACAGGTACTGGGTTACGTGGGTTCCGCCAAGGAAAAAGAAACCACTGATTTCATTCAGAAAAAGATTGAGGAAGTGAACCACGTATGTAAAAATGGTGGAAGGGTTCAAGAGTTGACTCTCAACTGGCCTCGGGACCAACTCCTGTAACGCTACAGCTGGTCACCAGGGAGCCAGTAACTCTGAAGGCAGCATCAGATCTGTTGAGCTCAAGAACACACTTGAATAACTGCCATTCAGGAATCAGGAAGCTGGAATCAGGAAGCTGCCAGCACTGTGCTATTATGGAAACTGCCTCTTGACATTCATAAAATTAAAGAATGGACCTGGAGCCCTCACTCCCCCCACCTCCTCCCCTGCACGTGCCCATGACTCTTTCAACACCTCGCAGAATGGACAAGGAATGTTGCTACAGAAATATTTTTCATCTCCACAACCTTTTTTTTTTTTTTGCCATTTGAAAACAGCCAGAAGCAAAGGAAGACAGTCTCCACCTCGCTGTAACCTTTCAAATCTAGCACAAGTGCACCTACTTGTCGGAACCAATTTCCTGTCCTGAGTTCTTGCTACAACAAAGGCTGAGAAATGTGACTTTCAGGTTTCTTGCCTCTGAGGTTCAGGGAGGCACCCTAGGATTGGTTCTAAACTGGGGATAATTTTGCTCCCCCCCGCCCCAACCAGCCCCAGAGACATTCTGCAATGTCTGGAGACATTGTTGGTTGTCACAACTGCAAATGAGTGGGTGCTAGAGACATCTAATGGGTAGAGCCCAGGGGTGTTGCTAAACATCCTGTGAAACAGAAGTCAGCTCCCACAACAAAGAATTGCCTGGCCCAAAATATCAATAGTGCTGAGATTGAGAAAGCTGGCTATAGAAAAAAGTAAAACAGAGATTGAGAAAACCAAACTGCTGTGTCCAACAGTTGTGAAGGGCCCAGATGAGTTATGCAAATAATTGGTCTCAAATTGCTTTGGTTTTGTTCTTCAAAGAAAGTCAATCAGTCAGGAGCTGGAGAGGTGAGAGAGTTTTTCATGAATGATGTGGGACTGGAATTGCATTCTGAAGTTTGTGAGGGATGATATACCCTGAGACAAGAGTAAGGAAGGAAAATAGCATGAAGTTTGCAGTTAAGAATAAGAAGGCTGGTTTCTAAGATGAAGACATGATCAGTGTGATCGCAGTGGGACATGGAGGTTATGAAGTTTTAACATAGGTGTTTCATCAGGTGGCGTTGGATTGTCAAGAGCTTTGAACATCTGCCTGAAAAGTTTGGACTGCAAAATGGCAGAGCTGAAGGGTTTAGGATCTAGGCCAACGTACACTTGAGCCTGATTCTTCCCCACCCTACAGTGAGACCCTGGAAGACCTTCTAAACTTTTCCCAGCATGCAGTTTCCTGATACCTTTACAGCCTCTCTGGTTTATGTAAGATCAGGATGGTGCATGGCCTCATTCCTCTTTACCTTTCTAACAAGAGGGATCCTTTGGAGACTTGTAGGTTTCCTGATTCAGGAAGGAACCAGACAATTCTGGAACTTGAAAGCCATTTTTTCCAATGCAACCCCAGTGGTGGCTTGTCTAGCCTCTCCGTCAAAAGCCAGGCAGAAGAGTAAATGATCACATTGTAATTTTTTATTACATTAGGTGGACTATTTCTATTAATTTATTAAACACTACTAAGGATCATCTGTATATCTAGAGTCATATAAGTATTATCCTCTAGCTGAGGCTATACATGCAAGTATTAGACTGTCTTCTAGACTCTACATGTGCAAAGTAATAGAGTGACAAGATAATTACAGGTGACCCTGAACAACATGGATTTGAACTGCATGGGTCCACTTATATATAGTTTTTTTCCCTATAAATGTAATAAGTACCATACATATATTTTCTCTTCCTTATGATTTTCTTAATAACATTTTCTTTTCTCTAGCTTCTTTATTGTAAGCATACAGCATACAATATATACAACATACAAAACGTGTTAATCAACTATATGTGTTATTGGTAAGGCTTCAGATCAACAGTAGGCTATTAATATTTTTATTCAAGCTATGCCTTTTTTTTTTTTTTTTTTTTTTTTTTTTAGAGAGAGAGAGAGAGCCCATGGTGCAGAGGGAGGGGCAGAGAGAGAAAGAAATTCAGACTCCGAGCTGAGTGCAGGACCTGGCAGAGGCCTTGATCTCAGGACTCTGAGATCATGACCTGGGCTGAAATCAAGAGTCTGCTACCTAACCAACTGAGCCACCCTGGTGCCCAACTATGCCCATTTTTTGAATTGCTTGGTTATGGTTGTATTGTAAGAATTATTCATCTATTGCAAATACTAGACACTTACAAAGTATAGGATTTGCAAGTGTTTTCTCCTGTTCTGTGGATTGCCTTTTTACTCTCTCCATGATATCCTTTCATGCCCAAAAGTTTTTCATTTTAACAAAGTCCAATTTATCTATTTTTTTCTTTTGTTGCTTGTGCTTTTGGTGTCATATTTAAGAAATCATTGCCAAATCCAAGGTCATGAAAATTTACCCCTGTTTTCTTCCAAGAGCTTTATAGTTTGAGCTCTTATATTTAGGTCTTTGATCCATTTTGAGTCACATTGTCTTTTGAACCACCTTGCCTTTTGTGGAACTCAAATTCAGATGTTGCCCTGCCACCCCTATAACCCAACCTCCTCCAACAAATGTTCCCTGCTCACTGCCTACCTATGATGGTCTATTTAGGTCTTCTTTCTCTGGATGGCCCTCCATTCCCCACAGACACCTTTCTAAAAGTACCCCCACCCAAATGTTCTTTCACCAAGATCACTTCAAATATCTGGCTGTTTGCTAGTGGCAATGGGAAAGCACTGAATAAACTTGTGGGTACTTGGAATTCAGAACAGCTGACCAGTGGAAGATATGCCCTTTCTAAGATCTATTACATTTTACCAGTAGACTTTTTAGAAAATAGAATTTGTTTTTCAGAGCACTTTTAGGTTTATAGTAAAATGGAGAGGAAGGGACAGAGATTTCCCATGCACTTCCTACCCGTGCACATGAACAGCCTTCCCCATATCAACAACCCTTCATCAGAATGGTGCATTTGATACAACTGATGAACCTACATTAACACAAAAAATTTAGAGTTAACTCTTGGCATTGTAGATTCTATGGGAGGTTTGGACAAATATATAATGACATGTACCCACAACTGCGGTATCATACAGAGTAGTTTCACTGCCCTAAAAATCCTCCATGCTCTACCTATGTATTCCCTCCTCTTCCCTGATCCCTGGAAACCACTGATCTTTTTACTGCCCTATCCAGGAGGTCATATCTTTGGAATCCTACAGTATGTAACCTACCGGGGATTTTTACAGTTCATTTTTGTCTTACTTCAAACATCAGATCCACAAACTCTTTGAGGAGATTGTGATTTGTCTTCTCATGTGTCCAGGAGGCATTCAGTCAGTACTTATAAATGTGTGAATGAATTATTACTTATGGCATTTCAATATCTTAGCAATCACCAATATGCACCATCTTTGGAAAGAATGACCCTTTCTGAAGCACCAATTTACAACAAACATCTAATGTGAAACTAAAGCAGCAGCAAGACGAGTCTGGAATCATTATGGAGGGCCTAGGTGTCCCTTTTCCAACAAAGGCTTGGACCATCTACCTGTCTAAGGCATAGAGACACTTTTAGAGACAGAGTCACAGATTGCAACCACGGGTGCACATCATATAGTAACTGTAGCTTGTAAGATTATTTCTATATGATTTCCTGTGATTTGGTTTATTCATCCTTAGGTTATCATGGAGAATTAGGAACAAGGTGACATCCTTGTTTTTATCCTTACTGTTACAGGAAAATGTTCCTTTGTAGGAATAATTCTTCAAAGCACTTCAAAATTTCCTATACTAGGATTATAAAATACACACACAGTTCTTTTTCCTCAAAGAATTGCCTGATTTCCGTAACATCTTTTCACTAAATTGTTTTGCCAATTGTGTGCTCAGTGTTAGGGTGAATTTATGTTTTTCTTTAGAGTTGCTTGTTATCAGAAACTTGAAAGAGCTGAACCTGTCTTTGGTTAGGCAAAGACATTTTGCTTTGGTGACGCAAACACTAAAAAAGGTCTCTAATGTTAAATTATGGGAGATCAAATATTTCATGTTCAACAGTCACACAGCAGAGCAATTTATTTGCCAAGAATTTCTACACCAGATGTCTAAAAAATATATATACCTATTATTTCAAATGTTGGGCAGTTCAGCCAACAAGTTAATTATTGGTGTGTGTGTGTGTGTGTGTGTGTGTGTGTGTGTAGGGAGGTATGCATAAAACTGCCAACCATTTTTCCCCAAAGAATTGAACATTGCAGAAAAGCAATAATAATATGGCAAAAAAAAAAAAAAGAAAATTAGAAGTCTTTTGCTTATACTTGAACAAATTTTTTCTGACTTCCTCTTGGTTGGCTTCTGTGGATGTCTGTGTATTGTTGATTTATTTTAGAGGCTGTAAATGGTAGAAGGCCAGGGCCGAGCTCATGCTCTTAAAGGAAAGAAAATTGTTGGTAGCTTTGGAGGGAGGGTAGGGCAAAGGAACTGTCTGGCAAATAATTAGGGAGTAAAGCCTCCATGTTTCCCATAGGCCATAAAAGGTTAAGAAAATATCAAAAAGGTAATAAATGATTATTTTCATTTTATACATCTTAAGTCCCACCATAAATCTATGTGAACAGATAGTCTCTGGAAGTGTTGCCTGAAGGGGGAGAGAAGAGAAATTTGAGCAAGCAGGACAAGGAAATGGATGTTGCAGAGACTGGCCTCTGGGTAGGTAGGAGAGGGTGGCCCTTAACCTATGTATGCCTCCAGCCTTCTCTTTTATGGTACACACCTTGCTTGCTACTTCCCTCCTTAACTTCCTCTTTCTCTCAGCCTCTTTTTCTTATGTGTTATCTCATTTCTGTGGATAATATGTACTTGAAACATGTTTATATTTTTTGTATTTGTTCATCAAAGTTGTAGGGATTTTTCCCCCAGAATTTATTTTTTTAAGATTTTTTATTTATAGATTTGAGAAAGAGAGAAAGAACATGAGCAGTGGGGAGCAGCAGAAGGAGAGGGAGAAGCAGATTCCTCCACTGAGCATGAGCCTGATACAGGGCTCCATCCCAGGACTCCAGGATCATGACCTGGGCTGAAGCCAGATACCTAACCAACCAGCTGAGCCACCCAGGGGCTCCCTTTTTCTTCAAAAATTTAAAGTGAATCAAATATCTTCTGTACCATACACCCTGGTCTCTTTCCCCAGTCTCTTCCCCCTAGCTCCCATAGATTAGTCGTTGGTTGCTTATTTATTTGTTGCTTTATACACTAATTTAGTCATTCTTAACAGATAAAGCAAATTCCCTAACTCTGCCTCAGAAATATTAGTGGACGGGCAGCCCGGGTGGCTCAGCGTTTAGCGCCACTTTCGGTCCAGGGTGTGATCCTGGAGACCCGGGATCAAGTTCCAAGTCGGGCTCCCTGCATGGAGCTTGCTTCTCCCTCTGCCTGTGTCTCTGCTTCTCTCTTTCTCTGGGTGTGTGTGTCTCTCATGAATAAATAAATAAAATCTTTTTTTTTAGAGAAATATTAGTGGACAAAATGGAAATGTTTAAGAAACGTTACACTGGAATACCTCTCTTTGCTATTTTTTTTATTTGCTTATTCCCTACCTAGTGGCAGAAATGATTAAGGATTGCTTACAAAAATGTAAATACTTTGGAAAGACAGAACAAATGAAAAGCAGGTTGGAAACTGAGTCAAAGGAATAATAAAGATGGAAAGTTCAAAAGTACTAGGAATATGTCATCTTTTAAACTTGTCAAAAAAAAAAAATAAACTTGTCGAGATGGCTCCTCTGCTCATTTTGGCTAACAAGACCTATTCAAAGAGACTGTTTTAGCAAAGGCTCTTTGGCCAACGTAGCAGGGGGAGCTCATCTTCCGAGACAAGATTTCTCACTGGTTTCCTGGTTCCTTGTTCTATCATCAGAGTGAA
Source organism: Canis lupus baileyi (assembly GCF_048164855.1). Lineage (NCBI taxonomy): Eukaryota > Metazoa > Chordata > Mammalia > Carnivora > Canidae > Canis > Canis lupus. The sequence goes on from NC_132874.1 coordinate 10,510,927, forward strand.
GGAAGCACAGTCATCTCAACTGAGAGGAGGCTTCTCCAACACAAAAGGAGGAATTAGGGGCACAAAGCAATAATATATAGGGCCAGAATTAGAAACCAATAAAGACTTGAACAATTCTGATGTCTACAGTTTGCCTGGTGCAGTACATTCTAGATCTCATTTATCTAATCAGGATTTCTCAGCCTCAGTACTATTGACATTTTGGGCCAGATCTTTGTTATACGGGGATGCCTATATTATAAGATGGTTAACAGCATCCCTGCCCCCTACCCAGTGAATACCAGGAGCCTCCTCCTGTTGTGACAAGTATTTATGTCTCTGGGTGTGGGCGAATGTCCCCTATATAGGGTAGAATTAGAAACCAATAAAGAAAAAAAAAAAAAAAAGAAACCAATAAAGACCTTGGTCTTTATTGTGAACTATTAATCTAAATGGATTCAAATCTACTAGGCATCCTGATGAAGTGGAGAGATAAATGTTCTTCCTTCAGGGAGCTTGAAATCTTTATTGGTAAGATTAAGTGTATGACTTGATGGGATGAGCACTGGGTATTATTATGCTATATGTTGGCAAATTGAACTCCAATAAAAAAAGTTTTTTAAAAATTAAGTGCATGAATCTCAACATTAAATGAATGAAAGAAAGAAAGACTAAATCATTAAACCCAATAAGCTGGATTTCTTCTGAAAATCCCTTAAAAAAATCTTTATTGAGTCCTTGTTTGGTGCTCAGTGGCATGCATGGCACACCTATTTTTTTAGCCATTGTGAAGATCAAGTGAGAAGACGTGTGATTTCTTATTTTTTTATTCTTATTTATTATTACCTTTGTTATTATCGGTGTTTATTTAAGCTTCATAGTTTTCAGAGTTATTTTTAACTGCATTCTCTCTTAATGGTGTAAATAACTTAGCAGGATGTTGTTGTTTTGGCTCCTGTCTTATAGATGAGGAAAGTAAGGCTCAGAGAAGAGATGTATTCCACTGATAAACAGCAGGTCCAAGACTTAACTCTCAAATACAACGTGTCCCATCTCCTCCATATTGTCTGCCAAAATGAGAAGAAGTGGCTGGACAAATGCCATAGAGTGGGACATCCACAGGGGTCTGGTTGGGATCAGCTATGGACATCTGTCTTTTCCTTCCCAGACATAACTACTCCTAGAATTCCATGTTACACTGCCAGAAAATGAGAATCAAAAACCCAACTGGAGGCATTTGCATTTTTTAAAAAAACAATCTAGTACTCTTATAAGCCTGTGCGCTGCATTCCAATTTCTGTCCAAAGAGGCTTCATCAGCAGAAATGTTATGTCTCAGAAGTCACCTGGGCTTTGTGTACATTTAGCAGGGGCAATTCAGACCAAGGATTTCCTATGCTCCCTTCAAAAGCACTCAACCAAAAAAAAACAAAAAACAAAAAAAAACAAAAGCACTCAACCTTTTCAAGAAAACCTTTGGCTCTCTACAACTGTGTAATGGACCATGTCTACAGTTCCCCACTCAAGGCACTGTCATCTGTGCTTATGCTAATTTTTGCACAAAAGAGCTATTCACTGGGCCTTACTGCCAACCACTTCTTGCTCCCCTTTACTATGACTTCAGCCAAAATCAGTTGATGATGTAAGACCCTTCTCTGCCAAACCTGCATCCTCAAGGTTGAGAGTCACCAGGGATGGCTGGCCAAGAAAGAAAAAGATGCTATTAGAAGACTGAGGAATAGGAATCATGAAGTAAAGAACTTGTCCTTCTTCCCTGAAGACGTGACACAAGTTCTGAATGTCAAATTTGGATTTGGGAGAATATTGACCTTTACCATCAGAGAATCAACAGACGCATTCCCCCTATACATTTAGCAGCTCTTCCCTGGCCCTCCTACTTTATTACCACCACTCCACCTCCCTCTACCTACACATGCAGACCAAGAAAACACTTACAGCTTGTGAATATTTCAGCAGTGTGGTTTTTAAAGGTACATTAAATTTATCCTAGATGTTGTGCGTCTGATGTGGATAATGTTACATGATGGAATAAAGATCTCCAAAGAGCTATTCCTATTAATAAATTGGCAGATAAAATGTTAAGAGTGAGCCTCAACTCTTGATTCTCAAAAAGGGAATCATATTATCATGATAGAACTTCTCCTAGGAGAGTACCGGGACCTCTTCTGCCTAGAAAAAAAACATATTTTTTTTTTCTGTTTCAAGAATTATAGGAAAGGAAGAACTAGAAAGGAAAATTAAAATGAAACTTGCATTTTGAGAAGCAAGTAAATTAAAATACCACTTGAAGCCTTTAATTTGAAAACCCGAGAGAAGTTCCTTGTTAATTTAAAATTCACTAGATAATAAAACTCTCTACATTAATTGCAAATACTGTATCATACCGTATACTATACATACACATGAATTATATATCTAGCAATCATTTACTTGATGCTTCAAAACACAATCCTAAATCTGTATGCATTCTATCCAAGAGCTTTCAAGAACAAAACTCATTGTTTCCTGGGCTCAAAGTGGCAGAAGGGGAAATTACAGATCTGGGACTTCTTTGTCCTCTATCACTATGCAAAATCTTAAGCATTTGCAGATGTGGAAAGAAGCAGTCACTGAAAGTTTCTAGGAAAAAAATGTTTTCCACTCACTGCCCACATGCTATCATAACTTGGATTTCCTAGAAGAGGGCATATCCTCCTTGTCACCCATGAGCATTTTATTTTTTAATTTTTATTTATTTATTTATAAAAATTTTTATTTAAATTCAATTTAGGTAACATGTAGTGTATTATTCACCTCAGGGGTAGAATTTAGTGATTTATCAGTTGCATATAACACCCAGTGCTCATTACATCAAGAACCCTCCTTAATGCCCATAAGCATTTTAGAGGAATTGGACAAACTTCTTCAAAAAGGCAAAACTATATCTGAACCATTTCAATTGGAACTGAGGGCCTTGTCACATGTTTCAGAGTCTGGCTGATTTAACTGTAAAAGCACTAGAAATAAACCTCAGGTTAAATCACTTAATCCATCTGCGTTTCAAATCTCTCACCTGTAAAATGTGAGTGGTACTAATAGCTAATGTCTATTGAATATTTGCTATATTTCAGGCACTGTGCTGTGTGCTTTATATTACTTATTTCACTTAATCCTTCCAATAACCCTTTAACATAGGTTTCATTATTGTCCACATTCCCAGATGCAAAACTGAGGCTTGGTGTTTAAGAAAATTTGAGACGATCACACAACTAATGAGTGCCCTAGTAGGAATTCAAGACCTGGTACAACTCAGTATGAACTTTTAACTACATTCTATAAAGTTAAATAACCCTTAAAATATCCAGGTGAGTATCTGGCAAAGATAGTAATAAAACATTGCTGTGAGTTTGAAAATAAAATCTGCCCTTAGGTATCTTTGTTTATGACAGAGGTTCTCAACTTTGGAATATATTCAAATCACAAGGGCTATCTTAAAAAATAATAAAACCTTTTCTCATATCCCCATCCCATAAAAATTGAATCAAAATCTTTGGGATGGAGACCTGGGTGTCTGTTTTATTTTGTATTTTTAAAGCTTCTGGAGTTCTGATTCCCAGTATGATAGAGAAGCACATACTGCCCCATTTCTCCCACTGAATGCAGTTATAAAATTTGAACAGATTGCATGGAGCAAATATTTGAAGTCTCTGAAAAGGGAAAAGTAGTAGGTAAAAAAGCAGGTGGATTAGTGAAGAACACCGAAATTCTTAGTCCTACTAAACCATAAATGAGTTTGCCTTTTTGAGGGAGGGAGACTTGGACTCAAAGCATCCTAAAACTCAGAAGTGACCACCATTGGCACAGATAGAAAGATCTCCAGGAGAAAAATAAACACGTCTCCCAATAAACAGGGAGAGTGGGAGAAATCCCTGTTTTTCTAATTTTTTCCTTTATTTCTATGTTCTTGTTCTCCAGGCATTAATGACTAATAGGTATTTAAACTTCGAGGGAAGAAATGGTCTGAGGAGCATGAGGGGAACTTTGCCACTTATTTTTCTTGTATGTTGGCCCTAGAAATAAGCACATTGTAGAAAGTACTTGGCAAAGTGGACAAAGCCTCAGTTCTCTGCCAGAAGACCAAAAAGGGGAGCCTCAAGGAATTGGAATGCATCATGGAGATAGCAGAGGGTGAGAAGCTTGAGAAAGTGACCCTATGAAGGGTTTATGGATTTCTGATCCCATGAGCTCTACAATTATAGATTTGATGCTAACCAACATCTCATAATCTCTGAGAGTGGAACTATGGGATAAATTACTGCCCAAGTCCCAGAATGACCACTGGATGGTGCAAATATGGGACTGATCCAAATAGTAATGCAAGACTTTGAAAATGGGATGGACATCAAAACTACAGAAGGCTGTTTGGAACTTGTGGCCTGAATCCAACTAAGTTGTTTGGCTGGTAAAATAAATACTTCAAAACTCTCCATAGATTTAAGAAAGACCCAGAGTCTCATAAAATAATTAAAAATGCCCAGGATAAAACTAAAAATTACTCAGCATAAAACTCAAAGAAGAACTAGAAAAATTTCAGCTTGAATGGAAAAAGGCAATCAACAAATGTCAACACTAAGATGATATAGATGTTGGAGTTATTTGACAAAGACTTTAAAGTAGCTATTACAAATATGTTCCAAGAAGAGTAAACCCTCTTGAAATGGTTAGAAAGATGGAATGTAGATTTTTTATCAAAGAAACAAAAGCTACAAAGAATAAATAAAATAAATTTAACATTTAGGCCTAAAAAATAGAATAACCAAAATAAAAACTCAGTAGATGAGGTCAAGAGAAGAATGGAAATGACAAAGGAAAGAGTCAGCAAATTGAATATATGTCAATACAAGCTATCTAATCTTAACAACTGAATGAACAAAATATTGAAAAAACATAAACAGAGCCTTACAGACCTCTATGACAATATCAAAATATCTAATATTCATTTTATTGCAGTCCCAGATGGAGAGGAGAAAATGAAGTGCAGAAAAAATATCTGAAAAGACAATTGCTGAAAATCTCCTGAATTTTGTGAAAGACATAAACCTACAGATTCAAGAAGCTCAAGTAACTCCAAATGGGAGGGCGGGGAGGAGGGAACCCCACAGAGAAATCTATGCCAAGACACATCATAATCAAACTGTTAAAAAACCCAAGACAAAGAAAAAGTATTAAACCAGTCAAAGCAAAAATGACACATTTCTCATAGGGAACAATGTTTCAATGACTACGTATCTCTCATAACAAATCATGAAAGCAGAAGGAAGTGGCTTGACATTTCTTTAGAAAGTGCTATCGATCCAGAATTCTGTATTCAGCAAAAATAATTTTGAAGAATAAAGGGAAATTAAAGGTGTTCTCAGAAGAAGGAAAACAAAGAATTCTTAAGTAGCAGATCCATCAAACCAAAACCAAAACAAAAATACCTTCTAAAAAGGAAGTTCAGACAAAAGGAAAATGATATCAGGTGGAAATTTGTAATATCAAGAATGAAGGAAGAGCCACAAAAATGTTAGATAAATAGGTAAATATAGTAGACTACTATTCTTTAGTTCTTTAAAATATGTAAGATGATTGAAAACAAAAATTATGTGTCTGATTGGGTTTTCAAAATACATAGATAATACATAAGACACCTAAAACATTAATGGAAGGAGGCAAAGGAATCTATAAAGTGGTAATTCTTCTGCATTCCACTTAAAGTGGTAAAATATTGACCCTAAGTGGACTATAGAAAATTAGGTCTGGTTATTGCAATCTCTAGAGAAACTACTTAAAAAAAAATCCAAAGAATTATAGCCAAATAAACAACAGAAAAATTAAAACAGAATACTAAAGAGAACATTCAAATAACCCCAGAGAAGGCAGGCATGGGGAATAAAATAGAAAACAAATAGTAAAATATAGTTCTAAGCCCAAACACAGTGAAGTTACTTAAATGTAAGTAGTCTAAGCACACCAATTACATATTGTCCATCTATGCTGTCTACAAGAAACTCACTTCAAACATAATGATAAATGTAGGCTAAAAGTAAAAGGCTGAGAAAAGATAAATCACATAAGCCTTAATCAAAAGAAGGATGAATAGCTATGATAATTATCAGGCAAAGTAGACTTCATGAAAATGAAAATTGTTAGGGATTTAAAGGGACATTACATAATGATAAGCAGATCAATTCACCAAGACATAACAATCCTGAATGTGTATGCGCCTTACAACAGATTTCAAAATACATAAAGCAAACACTGACAGAGTTGAAAGGATAAATAGGCCCATCCATAGTCATAGTTGGAGACTTCGATATATCTATCAGTAATTGACAAAATATGTAGACAAAAGTGAAAAAAACCAGCAAGGAGAAGTTGGAGAAAAGGCAACAGAGTAACATTAAAATGATCAATGGAAGAAGAAAGGAGTTTGAAATATTATAGGCAAACTCACCAACTTCAGAGTTTATGTACCGCAGTTATAAAAATAAAAATCCATATAGTACTTTCACTAAAGAACTTTTTCTACAAAACCAGAGGCATCCCTCTAAAAGCATTTTGTTTCCCTAAAATATGATTGACCTGAAGGAAGTCACATCTCCCTTCTTAACCTCCTTTTCTTCATGGGCAAATGAGGGGTAGGGGCTCCCCACTCGCCCCACCCATCCTCCCACATGATTAGATTTTATCCAATGTTCCTTCTAGCTCTGTGATTTTTCCTCTGCTTTTATTTTCTGGTGAATTTTCTTTTTTTAGGCTGGTGTTTTCAAATCATTCTTTACTGATGGAGCCAAGGTATCTTTTCATCTTCCTATTGTTTAATTTGCAAAGAAAGTATTAAAGATAAGACAGGGTGGGGACCTGAGTCACTGTCATTCAAACAAAAGGCTGTGGTCTGGAAATCTCCCCTCAGACACAAACATTTTGAAACAAAGGTAGAAACCAACATGGAAAATGAAAAAAAAAAAAAAAAAAAAAAGTGGAACAAGTTCCAACCAAACATATTGCTTTATTTTCTGCTGAAATCTCTTTTTCCCCCTCTCATGGAGACACAGCTTAGGCAATATTTAACCAAATATTACTTATGTGTAATGAGAAACATGGTCATATTGCATTTGGAAAGTTGTAAGTTACAAACAAAACCTGACAAACTGTTCCAACTTTGATAATCTGAGAAGAAACAGAATAAATTAAAAGGTAAACCACATTCTTCTCAGCTTCCTGATGGGTTTTGTCCAAACAGCTTGAACAACTGCAAAATATTATTCAGGTAATTTCCAGGCATTCCGCTATTACCATGAGAATTTGAGCAAAGTTTATTGAACATATATAGTATTGCTCTAGTTTTAGAGCCTTTAGAAGAGGTAGGAATGTAAACGATAGGCTCTCTATTTTCTAGTTATTGTAAAGACTTCTCACTGGGCTCTTAAATTCCAAGAGGGCAGAAAGTGTGGTTGTTTTGCTTATCAGTTACTTATTAACCAATTCCTGAGACAGTGCTGCTGAGAAGGTGTGCTTAATCCTAGTTATAGGATATTAGGGAAAATTGATCACCAGAGCTAATCTTAGCTAGCTCCTTCCTAAGGGGATGCCTTTTCATGCAAAAATGAGTTATATGTATGTACCCTTAGGCATAAAATGATTGATTGATTTGTTTGTTGTTTTGTTACATGATTATTTGATATATGTACATAGGTAACAACAAACAACCTATGTACATCCTCCAAAACAAAAGGATTGATGAAAATTTTCAGTTTCCCCATTGGTTTTGACTGTCCAAGAGCTTCTAAAACCAATCACCTGGAGATCTTATTAAAATACAGATTCTGGGGGCCCCTGGGTGGCTCAGTTGGTTAAGCATCTGCCTTTGGCTCAGGTCATGATCTCAGGGTCCTGGGATCAAGCCCCACACTGAGCTCCCTGCTCAACAGGGAGTCTGGCTCTCCTTCTCCTTCTGCCCTCCCCTTCCCCCCCACCCCCCACCGCTGCTGCTTGTGCTCTCGCTCTCTCTTTCTCTCAAATAAATGATATCTTTCTAAAAATTAAAATAAAATAAAATGCAGATTCTGATTCAGTAGGTCTGGGAGAGGACCCAAGATTGGCATTTCTAATGAACTTCCATGGACTATGGTCTGTGGACCACATCTTTTGTAACAAGACAAAGAAAGTGGGCAGTTGCCAAATAGAAATGGTGTTCAGGTGCACGTGGAAGAAGTTAACATGGCTACAATGTGCAGCCTTGATAGGGTAATAAACACAGAATTTTATTTTTTTTATTTTTTTATTTTTTTTTTTAAACACAGAATTTTAAACTGGAAAATAACTGCACAGGTTATTTTGGAGGCATGAACCCTTAGGCATAAGGATGCTAAAAGTGACCTTCCTAAGGCCCTACAACTGGTTGTGGATTTGTTTCCACTGGGACTGGGCCTTGGGACTCCTGATTTTAAACCTGTTCTTTCTGCAAGTTGATTGTATACCATCGTAAAAAAAAGTTTAGGAGCAGCCACTACATTTTCCTGGATGAAGGAAGGGCATATCAGCCAAGATGAGAGGTGTGTTCGAAGCTGGTAGCCAAACATAAATGAGTCTTGGGCCTCGTTAAGCATAGCTGAGCTACCTTCTTTCCCCAGATCACGGTCCTGGTGGCCTATGTCTGGTATAGATGAGGCATAGTGCCCAGAGCACCCCAGAAAATATTTTCTGCAGCCTGATTCAGGACATTCCCCCCCCCGCCCCCCAAGGGAGCAGCTGGCTAGTAGCTCTGTTTAGGGGCAAGTTAGTTCAATTCCATGCTGCGGAGCCCTGAGAATGAATTTCTAGGGCCATCTCAACAGTCTGGCTTCCCTAGGCCTGCCTTGGAAAATGTCTGACTGCCCATTCTGATTTCACTAAAACTGGGGAGTGTTACTTCCTACATAAACCTGAGAAACTATTTTTACCTGGTTTTGTCTTCATCAGACTAGAGAGGGTGCTCACTGAAAACGTAAATAAAACCCACATTTTCCAAGTTGCCCAGAAATCACCAGCATTTTTCAAAAAGCACTCCTTGGGAGCTTGTTTTCAAAGGGAAATTTTCTTGCTAACCAAATCTCAGGATACTTATAAAATCTTAATTCTGTTCACAATGTGTCCATCGTGTCCGTAGTAACCAAATGGATTACATTTTGGCTCCCTGAGGGGAGGGCATGCATGGGCAGGAAACACCAGTAATAATTTGGGGTTTTTGAGCTCAAGGAGGGTACTGGTCTGGCATCACTGGTAAATGCTGGAAGGTTTTAGGAGTCTCTGCCTAGAATTGTTGTAGCAATAAGGGTCACTGGCTTATTTCTGAGTGAATGGAAATCTCATAATAAGTTAGTATGAACATATTGAACCATCCCCTTCTGAGAAACCGAGTCCTTTTCAGGGACTTTCTCTCTGGAAACTCTCCCTTTCTGCCCACTACTCCACTACCTTCAAGTCTTCAGTTGAAAGAGACAAAGCAAAGTCAGCAAGATTAGCACAGATCTTTGTGGTTCAATGGAAAGTACACAGGGAGTGAATACACACCTGTCTGAGTTTGGGCTATGTCTGTAACCAGCTGTGTGACCCCTTAGCAAGTTGCCTAACTTCTCTTCTATTTCAATTACTGGTCATAAAATAAAGAAATCAGACTCTGTGGTTTAAAAATATATTTTTTTTTAGCCAGAAATGTCTAGGTACCTACAGCTTGGTTTCTTTCTAGAGCTCATAAGCCCATCGATGGGGTTCTGACTTAAGAGACAAAAAAACTCATTAATGAGAAGAGTGTCCTATTTAGTTTGACATTGAATTCACTTTAAAAAATCAAGAGTACCTAGATGATGGAAACATATATTAAATACCCACCAAAATCAGGAGAAGACCATCGCTCAGCACATTATTAATTTTAAACTAATCAACTTGGCGGTTTGTGGTTGATGGTCCATTTCATGTTGGCTTGCTCTTTGGCGTGCTCTTTCTCTCTTTCTTCCTTTAAAGTGTCTCCCTCCCCTGTCCTCAGCTTCAGCTTCATCTGAGACTACTTTAACTGACACACTCAGGTGAGTCCTCTCTCAGTACCCTAACCCAGCCAGAGGAGCTCTAACTTAGAAACACAAAACCCCATCGTTTAACAACAAAACACCGATTCTCACAGGAAGCAGGTCTTGCCTTGTTTTAATAAAAACAGTCTTAGAGCACATACCCATGCACAAACCACACATGGAAAAAATGTGTCATTTGTACCTTTGGCTGGAGGAAAATGTTGATATTGTACCATGGTTAATAGAGATTGAATCAGCATTGAATCTCTAAATGACTCCCCCACCCCCACCCCCACCCCGCCACAAGTGGGAGAGGAGAGTTTAGTTCCAGGGAGAGAAAGGCAGAGGAAACTTAATCTAAAGTGACTTGGCATTTTGGTTCACCAAGAACCAGGGTGCTGGGAGTCAGATTTCAGCATACAGAAGGGAGGAATCCCAAGTGCATGAAAATGATGACAAGAGAAAGAACAGATAATAACATCAAACCTAACTCTAATCCACCATGAGGCTCTGTTTGTTCTTCATTAATAATGGTGGAGTCTGGTGAAAAATGAAATAGATGAGCGAGAGGTCTTCACAGAGCGTTGCTTCAGCAAACGCGCTGCCAAGCTTACATGTGGCATGTTGTAACTTTACTACTCAGAATCATAAAAGAGCTGGGCATGATTCCCAGAACATTGCTAACTTTTCTTCTCTCTTTTGCGGTCCACATATTATAATTGTATGATTTCTTTTTTCCAGGGCCATTTTCAACTCTAGAAATGGAGAGAGTATGCGATGCACATGTTACCTAAGTTTAGATCCGTTCTCTCCCTAAGAGTTCGGCCCCAACGTTTAGCTCCCATGGGAACAGTGGTGGTTTAGAGGGTGTGAGAAAGACGGCCTGCCTCAGTCAGAGATGAAACTGCACCAGCACTGCAACTAGATTCAAACCCCTGGAGACATTATGAGGGTTGGATTTGCCCTACCCACCCACCCACCCTCACTCTTGGCAGGTTATCTTGGCAGAATATAAGATGTTGGCCAACTCATCTTAACTCATTCCTTTCTATTCACCCCCAAAGTTCTGGGGATCATCTCCTGTCCTTGCCTCCCTTCCTCTACCTCACAGAAGGAAGCATCCTACCTACCTCTCCACCAAGGCACACCCACTGTGTATGTCCTGAACCCATCTCCTGTCTCTGGACTAAGCAGTCCAACCCACGCATGCATTGATGTGGACTCATCCACACAACTACAGGGTCCCCTTCCACAGCTCGTTCCTCTCTGCCTCCTGGCCCCCTTAACTCAGGACCCCTTGCCCTGGCTCTTTAGTTCAGAAAGATGGGAATACTGTCTCAGTTTTAGCAGCCTGCATCCCCAATCCTCCTCCCAGCTTTGTGCTTGAGGCTGTTTAGAGGTCAAAGTCGTGGAAGAGGAAAATGAACAGGAAATGAACAGAGGAAAATGAACCCTGGAAATTCATTTCTTCACAGGCCACATCTCTAAGTTTCAACCTCCTTCCCCCACTCCCAATCTACCTGCACATCCCTAACTTTCAGAGCTCTTTTAGCATCTTTTCATTTTTGACAGAGGCAGGTCATCCTGATAATTTTACCTCTCCTCTGGATCTCTGCTCATGGCCTTCGAGCAACCCCTCTCTTTCCAAAACAACCTTCCCTCCACCCTGCCTCCCACCCTGCCTCCCACCTCTGTTCTCTCCAAGCTCCTTGAAGATGTATTTTTCCACATGAATAGACTCCATCTCTGGCCTAGCAGGGGCACCAAGGTTTACCTCTCCTGAAGATTGCATCTAAGAGCTCCGGACAATCTACAAGAAGCCACTACTGAAAGATTGATTAAGCCAAAGCAGGCAGATTGGAGATGGAAATTGAAGCTTGGAGAAGTGACCTGCAAGGGAATGAAGTTGTCAGATACCTCTCTCTTTCTTTTCCCCTCCTTTTCTCATAGCTTTGCCCTGAGGGCAGCCCTGAGCTCAGAACTGGGAAGGGGACAGCACTGGAGGCTGCTGAAACTGAGATAGTATTTCTAATTTTCTGAGTTGAATGCTGAGAGAAGGGGTGAGAGTATGGAGAAGAGAGAGTTAGAGAAAGGGTCCCACAGTTCTGTTGATGATCCACACAAGGGCGTGCATGGTTAGATCCAAAAGAGCACAGCAAAGGCTTTGAGAGCTGGATGGATACCCACCTCTGATTAATCTCTGAACTGGCACACATGTGGAACACACTCAAAGTAGCATAACAAAGGCTTTAAAAGATGAACTGAGATTAGAAGCACCACCCACAGAAGGCAAAACAGAACTTTCAGCCGGAACTTAACTAAGTTGATTGTCTGATGAATCAAACAAACAAACAGACAAAAAACCCTAACACTTTCCGGAGAATTATAATAAGAATCCACATAACAATATTCATGAGGGCCAGGATAAGATCCAAAAGTGCTCAAGAATACAGAGAGCTAAGAAAATGTGACCAATTCCTAAGGGAAAAATAAGCAATATATGTCAACACTGAGATGACCCAAATGTTGACCATTCCCAAACTGAGATTTTAAAGCAGCTACTAGAATTATGATCCATAAAATAAAGGTAAAAATATTTACAATGAATCGAACAAAACAACTCCTCAGCAGAAAAATATGCACCACAAAAAGGAATTAATCAGAAACTTTACAACTGAAAAATGAAAGAGCTCAAAATTCAAAGATTCATCCAGTAAATTCAACAGCAGAATGGAGATTATCATCTCAGAAAAAAAGAATCCGTGAGTTTGAAGATAGATCAATAAGAATTATCCAATCTAAAGAACAGAGAGGGAAAAAATAAAATGAAAATAGAGCCTCAGAGACCTATAGAACCATATCAAAAGGTCAAATATATATGTCATGGGAATTCCAGAAAGAGATGAAAAAGAAATTAGAGCTGAAAACTTCCAAAACTGGAGAAACACATAAATCTATAGATTAGAGCAGCTCAGTAAACCCCAAGCATGATTAACTCAAAGTAAACCACACCTGACATATCATAATCAAACTACTGAAAGCCAAAGATGAAAAAGAAAATCTTGAAAGCTGCTCAGGAAAAATGGCACATGACATGTGGAGGAACAATGATTCAAAGGACTGTGAAATCTCAGAAACCAGAGGCCAGAAGACAGTGGATCAATGTCTTCAAAGTGCTGAAAAACCAAGAATGAGACAGGGCTTATAACTGAGAGGCTGGAATGCAGGATGATTACTAACTCTGGTTTCAGGTCTTGGAAATGGGACAGAAATCTAGAGATTAGTGTGGTGGTGGGACTCAAACAAGAAAAGACCTGCTTGACAATCAAGGCTTGTCTGGCAACTAGAATGTCAGATCTGAGACACACACACACACACACACACACATACGGTGTGTGTGTGTACAGAGTCCAAGAGCTTCTCAACAAGCTAGGAGCAGAAGCTACAGGAAAGGGCTCATGGGGATGTCAGATCTGGCTAGATATTAGCTGTCTTCTGTACATGTCCAAAATGTCTCACCGTTATCCACACAATGCCCTCTGCCTCGATCCCCTACTTTCTCATCTCAATATGACTAATTTCTACTCATCCTCAGTGGCCTGGTTCACATGCAACCTCATTTATGCCATAGCAAAAATTTACCAAATACTTCTTGTGTACCAGGAGTTGAACCTCTCCATAACATCTTTCCAGATCTTCCTACTGATAGCAATTCCCCCCACGCCCAAATTTTCATATCTATTCATCATACTCATTTTACACCTTGTGTTAGAGCTAGCCATATTACAGCTAGCATGTATGTTGTGTATTACCTAAGGATAGAGGCTGAGTATTACTCAGCTTTGTGTTACCAGCAGGGTCTGTCATGGTAGCTGAAAGGTACTTATTGTTCAGGACTTTTCATGAGCGAAGTGAGTGGATACCTTTTTTCTCCTAAGCTAATTAAAAAGCTACCAGTCGTTAAGAAAAGCATGAATCACTTCTATCTTTAAAAAATTGCTTGATAAGATAATTATTTACTCTAGTAAATGATAAAAAAGTGGAAGGCAAAAAGAACACTGCTGTTTCTTAGTATTATCTCTCATAATTCTTTGGCATTTACTCATCCTCGAAAGACTCACAGCATGTACACAGAGCTGGAAAAGAACTTAAGTGTGAAAGACCAAACCCTTATTTTACAAAGTAGAAAACAGAGAGGTGAAGAGTCTGCTTTAACTCTCACAGTAATTGAATCGGACTGGAATCCAGATCTTTCCGGCTCCCTCCTCTGAAGTTCATGCTTCCTCTAATTCAGGGCTGTGAGATACAGATTTACTGAGATAAGAAAAGACCAGAGTTTGGTTGGGTGAGCCTGGATGGTTGGTTAAAGCATTGAAGAGGCTGGTCATCTCCTCTCAGGGGATTAAGGATCTACTGTGAACATTAACTCAATGTTTGCCTAGGCCTTCCTGAGTGACTAAGGCTGAATACCACCATGACTCCTGCCTCTCCGGCAGTTATTCTACTCACCATTTATATCCCCATCACTTGAAGTGGGAGGGCGCTCAGAGGAAGCCAGTCCTGAAACAGGGTGGAAAGCATGGTTGGAAAGAAAAGCTCTGCATCTGATCTCACTTCCATCAAAAACTGAGTAGAGGACACCGAAGAACCCTGTACTGCCTTTGGTGCCTCAGTGTCCCCACTTGTGAAAGGTTGTTGAAAATACCAGTAATTCTGCAAACAGAAATGGTGTGCATATTAGCTGGCCACCGAATAAGACAGATTTCAGATGCAAATAGTAACAAAAAGCTGGAGAAGTATGAAGAGTTTTAGGTATAAAAGAAAGACAAAACTAAAAAGATAATCCCCTTAAGACACCGAGTGTGTGTGTGTGTGTGTGTGTGTGTGTGTGATTCCCAAAGTAAGAGGGCCAGGGTAATACTGTCAATGCTTAACTCCAAAATAGATAAAAGGTTAAAAAAAAAAAAGTCTGCTCTATTGAGGAAAAAAGTCCTGAAATAACCTATCACTGGTGTTCAGAAGTCACAAGGTCATCATTCATCTTTATAAAAAGGGATGCTGAACAAAGACAAACAAGGTAAAGGTTTTGCTTTTACATAACATCAGGCCAGGTAGAAGAAATAGCTGTAATTCCGTAGGCCTCAAGCATGACAGAGAAATTTAAAGCTTTAAGAAATATCCTATGAAATGCTGTACTTCTGGTTTCAACAAATGCTTGGAGATATCATGAAAGTCCTTTTGAAAGGGACAGAAAATTTTGTTCATCATTTCTTTCAAATACTTAAAAAAATATTTTTTTTTCCAAAATTTGACAGTCTCCTCTCTATCTTGACCTAAAAGCAGTCAGTCAAGCAATCCACACCTTTAGAGGCTTGCATCTAATTTTGCTATCTCAGACTTTAATATTTCTTAACCTCGACGTGGAGTAAGGCTTTACTCTAATGATGGTTAACATTACCGACTCCACGAGCTCTGAGTTTGCCACTTGACTATAACTGCCCTTGTCATGTTCTTTTAAATCTGTTTATGTACACACAGGCACACATTCTTACAAAAGGAGGAATGGAAAGAAAAATCACTGTGTTTGTCCAGTGAAATCTTGATTCAGATGTACTCCTAGTTGCAGAGGTCAATGCATAAGAGACCAGGGTCACAGACTGACCTGTAGCAAGAATAAAATATCTTCAAACTCTCCTGTTTAAGAAGGAATATGAATTTGAAATTATTTAAATGATATATGCAGGTTTCTCTTAATATGAAAATTATATTTCCCTCAAATTTTCTAGTAGAAGGGCATCCTTCAGTATAGCAAACAGAAAGCTCATAACACTCTGGTTCAGTCTTCTATTTTCAGGCTAAGGGTTGTGTTTTGTTTCCTCTTTTGAATTATTAAAATCTGCATGCCCACTAATGCTCTGCACTTTGCAAAAGTATAATACTAAGAAATCTTATATTATTTTTTATTAACTTGCGGATTTTTCTGGAGGAGGAATATCATTTAAATATTCCCTAAAGAGAAACCAAAAGGGAGGGGAATTTTCTTGGGCTTTCGATTGTAGCTTATAGTGAATGGGAAAAATCAGTTCTCACTTAGATCTACATGGCTGTTTGTGAGCAGAAAATAGTTTTAGTTATTGTGCCTATGCAACCAAGATTTTCTGGGACAATCCCAATTTCATTCTTTTCAATAAATGTGCATTTCAATTACGCTTGTAGGAAATTATCCAACACTCATACTCACAGAGGTGATTAAAGTCCATTGTGGAAAACTGTTCACTGCAGCATTATGGGTAACAACTGGAAGCAAGTTAAATGCCCTTCAGTAGCAGAACAGTTTAAGAAATTTCATCCAACACCAAGCAGATTCAGGCAGATCTCTATGAACTGTCATGGAAAAATATCCAATATATATTGTTCATTGGAAAATATCAGGTCACAGAACAGGTGTTTAAAATATACCCAACTGTGTAATACTCAGAAAAATTCTACCATATATGTTTGTAAAGGGCTAGAAATTTTCTGATGGATATACAAGAAGCAAAGCAAAAGATCATCTCTGGGGTTGGGATGGAGGGTTAATGAAAAAATGGAACACTTTTACTCATCATTCATATATCCTAGCTCTCAGTATTTCTATGCCACCTTCTATTAATTAAACTCCCCCTGATGCCTCTAATTCTCATTGCTTCCCACTATGTATCAGACTCTGTATTGTCATAAAGTCCTGCAGTTCTGGCCACAAGATGTGAGCTTGCATGAGACCGGTGTGAAATGGTTGGAAGAGAAAAGAAAAGTCACGGATCTTAAACTAGCAATGGGTTTGACTGCGAGGGCTGCAGCCAACAGGCGAATGTTGTGTCTAGAGGGATTAAGTATTCCAGTCACCAGGAATATCAACGATGTTCTGATCAGAGTTGGGTATAGGGGCTGCCAGGTGGAGGTAACACAGGAAGTCAAGCACGTGGGAGCATCGCCATTCAAGTTGTCCACTGTTTTCCTTGGACTTGGTTTGTGGTGGACATGGCTAATTGCAGTGTAACCCAATACCTATTTTCTTTGTCCTCCTCATAATAGAATCCAAATTTTGTTTGGGCCTACAAAGTATGCAGGTCAAAACACTCACTTCTTCAAACTCTCTTAATACAGAAGTGGCTGTGTTACTCAGTATTGGCCAATAGGTTGAAAACAAAGAGTGCTTCGGGTGACACTTTCTGAAAATTACTCTTTTCTTGATAAAATAAGGACAGACTCAGCTGACTTGTGCCTTTATCCCTTCATCTCTCAACTGGCCTGGGAACAGATTCAATGTTCGGGGGTGGAAAAGCCATCTTGTAACCACAAAGATGAAAACCAAATACTGAGAATGGTGAAGGAGCTCAGCTTTGATGACCTAGGGCAGATTCAGAGGTCTGAGGCTGCTGCCTCCTCTAGAGTTCCAGTTATAAAGAAAAATAGCCCTCAGTCCGGGAAAGCTACCGTAATCATCTCTATGGTCAAAGATAATCCTAGCCAATTCTGGATCCTCCAACAAAAGGGCAGTCACGATTCTGGATGGATCACGAGAGCTCTGGACAAGTGGGCTGTGGTCAGGCAAAGTAGGGGAGTCTGAAAAATGAACCAAGAACTCTAGAAACAAGGGCAATGGCCTGGGAAAACCCAGGGAGGCTGTATGATTAATGATTTCACTTGGAAATCATTAATCTGTTTGTAGAGTGGGATCCTCCAGGAAACAGAATACAAGGTGGCTCTGGCTGTTGTATAAAATAGAGTTCACTCTTCCCAGGATCAGCTGCTTTCTGGTGCTCAGCCTGTAGACTAGATCCATTTTCCCAGATCCTTGGCTAGGCCACGGTGATGAAATCTATGCACCATTTCCTTCATTTCTCTGCCAGGACTCTAGTAGAGCTTCAGGCTTCATTTGCATCCAGCTGCCCATGGGTGTCAGAAGCTGTTTGACTTAGCAGAGCCAGTAGCCTGGGGTTGGGTGCAGAGAGCAAGAAAGAAAGAGTTGCACTTTCCAGTCATCTGGCTCCTTGGAGTGGCATGCCATCTCCTGCTCCCTTCTGTTACTTTTATTAACTAAAGAAAAAAAAAAAAAGAAAAGAAAAGAAAAGAAAGAAACAGAAACAAAATTCCATAATCAAGGAAAGGTGAGTAAAAAAAGATAAATAAATAAATAAGTGCTAACTGGAAGAGTTTCTTTTTTTTTCTTTTTCTTCCTCTTTTTTTTTTTTTTTAAACTTACTCGGAAGAATGCATTATCTGTTAGTAAGTAGTGTAAGCAATTATCTTTAGCGTGGAACTGGTATATTTTAGGCAATCCTACTGAAATGGTGTAAACAACATTTCCTGTGTCAAAAGCAGAGATCCAAGTCTGTTTTAGAATGGTCCTAATCTCCATCTATTATAATTTCCACCAATAACTTGTCTTTTTATATATGCTGGCATCTGTGTGAAAGACAGCATCCCACATTGACCAAGTCTCCATCTGGTGAGAGGCGGGAGAACAGGAACATAGGCTGTCACTTTATGCAGATGGATTTCTATTAATACAAACAAGTGACCCTAAAAGAGAAATTGGCTAGCTCCAGCATAACTTTAAGAAGATTGTTCTGAATTTCCTGAAAGCAGGTTATTTCTAAATACATGGTGTTGCCTTTTAAACACAGATCAGGCATTTTGTCCTTCTAAGAGCTGGTTTTACAAAGTGGGCTTGCCATTCTGAGCCCATTTGCTCGGGGAGGGAGAGGCAGGAAAAGATTGCAGTGAGACAGACAGACAGGGTCTCTTGTGGGAACAGCCCCAGGTTTTCCTGATGAGTGTTTCGAGACCCATCAGGCTATGAATCCTGGAGAGAGGGCAGGGGAAGGGAGTAGTTTAACCCATCATGGCTCTCTGCCACCTGTCTTTTCTCCTTCCTTACCATGAGAATACGTGGCTTGCAAATATCCTCAGTGCATCCATTGGGTAAATTTATATTCTGAATCTACACATACAAACCTTTACCAAGGGAGTCTGCTTTTAGGGTCACTAGGAAGGCTTTCACTGACTTCTTCTTCTTCATTGACCCACCCCTGGCCAGCTGTGACAAACAGCATAGCAACTGGGCCATGGAGAGACTCTCGAGAGTAATAACTCCTAGTTGTAAACAACCCAGTGGCCTATCAATAGAGATGAGTGATGTTATATCCATGTGGCACAATACTATGATATAGTTAAAAATCATATTTTGGAATAGTTTTTTTTTCAAACTGGTTATTTCAGTACTCCTTCAGGGCTTCTGCCCTATGTTTGGCTCTCCTATTTTATACTTAATACATTTCTTTAAATGGACTTAGTTTTTAAAACATATGTATTCCCACCCATCCTCATCCTGAGTGATGATATCTACGACATGAGTTTGAGGTGCTAGTTGTATTTTTCAGTACACACTAACCTAAACAGGTAAGTTTAAATACTTACCTGTTCATACTTAACAGGTAAGTATTAAAATTTAAAATGTTCAATTAAGTTTGGCTAAAATCAGCTTAAAATCAGTATCCCCAGTGGTACTCTTCCCACTGTTAGGAGAAACCTTGCTTTAGAAGACTACCTGGTGTCCCTGGAGCAAAGACTACGCTATTACTTGAAAACAAGCAAACTGATCAAAATTTTGTGGAAATAATGTCTGTTCATGTGTGTGTGCATATGTGTATGAAAAAGATGCATATGAACCCCATATGTTAATAGTGGTTAGCTCTATTAGTATGTAATCTGGTCTCAGATTGACTTATGGGATTTTTTTCCACAGGTGTCTCCTTTATTTAAAAGTGATGATTAACTCATTTTTTAAAAATAGTTTTATTGAGATATAATTTGAATACTAGAAAATTCATCCTTTTGAGGTATAAAATTTGGCGTTTTTCAGTATATTCACAAAGATGTATACCATAGACTATACCTAAATCTAGGACATTTCATCACCCCCAAAAGAAACTCTGTACACATTACTGTCACTCTCCCATTGTCCCCTGAATCTAGTCCCTGGCAATCACTAATCTACTTTCCATCTCTACGGACTTGCCTTTTCTGGAAATGGCATAGAAATAGAATCACACAATAATATGGATTTTTGTGACTAGCTTCTTTCATTTCAAGTTTCCTCCATGTTGTAGCATTAGTAGTACTTCTATTCTTCTTATTATAGAAGTGGCTTTCTGCCACTTGAATATACCACATTGTTATTTATCCATTCATTAGTTGATAGACATTTTTTGCTACTTCTACTTTTTGGCTATTATAAATAATTCTTCTGTGAACATTTGTGTACAAGTTACACAGGGACATATATTTTCAATTTTCTTGAGTCTATACCCAGGAGTAGAATTGCTGAATTACATAATAACTCTAGGTTTAACAGTTTAAAGAACTACCAAACAGTTTTCCAAAATGGCTACACCATATAAAAATCCCACCAGCAGTGTACGAGGGTTCCAATATCTCCACAACCTCACCAACATCTGTACTTGTCTGTCATTTTTATATCCGCCATCCTAGGAGATGTGAAATGGTACCTCATTGTGGTTTTGATTTACATTTCCCAGATGACTAAGGATGTTGAGTATCCTTTCATGTGTTTATTAGCCATTTGTACAGGCTTTGCTTTATTGCACTTCACAGAGACTGTATTTTTTATAAGTTGAAGATTTGTGGAAACCCTGCAGCAAGCAAATCTATCAGTGCCTTTTTTTCCTATAGCATTGGCTTGCTTCATGTCTTTGTGTCACATTTTGGTAATTGTTGCTTTATTGAAGTGGTCTGGAACTGAACCCGCCATGTATCCTATGTATGCCTAAATATCTATTCAGATCTTTTGCCTATTTTTCAGTTAGGTTGTCTTTTTATTATTGAGTTATAGGTGTTCTTTATATATTCTATATACAAGTTCCTTATCATATATATGATTTCAAATATTTCCCCCATTTCATTCTCTTGATAGTGTCCTTTGAAGCACAAAAGTTTTAGATTTTGATTAAGTTCCATTATGTTTTATTTTGTTGCCTGTGGTTTAGGTGTGATATCTAGAGTTCATTCCCTAATCTAAGGTCACAAAATTTATGCCCATGTTTTCTTCAAGGAGTTTTACCATTTAGCTCCTATATATGGTCTATAATCCATTTTGAGTTGAGATTTGTATTTTGTTTGGGGAAGGAGTCACATTTCATCCTTTTTCATGGGTATCCAGTTGTCCAGGCATCATTTGTTGAAAAGAATGCTTTTCCCCCATTGAAAGGTCCTTGGCACCCTTGTCAAAAATCAGTTGATCACTAATTCATGAATGTAAGGGTTTAATTCTGAACTCTCAATGCTATTCCATTGATCTGTATGTCTAGACTTACACCAGTACCTCACCATCTGGGTTACTATAGCTTTGTACTAAATTTTGAAATTGGGAAGTATGAGTCCTTTAACCTTGTTTTTCTTTCTCAAGGCTGTTTTGGCTATTTTGGGTTTCTTAAATTTCTATCTGAATTCTAGATTCAGTTTATCTCTTTCTACCCAGCAAAAGGCAGCTGGGATTCTGATACAGATTACATTGAATCTGTGGTTAATACTTAATACATAATAATACTAAGGTCTGATCCATGACCAGAGGATGTTTTTTCATTAAGTTAGATTTCCTTTAATTTCTTTTAACAATACTTTTTAGTCTTCAGTACATAAGTCTCACACTTATTTTATTGAATTTACTCCTAGGTATTTATTCTTTTTGATGCTATTATTGTAAATGGATTCAAATTGTGTTTAAAACCTCCTTCTTTATAGTTCCCTAAATTTTAAAATTACTTATAATGATGACCTAATACTCTTATAATGAGAAAGAATATGAAAAAAGTTTCAGCCTCATGAAGATTTGAGAATCCTAGATATGGATTCTTCTGTGGATTTTTTTTTTTGATGTCTGAATTTGTGTCGTAGTTTGATTCAAATACTTCATGTAGCCTCTAACGGAGCTTGAGAAGTTAGTTTCATTCTTAAACTTCATGTTTAGCACATTGTAAAGATGCAAAGTACAAGTGTATTACTTGCAATATACCAGATCCTAGAGATATTGTTTAATGGAAATGAAAGACATTTTGTTGGAAGTAAGATCAATAAACCTTCAGTTTATAACCTTTAGTCTACAAAGCCAATCAAAGCACTTCATGGTCCTATGCAGTAAAGAGGAAAGGAGAACAAGGATCTCAGTGAGAAGGAAAGAAGTACCTGTTTGCTTGGTCCAAATTTTGAGTGCAGCTGGCCTTACAGAGAAATTAGCTGAATTAGCTGCCCATGCGGGATCTCACTCCAGACTGTGATTTACCTCTCTCTTGCAGGTTTACTACATTGTAGCTTTAAATCAGTTCCCATCAGCTGAATCGCCAGGTGCCTTGGAGATCTTCATTGGAAATCTCAGCCCAAGACTTTGGTTTATGGCTTAAATCTGTCCTTTGCAGTATCATTGGTTGGTTGGTTAGTTGGTTGATTGGTTGGTTGATTTTAAATCAAATAGAACTTCTCACATTAGTGGTAGGGCTATTTCTTATGAACTCTTAGCTGTTCTAGTGAATATAATGAATATAAGACTTGTTTGGTAATTGCAGCAACTACAAGGAATCAGGTCATTTGTAACTGGTCTAAAAGATCCCTGATCACAGAGACAGTCTCCTGAGGAAGGCTGATATCTCTGCATCTAAAATCATCCTGACAAGAAAATTACAGGCCAAAAATATCCCACAAGGAGAAAAAGGGCCCAGAGGCAACAGTCATTCAGATGAGCTCTCTGGAAAATATTGTATAACCTAGGACTATCAGCCCTTACCTATACACTGAAACTCAAAATTCTCTCTATATACTTCTCTAGCATCATCTATGCTTCTCAGTAAGCCTATGTCACGAATTGAGAAAGAAATAAGCATTCACCCCCAGAAAGCACCCCTCAGTAATAGCATTCCACAGACTTTATTTTAGAAACAAATCTATAGTCCTCAGCCTCAGAGAAAGAGTGAAGTTTATAATACTATTCAAATCCTCTTAACTGCCAGCCTTTCAAACAAAAACCTGGGTAAATTGAAACCCTTCTCCCAAAGCCTAGACTTCCAATGTCTTGTATACCAATTTCTCCACCCTCCTTTCTCGACATAAAAAGCAACAAGAAAAGTAACCAAAGACATAGTCAGCTCCAGTGGCATCCTTAAGATGAAGCAGACAAGGTATGCTGACACCTGTCTGCAAAAGACCTGTTCCTTTCTTTCACCACCAGAACCTGTCCAGAGATCTGCAGCCCTCCAAGGACTCAGATGCTGCACACAGCCAAATAATGCTAAGCTCACCTCCCAGGAGAGGAAATTGAGTCAAATTGTCCAGGTAAGAAAGTTCAGGGTCTTCTACAGGCCTTTCCGGGGATGAGCAAGAGGCTATCATACCAGAAGGAAACTGAATTAAAAGGGTCAAGGTTTTAACCAAGAATCTCCTCATGAGGTTGAATGTTGTGTGATAACATTTTCATCAGTACAGACTCTTGGGCAAATTGTTCTGTTCATCTCTCCCTGGGAAGCTCAACCCAAATCCTCAGCCAATCTTTTTCTCAGCGGTCACAGAGCACTCCCTTGCCCAGCATCTGCACTTCTTTGCAAGACCTCCCTCTGAAGATGGATTCATGGGCCTATGCTCTTCCCTTCACTGCTCTGCTTGGCCCCGGGAAGCCAGGCCTCACCTGACGATGGGTCAACAACTATAGAGCCATTTAAGGTCAAGTCCTCCAAGAGAAACATTGCCTTTGTTTTCTGACACTGGCAGTGGCTAAGCAAGTGTCTTCTGGTGACCATGTTTTTTCTCAAATGAGAAACATTCTCAATTTTCTCAAACTGAGAAACAGTCTGACTTGATGATGTTTCCTTTAGACTTTAATGTTACCTACTTACAGAATGTTCCATGTTTTGGAATATTCTTCCTTTTCTGAATCTCCTCTTCTCCTTGTATTCTTTGCAAGTTTCCAGGCCAAGGAATCCTGGTGGAAGCAAAGGCTTTAGCAACTTTGATTTTTACTCTCATGAGAGGGTCAGCTTGCAGAATCTCAGATGAACATAATCCATTTTATTCAGATGGCAAGAATGGACTCCCCATTCTGGTCCATCTTCCTGATGGGATCAACTTGCTCTATCATTATATATCCACCCTCTCTACTAATAGGCACACAGTTTCCTTTAATGTGTGGCATCACTCTGACAGTTCTCATCATACATTAGCTGACTAAACACTTATTGGAAAATTGAATGACAGGTTTGGCAATGGTTCTTTAAAATTTCATCTACAGAAAACAGGGAGAGTGAAGATTCATCCCTCTTGGTCGTTTCACCAGACATGTCTGCATGAATCAACAAGGACTAAATGGATATCTTGGTGACTCACTGATGGCATATTTGGTGAATGTGGGATGAACATTGCATATATCTCTAATCAAGAGTGGATATCACTGACTATGAAGTAACCTACTTCTTTGCATTTCTCTATTTTCTTCTCCCCCCCTTCTATTTTCAAAATGGGTATTTTAAATTGGGTTAAAAGACATTAATTTCCCCCTCTTAAACTTACCCTAACCACAATGACAGGTGCTTATTAATAGTTTAAAATGTTAACTAAATGAATAAATGATGAATGAGTGACTCCATAGAACAAAAATGGAGAATCAATTGTGGTATAATGCTAAGTAAAAATGAATAACTTAAAATTAGAGTTAGAATACTGCTGCAAATATATAAAAATTGACTATACATATGGACAGCTTTAAAAGACAACAGGACATATGAAAATATTGATTTTGTTATGTGATCAAATTAAAAGAATTTTCCATCTTGTCATATCTAACACATTGCAACAAAACAACACTAAAATAAAATTAATCTGATAGTACACAAAACTACATATGAGGAGTTATGAAATAAGGAAGCTAATAATATTACAGGAGATGAGCAAAAGATTTAAAGCATGGTCTCAAAGTATCTACTCCAATCCACCTAACCCAAAATTATAAACTATAGATAACCCCCTCTTGATGGCAGTCTTTGGATAATCCTAATTTTAGTTGAATAAAGACATTGATTTTTAAAATTTTATTTATTATTTATTTATTTATTTATTTATTTATTTGTGAGAGAGAGAGAATGAGCAGGGAGCAGGGCAGAGACAGCATATCAAGCAGACTCCCCATTGAGTGCAGAGCCAGAGGCGGGGCTCGATTCACAGCCCTGAGATTATGACCTGAGCCGAAACCAAGAGTCAGACATTCAGCCAACTGGGCCACCCAGGCACCCCAATAAAGACTTTAAATAAGGACAAGGAAAAACTGGCAAGGTTAAAAAGAAAAACATCCTTTTCCAAAACAGGATTATATAAACCTCAAAAGTGAGTATTAAGTTTAACTTTCAGGGCCAACATCAAGGAAATATGAAGAGTAGTCCCTACTGGTGTGACCCCTGCAAAAAGGATACCAGGAACATCAGACTTCCTTGACTTCATGAATTCTTTCTCTTAACTTTAACTCTTCTGTGATCTCTTAACATTTTGTGGGTCCTAGGTTTGAGCCTGGAGGAAATACATATTTTAAGCATCTGCTCCATCATCTAAAGCTGATAAAGCTCCCACACATATAGTCAGACTTGCTTTGCTTCCATGTGGATTTAGTGGTCCCCAATTTTTGATGCCCTTGACAGTTTTGATGAGCCCTCTCACGATTGTCTCTTCTCTTTTTTTAGTATTATTATTTTTTGCTGTTACTGGAATTTTATTGAAATAGAGGTTTACATGCAATTGTGAGAGATGGTAAGAGAGATTCCTGTACACCTTGCTTAGTTTCTCCAAGTGGTAACATTTTAAAAAACTATAGTATAACAGCACAATCAGGATATTGTCTTTGATAAAATCCATCAATCTAATTCAGATTTTGTGTGTATATGTGCAAGCTCATGTGTGTGTGTGTGTGTGTGTGTTAAGTTCTATACCATTTTATGGATGGCCTCTAATTTTTGCCAAATTACTTCCCCTAATGTTCTCTTCAGACATAGTTCATTCAGGATATTTTCAAAGTACAATCGACACAACATTTAATCTGAAGTGTTTTGCATCTGCCCCAAATTAGAGACTCATTGGTTTACAATTCATCTGTTCAATGGTCTACATCTACTTTCTTCTCAGCATTACAGGAAATGAATTTTCTTGGACTTAGATGAACATGAATCATCTTTGGGTTAATCTGTTCCATCTGGGTATAGATTCCAAATTCTTCATGGTTTATTCATTCATTCGAAAAATATTTACTGGTTGATTACTGAGTCCTTAAAGCAGTATCCAAGGAGCTTGGTGTACAGTGGGAAACAAAAACCGGGAACTCTGCTCTCAGAAGACTTATAATCTAGGTATCCCAGATCATGCCAATAATGAACTGCTAGAATCAAGTAGGTAGGGATTAGCTAAAAGGGTGGACGTGTTTTTAAAAGTTCAATGCATTTGCCTTAACAAATAAATGACTTTCATCTGGCTTTCCTGGGAATCCATCTACCTAAAGAAATAAGACAATATATTATTAATAGGATTCAAAGAGAAATACTGCAGGAACATTCCATTTCTGACATTCAAAGGGATTATGCAGCATAAACCAAGCAACTCAAGCTATTATCGTGAGGGGGAAGATTTTTCAATTCTTTATTTTGTCCTTTAGTGTGGCACTGGCCAAGTTTGAAGAACCTGGTACGTGGAGTTGTTCTAAGTGGAGAGAGGATATCGCTTCCATCCTTTCCAACCAGGCCAGAAGCTCGATGTAAAATGACACAACTTGGGAAGCCTTGGAGGGGAAAAAACAGAAATAAATAAAATAAAATAAAATAAAATAAAATAAAATAAAATAAAATAAAATAAAATGTTGAATTTGTATCACGCATCCAAGTTACAGTGTGAGTGAAATTTGCTATCAGGCTACCTGAACATTAAATGAACAAAAACTATAATCACTGAAGATATTAGATTGTTTCCAAAGTTCAAAGAGATGAAACTCTTAGCCTCAGGTTGACTTATTCAGAATCTTGGAATATATTTTGCAGCTAACTCTTTAGGGTTCACCCTTCCAAAACTCATTCTCTACCCAGATTCTTCTTAGGTTATTTTATGATTGAAAGTACCATATTGTTCCACCTGTCTTTTGCCATTCCAAAACTTACTCATCCACAATTTGGGCAAACATTTTCAACCAGATTCTTGTTCAAGTGCTTGACTTGACTCAAGGCTCTTTTTTGAGTAAGTGCTGGCTTTGCACAGACACCCTGTCATCAGCTGTTGTGCACAAATAAGGTAGCCCCCCATCTGGGCTAGCATACCAGTCAGGATACTAAATTTGCACAACAGAATGTCAGCTTTGCCACCTGCACACCTGTTACCTAAAGCATATGGCTCTCTCTTTAATCAACAGCACAAAACATAGACTCTACATGCATTCCTGGGAGATTTCAGTCCTGCTTTTGATCCAGCCCTTGGCAATAGCTTGCTTGAAACATCTGATATTTGAAGGAGAGACTATAAGACATGCTAGCTACACATTCCTCTAGGTACCTCAGTTAAAACATTTCCCTTTTAAGTGTAAATATTTCAAAAACAATGTATCTGGATGCTCTCTGTGATCTACCCTCCATAGAAGCTCTTGCACTAAAATGGATTATAATGGAGAGAAACACAGATTTACTTGTAGTTAATCTTGGCATCACTTGCAATTCTATATCTGATGAGCATATTTGAAAGCAAAGATGAGGTTGCAGAAAGCTGGAGGAGATTCTCTGTCCCTCATGAATCTGTGGAGTCATGGTATGGTTCTCAGTTGCCTAGCTCCCGGCTTCTTTTTTTGTGAAAAATAAACATCTAAATTATTCAAACCACGGTTACTTCGAGATATTTCTGTTATATGCAGTGAGAGTCCTGACCAATCGCAACTTAAAAATCACTGTGGTGCTCATTACTTCACTAAACAAGTATTTTTTATCATTGCAAATATACCTACCAGGCACCATTCTAAATATAAATAAGTGGATAAATGGTCCCTACACTGAAGGAATAAGGAATCAAAAATATATATAATGCAAGCCACATATGTAATTATATTTATTTATTTATTTTATATCTATATCTTTATTTAGTTACTTTTCAGTGAAGTTGTTGAGGAGTAGAGCAGCACACATATTCTGTGGCCAATGACTTTGGCAGGAAGGTTCCTTTGGAATCTAGCATGAAACATATGGCTGTTTCCATGGGCATGAGTTACTTTTCCCCGGATTACTCAGCTTGCCACCAGGAGTCACTGTGTTGTTCTTTGCTTTGTACACATAAGGGCACCTCTTGTCTAGATAGAATTCAGTTTCATCTCAAGCATCAACACCTTCAATTTTAAGATCTGTATGTTCCCTCTGGTTCTGGGGACACTGCTTATAGTCGGCAAAAAGGGCCTTGCACCACAGCCTTCCACATATATTTGTTGTTTTAGGAGTTCTCTTCCCAGCAGGGCTCTCCAGGCTCCAAGATTGGGGTAAGAGCATCATATGTGTGATTTTAAATTTTCTAGTAGCTACATTTAGCAGAAAAGTGAAAATAACAGGTGAAACAGGTTTAATTATTTATTTTCCTTAACCCAATGTATCCACGATTTATTACCTTAAATCAATAAAAAAAATATAGCAGTGATATTACTCTTATCGATTGCAGGGTTTGTGAAATGGGAGAACCATTCAAAGGGTTGTCTTAACTTTGTCAATGGTTTCCTTTGATATGCAGATGATTTTTATTTTGCTGTGGTCCCCTTCGTCTACTTTTGCTTTTGTTGCCTGTGGTTTTGATGTCATACCTAAGAAATAATTGCTAAGGCTAATATCAAAGATTTTCCTGTTTTCTTCTAAGAGTTTTACAGTTATCAGTCTTAAGTATAAGCCTTTAGTCTATTTCAATTGGTTTTTGTGTGCAGCATAAGATAAAGGTCCAATTTCATTCTTTTGCATGTGGATATCCAGTTTTTCCATTGCTTGTCAGACTATCCTCTCTCCATTTTGTGTTTAGCACACTTTTTGAAGGTCAGTTGTGCATGAATTTATTTCTAGACTCTACTTCATTGGTCCATGTGTCTGTCTTAATGTCACTACCATACTGGTTTAATTACTGTAGCTTTGTAATATATTTTGAAAGGAAGAAGTGTGTTGCTTTTAGCTTTATTTTTCTTAAGATTGCTTTGATGATTTGGGATCTTTTGTGGTTCCATATGAGTTTTAGTCTCGCTCTATTTCTGTAAAAAATGCCATAGGTATTTTGATAGGGATTGCATTGCATCTATAAATTGCTTTGGGTAGTATGAATATTTTTAAAGATGTTAAGTCTTCCAATTAAAGAACATAGAATGTCTTTCCATTTATTTGTGTTTTAAAAAAATATTTTTCACTCTTGTACACTGCTAGTAGGAATGTAAAATGGTGCAACCATTATGGAAAATAGTATAAAGTGTTTTAAAAAAAAAGACTTTAAAAAATTTGTAAAGTTAAAAAAAAATAGAACTAATAGATGTTTACTGCAACATTCTTCACAATAGCCAAGATAGGGAAATAATCCAAATGCACAGTAATTGATAAATGAAAAAAGAAAATATGATATATATAGTATACATATATATATGTACACACATGTATATGTGCATGAGTTTACATATATATATACATACATGTGTGTATATATTTGATCTTGTTTTGTGGATGGTGGTGAGACCCAAAGGAAATAAGATCATTAATAACATGTTAAGAACTGGCTCAACACCAATCCCTGGGGACTACAGTGGATCCCTTCATTATTATGTGACAGACTGTTATTTATCATTCATGCCTGTTGTTTGCATTCCTCTTGACAGTTTGCAATCTTTGCAGGAGACATCCTATCAAAGTCAGTTTGAATGGATTTTTAAATTAGAGCTTTGGAAGGTACTGTATTAAATGTTTTACTGAAATCTAACACCCATCGTATCTATTTTGTAACCTATAGTCATTAATTAAAAAACATTACCACTCACAAATACACACGCACACACACACACACACACAATGGAATATTATTTAACCTTTAAAAAGAAGGAACTCCTACCATATGTGACAAAATGAATGCAACTGAAGGACATTATGCTAAATGAAATAGACCAGTGAAGGGACAAAAACTGCATGATTCCACTTATATATGGTGCCTAAATTACTGAAACTTATAGAAGCAAGGAGTAGAATGTTGGTTGCAAGGGGTTGCAGGGATAGGGAAATGGGATTTTGTTCAACAGGTATAAAGTTTCAGTTATGCAAGATGAATAACTCTGGAAAACTGCTGCGCAGTATCTTGCCTAAAGGGAATGATGTGGTGTTGTACACTTAAAAACTTGTCAAAGGGTAGATCTCATCTCAAATATTCTTATCAAAATTTTTAAAAATGGAAAATAATAGTTATGAGACATTTTACATCTTTTTTTTTTTTGGTACCGGGTCTTCAAAATCCAGTGTATATTTTATATTTATAGCACATCTCAATTTGGACTAGTACATTTCCAGTGCTCAAGAACACAGGTGACTAGTGCCTCCAATTTTAAACAGTACATATCTAGGTGAGTATATATGTATATGTGTGTGTGTACGTACACACACAATCCAAAGTGTAGATATTAGCTTCAAATATTTCTGTTATTAAGAGTCATAATTTAGCAGTTCTTTCAAACTATATATACAGTTCTCCTCATTTGTGGATATAACTACTTTCAACTTTTCTATTTCTTTTTATACGTATCACAATAAATTTATTTATTTATTTAAGATTTATTTATTTATTTATTTATTTATTTATTTATTTATTTATTATTTAGAGACACAGAGAGAGAGAGGCAGAGACATAGGCAGAGGGAGAAGCAGGCTCCATGTAGGAAGGCTGATGTGGGACTTGATCTTGGGAGTCTGAGATCACGCCCTGAGCCAAAGGCAAAGGCTCAATTGCTGAGCCATCCAGGGGTCCCACAATATTTTTAAACAATAGGCTTATACTACTATTTTATGATTTTTACATCTAACCATTAACTCTTGTCCCTTTTTTCTGGAGATGAAAATTTAACTCTCTTACACTTTCTCTCTTATATGCATACATACTTTCTTTTTCTTTATATTCCAAGTAATCATTATTATTATGTTTACATTATTCAAATTGAGATACAAAATGTGATATATTTACTTTCTATACAAATTTTTGTTTTTCTAGAGTTTATAATTGCCTTCGTGTTTTCATGTGCTTTTTGATATACCATGAGTTTTTCCTTTTAGCATTCCTGCATAGATATAAAATAAATTCTCTTAGCATGAGCAACCATAAGGAATTGTAACAATTTTATTTTTTCCTCATCAATATCTCTCCTGGAGCTCTCTAACCACCTGATATAATGTGAATCCTGGGCCCCTAAGCCTCAAACATAGTTTTCATTCTGGATCATCTTTTCATTGCAACACTAGGAAGTCCTTTTGATCCTGTTTTGATCTCCTGTTGCTTGGATTTACTAGTGTCTTCCTCTTTTTTGGTTTATTCTCTTGCTTGGGTGGAACACATTCTTTTGTCACTTCATGAGAAAGGATATATGGAAGTAGACTCTTGAGCTCTTGTATGTCACAAAACATTTTATTTCCTTCTGATACTTGATTAATAATACCTTGTTCCAAGAATACCTTCGACTGATTTTTCCTCAGAATTTTCAAAGTACCATTTTGTTATAACTACTGATTTTGCAGTTCAAAAATCCAGCTCCATATGATTAATAATCATTAGTCTTTGATCTTCTCTTTCCCCTAGCAGACTTTAGGCTTACTTCCTATTCCAGGTTCTAAAATTTCACTATTCTAGGAGTCGATTTTTTTCATTTTTCATTTGTTTCAGCCCTCAATGGGCCCTTTAAGTCTGTAAATATATGTTTTTCAGTTCTTGACATTTTTCTTGTGTAATTTATTTGATAATACCCTCCTTTCATTTCTCTATATTTTATTACTAGGACTTTTATTAATCTATTTAGATCTCCTAACTTACTTTTCTCTTCTATTTTCCATATCAATGTCTCCTTATTACACTTCCTGAGAGATTTCCTCAAATTTACTTTCCAAGTCTTATATTGAATATTTAATTTATGTTATTCCATATTATAGTTTTCAAAAAATTATATTGATTCCAATCCATTAATATTTGTGGAGTATTTCCTTTTATAAGTTACTGTATTGGGGGCTGGTTATGGGGGGGAAAACAAAAATAAAAATATCTCTCAATTCAAAGAGCTTGTAATCTATAAAGATATATACAAGTATATATAAAATAAAAGCTACAGCAATTTGATTCAACAAATCTGAAGTGGAGAAGGAAGAAATATCATCAATATTGTTCTCATTTCTAAACCAGAACTGCAACTAATGAGCACAACAGCAAGTTACTTAAAATATATGGCTATATGATCCCCCACACTAAGAAACCTGACAAATTTTCCTTTCAGATGGACACTACTTAAGATCATACTTTGATTGACATTAGTTCAGCAATTCTAAAATATGTCTCATAGCCCATGACAGATATAATGAACATAAAGCTAAATTCAGAAGAAAATATATCCCATCCTGTTACAGAATATTTTGAGATCAAATAATAAAGCTCTTTAAAAGTATGTAGGATATTCAACTACTGGCACACCCTACATGAAGAGATCACTCAATTGGTTTTTGTCCTGGTTAAAAAAAGAATCCTCTAACCAGGGTCACATATGGGATTATTCACAAGTCTTAAATCTAGTAATAGAATGGATAATGGGGAGGCAAGAAGCAATATTTCACAGTTTTGACTCAAAATGTCTGGGCAGCATTTATAATAGAGCAACATGAAAGAATTGCTGTTTGACACAAGCAGCAGGGGACTGTAATCCACTTTCCCAGCATTATGGAAGCAAGACAGGGTTCTAGAAAAGGAAGTTAGAAGTCAGAGCTGTATTGCTTTGAGAGAACCCACTCAAATAAACAGTGGCTTTTCTTCATCCTACTCCCAGCTTTACTGAGATATAATTGACATATAACGTTGTGTAAGTTTAAGATGTACAGTGTGTTAATTTAATACACTTATATATTGCAAAATGATTACCATCATAGAGTGGTTAACACCTCCATCCTGTCACATAATTATCATTTCTTTTTTTGTGGTGGGAACATTTAAGATTTACTCTTTTAACAACTTTCAGGGATCCCTGGGTGGCGCAGCGGTTTGGCGCCTGCCTTTGGCCCGGGGCGCGATCCTGGAGACCCGGGATCGAATCCCACGTCGGGTTCCCGGTGCATGGAGCCTGCTTCTCCCTCTGCCTGTGTCTCTGACTCTCTCTCTCTCTCTGTGACTATCATAAATAAATAAAAAAAATAAAAAATAAACAACTTTCAGGTATATAATATGATATTATTAATTATAATCACCATACCATACATTAGATCCCCAGAACTTATTCATCTTAAAACTGGAAATTCATATCCACTGACCAACATCTCCCCATTTCCTGCACTCCTCACTAGCCCCTGGTCACCACCATTCTACTTTCTAATTCTATGAGTTCAGCATTTTAGATCCCATATGTATATAAATTATATAGTATTTGTCTTTCTCTGACTTAATTCATTCAACATAATGACATCACATCCTATCCATGTTGTCACAAATGGCAAGATTTCCTTCTTTCTCAATAAATTCAAATAATAATAATAATATTTTAAAATAATATAATATAATAATATATTGAATATAATAATATTCAAATATGTAGTAATATAATATAATATAATATAATATAAAACATATATATATTCTTTATTCAATCATCCACTAATGGACACTTAGGTTGTTTTCATATCTTGGTTATTGTGAATAGTGCTGCAATGAGCATAAGAATACACATATCACTTCAATACCCCATTTTCATTTCCTTTGGATATATACTCAGAGGTAGGATTGGTGGGTCATGTGGTAGTTCTATTTTCAATTTTTTGAGCAACCTCCATGGTGTTTTCCACTGTTGCTGCACCAGTTTACATTCCTATCAATAGTGCATAAGGGTACCCTTTAATCCCCATCCTTGCCAGCACTTGTCTTCTTCTGTCTTTTTGATGATAGCTCTTCTAACAGGTGTGAAGTGATAGTTCACTGTGGTTTGGATTTGCATTTCTCTGATGATTAGTGATTTTGAGTACCTTTTCATATGCATGTTGGACATTTGTATGCCTTCTGTGGAAAAATGTCTATTCAGGTCTTTTGCCCATTTTTAAATTGGATTATTTGGGGTTTTTTGCTATTGAGTTCTGAAAGCTCTTTTTGTATTTTGGATATTAACCCCTTATCAGAGATATGATTTGCAGCCATTTTCTCCCATTCCATAGATTGCCTTTTCATTTTATTGATTGTTTCTTTAGCTGTGCACAAGCTTTTTAGTTTGATGTAATTTTTCCTGTGTGCGTGTGCATGCACATGTGTATTCCACACCACCAAGTGAATCTGACACCAGCTGGGTGTCCTACAATTCAATTCCATTTAGTTCAGACACTCTCCACCTGGAGTACCTGAAGATAACTCACAAGTTATGTTACAGGCTCAGCCCTCCAACACTGCCCTCCCCACCACCACACACTTCAGGTGCCAATCCCAAATCCACGTTGTCCTCTGAGATTCTGACCCTCTGGCTATAGATCAAAGGTTCTGGCACCCCCCTCTTTGGGTTAAATTAATTTGCTAAAATAGCTCCCAGAACTGAAAGATATGTATATATATATATATATATATATATATATATATATATATATATATACTTACTAGACTACTGGTTTATTATAAAAAGGTATAACTTGGGAAAATCTATATGGAAGAGATGCTTAGAGCAAGGTATGGCTCAAAGCTTCCATTTTGTCTCCGGGAATGCCACTCTCTGAGCACTTCCACATGTTCACTGACCTGGAAGTTCTCTGAATCCTCTCTTTTTAGGTTTTCATGGAGAGTTTGTTACACAGCATAATTGATTGAATCATCATCTATTCAAGACTCTACTCAGTCTGTGGCCCCAGCACCCCATCCCAGATCTAAGAGTGGGACTGAAAATTCCAACCCTTTAACCACAGGGTTGGGCCCCTTGGCAACCAGCCTTCATCCTTAGGCTAGCTGTGGGGTTTTCCAAAAGCCACCATTTGCATAACAATAGACACTTTTTTTTTAATTTTTATTTATTTATGATAGTCACAGAGAGAGAGAGAGAGAGTCAGAGACACAGGCAGAGGGAGAAGCAGGCTCCATGCACCGGGAACCCGACGTGGGATTCGATCCCGGGTCTCCAGGATCGCGCCCTGGGCCAAATGCAGGCGCTAAACCGCTGCGCCACCCAGGGATCCCACAATAGACACTTTTATGTCTCTCACTGCTTAGGAAATTCCAAGGGTTTTGGGAGTTCTATGCCAAAAACAGGACAAAGACCAAACATGTATTCTTTATTGCAAGTCCCGATATCAGTCTTCAATCCATTTCAAGTTCATTTTCGTGAATGGTGTAAGATAAGGGTCACATTTGTTTCTTTTGCATGAAGTTATCCTATTTTCCCAAAACCATTTATTGAAGAGACTATCCTTTCCCCAATTGAACACTCTTGGCTCCTAAATAACAGCTTTTCATGCCCTAGAGTCCAGAAGTGAAAGCCAGCTGAAATTGGTGGATGGGGACATTATTTTGTCTGCAGATATAAAAGAAGCTTCCCCAAGGGATGTGCTGGCATTTGAGATTGCTAAAGAAAGCCTAACTGTTCTGTGACTATTATTCTTACTCAGATTTTTCAGTTTCAAGGACCCATCATCACTGGGTCCATGTTTTGAGAGTGGCTGTGAGTAAGTGATATGGCACATTATTAAGCGGTTTGGTCGTGATCTTTCACACTGTGTCTCTGTTATAGCAAACCACATTCTGTTGAGGAATAAACCTGTAGTAGGGCTGTGGACAGTCAAAAAAGGGGTATTCCTGCACACCAGAAATACATAGATCATAACAGTCCATTTCCTTGGCTTAACTGCTTCAGACCTCTATAAGGCTGATCCAATCAGCTGTGCTGTCTCTAGAAAAATAAATAAATAAATAAATAAATTCAATTTGAAGATCAGTAGGTGGATTATCTCATCTTCCTTTGGGAGATGAAAAAGGCCCATGTGACTGATTACATTATGGGGAAAATTCCTGACGGATCAGCTAAGAGTCCATCTCTAGGGGAGGCTGAAAGTGCAGTTAGGTTAGGTAGGAAGCCTCAGTTTAGAAACTCGGCCTAAGTGACACCATTTTGGGCCTATGGTTTTCTTTTTAATAGTGTCCATTGGCTGGTTGCATGCCATAAGAAACCAAGCAGTTTGTGTGCTTAACAGATTTCTTCATTGAGAATGTTGTCTTTGTATCTCAAGAGGTTAACACAGTGTTTGGCACAGCGTGAGTGCTCCATAAATATTTGTTGAATGAATGAGCTCTAAGAAGCCTTAGACTAAGCAGTTTAGTTCTCTCCTAGCTACCTGCTGTGCTAAAAATCTCCTTGGCTGATTCTATATGATACTTAGGAGACCTTTCTTGTTTTTTTATATTTCATTTCTATTAGGTTCAAGGAAAAAAGTTGAATAGTACTTCAGCAAATATTTATGGAACACCTACCATGTTCAAGGCACTGTTGGGGAAATAAAACTCAAAGGCAATGTTTCCCCTACAATAGCTTAAAGCCTCAAAGAAGAAGTAAGATATATATATATATATATACAAATACATTCTCAGAATTACAGATTTCTAACTAATAAATGCATCCATATGCTATTGGTATGTCTCAAGTATTATATGTGGGATACAAAATAAGCCCCCCTCCTGTGAATGCTTAATGTTGTTGAATGTTGAGACTAAATAACTCTGAGCCATCCCTGGCCAGGAGTAACAGTCTTACTTTCAAGGTTTTCCTTACCAGGTACAGGTATTCCCCACTTTTCAAAAGCTTGCGTTACACCACTTTGCTTTTAGGAGAGACCTACACTGGTATCTGCTTTCACTAACCAAAAGAAATCTCAAGAACATTTCACTTATATTAAAAAAGGGAAAATAGCATTCAGTGTGTTTTGCAATAAGCCATGATAGAGACAGTATGCACCCACCCTGAGCAGCATGAGAGGCCCCGCCAAACTCCTTCTCCCACCACACTCAGCATCTCAGCATCCAGCCACCATAGCTGTGAACTGTGTCTGTGAACATCGATGCTTTACGTCAATTTATTTTGTGCATCTATTAGCAAGATGTGTCCTAAGGTGTCAGAAAAGGATAAGAAACATTATTGGGGGGTCTGGAAATGCTCAAAAGTTTTTTACAAATGAATGGTAATTGGTTCTTCGTGTTAACGCCATTTGGGCTTACAGAAGGTTTCATAGGAATGCTCTACTTTCAGATAGTGGGGGATACTCGTACTTCCAAAAACAACTGTGAAGTTGCTGAGTATAGCTGTCTCCATATTCCCCTTCCCCAAACTATTCTCTTTTGTCTGCTTGCTGAGCCTCAGGAGGCTGACCTCTCTCCATACCACTGACCACATCACTCAGACTCCTCGGTCTACTCGCTTTTGGTTGGGTTGGGTCACTGGGAGACACTGGCAGGAGATGAGAGAAAGATTGGAGTGTTTGTTCACCTCTCTTCCTCCCTGCCTGGGAGTTGTTCTGATAGCAGCTGGATGTCTCTCAATGATGGATCCTTTCTAGAGGCCCGCTACTCCAGCTCACATTAGTGACACTATTCACCTTTGCCCTTGTGATGGTTAATTTGATATACCAACTTTCCTGGGCCGTGGGGTGCCCAGATATCTGGTTAACATTATTTCTGAGTGTGTCTGTGAAGATGCGTATGGATGAGATTAACATTTGACTCAGTAGACTGGGTAAAGAAGATTGCTCAGTCCAGTGTGTGGGTGAGTCTCACCCAATCTGTTGAAGACCTGAGCAAAATAGAAGACTGACTAAAAAACAATTCTTTCTCTTGACCTGACTGTCTTAGAGCTGGGAGATCAGTCTTCCTGCTGTTGGACTCAGACTAGGACTAGAGCAATACCGTTAGTTCTCCTGCTTCTCAGGCTTTGAGTCTCAGGCTGCAGCTCAAACCCATTGGTTTTTCTGGGTCTCCAGGTTGCCAACTGCAACTCTTGGGACTTCTAGGCCTCCATAACTGCATGATCCAATCCCTTATAATAAATAAATACATACATACATACAAACATACTTATCTTATTGGTTCTTTTCCCCTGGAGAGCCCTAAAACTCCCTTTAAGACCCAGAGATGTAACAGCTTCCCACTACTGTCAGCCTCTCAGGGCCTCAACATTGCTTCTCGGTTCCTACAGTCCTGCTCACACTTCTGTAAATAGTCCCTTCTATAAAGTTTCTCAAAACCTCAGTTGAGTGTGCCATCTGTCTCCTGCCAGAAGGCTGCCTGAAGCAGTTTCCCATAACCATCTTCTTGTTTACTATCCCAGCTGGGATGACACTAGAGTTCATGTCCCCTGAGTTCAGAGGTACATTAACACCCACTTCCCAAACCGCAGGCCTCCACTCTCACTCATGGATCTAGGTTTGCTCAACAATGGCCTGTCTCCTTCACTCAGGGAGAGGCTTGGCATCACCTTGAAAATGAAGAATTTGTAGGGCTCATTTATTATGATCGAGTTATCCAATATGGAAGTGCTGAAGAAGCAACTGACATGTAAGGATTTTGTTTTATCTAAATATAGAATGATAACAGGTTACTCATGCTTGGGACTGCCTACTTTGTCTTAATCTTTTGTGAAAACAAGACAGTCAGATGAAAGACGATAAGAAGTAGCTGAAATAATCATTTTTCACTGTGTTTTAGATACATTATGGATCAAATAGATTTGGGGAAAAAAAGGATTTGGGTCCATTGGTTTTATACTCCAGCCATTTTTAATAACTTTATTTATTAAAGAAAAAAGAAAACATATGCTTTGTTCCAAACAACTGACTTTCATACTTTTGTTATGAGATTTCTCCTATCTCACAACTATTTGTTTATATATCCAGAGTGGTATACCTGTTCTCACAGCAGGACCTTTATCTTATTTATCATTTTATCTCCAAAGCTATAACCATGCTGGTAAACACGGCACCATAAGCATTTATTAAAGGAATGAATGAATAAATAGCAATGCAATTTGAAATGTAACTCATTGTAAATTGTTAACTACTAAAGCTAATGTCCCTCAAGTGGCACAGAAGACTCTTCTCGTCTTCCTATAAATCGTCCTGCCCTTACATCTTTCCAGGCTACTTCTTATCTATTATATGTTGCAATCCTTTGAAATTGTTTAGCAGCCAGTAAAATGGCCCCGAATTCCATGGTAAGCTGTTCTTTCCCTTCCTATGGCTTGAAGATTGCCTTTTACCAATATAAAAAGAAGTTTGCTGTTTTCAAATCCTCACCTACAAGCACATGGATCACAATACATCCCCTCTACTCTTCCAAACTGCATGTCTACACAGGAGAATTAACAGTTTCTATAACCACAGGGAAATCTGAGGGTTTTTTTTTTTCTCACTCTGATGATTTATTACATAGTGATTTGGTGACTCAGTGGTAAACCTAAGAATTTTAAAGTCATGAGCAAATTTTCGAAATGGTCTTTATTATTCTTTGCAATGCACAGTTTTGAAGGGAGAGAATGGAAGCAACTTCTTTCCTGATTTTTGTGTGTTTTCCCCAGGCACAAGTATCAGAGTAATTAACCCTCGGGAGGCTGAATAATCTATGCACAATCATTTGCCACTCTTTTGGTTGTAGAGTTCAGCAGAAATGGATGTTCGCTCTGTCTAAGGTAGAGACACAGGGAATTCTAAAAATTTTCTGAAATATTCCCTGTTGAATGAGAAGAATGTTAAATTATTAGTAGCTTTAAGTGAATTATAAAACATCAATGGCTTAATACAATAGGAGTTAATTTATACTCACTTAACAATCCAATGAAGGGTTTCTGATAGATGGGCAGATTTCCTCCTGCAGTGATGCAGGGACCCAACTCCTTCCATATCAGAGCTCTTCCATGCAGTAGGGCGTGAGTCCTTGGAAACCAAAAGCCACCTGGAGAAGAGCATGGAGAATGTCCTATGAGAGCTTGTTCACATTTCATCATGGAGAGCTCAGCCATGTGGCTCTACCTAAATCCAAAGAAGCTGAAAACCTTGGGCCCCAGTTGGGTAGCTATTTCCCAATCACAATATCCACTGGGAGAAAAGACCCCAGATTTCTCTCTGAGCAGCAAGCTGACTCTGCCATAGGAAGCATGGCCACAGAGGATCTAATCCCCAGTAGAATTCACTCAGAGGAAAGAGGCACGAGCTGAACGTGAATACAGGAATATGAGAGATATCCTCATCACCCTCTCCTTTTAGTCTATATCACAAGTCCTGATGTTGGTACTGTTATCTCTCATTTGAGTGGGAAGTCCAGATGTTCCCACCTCCCAAGATATGGAAGGCATATAGTAGAAATATCAGTCATTTCCTTCCTGTACCCACACTTTCTTCTTAAAGAACAATCCACCCCTTTGTTCTAATGGTCTCACCATATAGACTCTGCTGAGGCCAATGGATCCCATGTCTTGTTCCTTTCGCTCTTGGTCATAGGTGAATAGAACAAGGTTAGACACCAACCCAAGCCAAGCCAATCAGGTACCATCTCTCAGAAACTGAGAGTTGGGATTCAAAGATACTTAATTGGTCTATGTTAAACTCCTAGGTGAGAAAAAACTGGTACTGGCCATTTCTGTTTCAGCCTGTGTTGCAATAGCTCAG
Source organism: Canis lupus baileyi (assembly GCF_048164855.1). NCBI lineage: Eukaryota > Metazoa > Chordata > Mammalia > Carnivora > Canidae > Canis > Canis lupus. Next base: position 10,551,952 of record NC_132874.1, read on the forward strand.
AAAGTAGATCTGGAGGGCACCTGGGGGCTCAGTTGGTTAAGCCTAAACTTCAGCTTGAGTCATGATCACAGGGTCCTGGGATCAAGCCCTGTGTTGGGCTCCCTGCTCAGCAGGGAGTTTGCTTCTCCCTCTCCTTCTTCCTCTGCCCCTCCCTCTGCTCATGCTCTCTCTCTCTCTCTCTCTCTCTCTCTCTCTCTCAAATAAATAAATAAAATCTTAGAGAGAGAGAGAGAGAGAAAGTCGATCTGGGGTGGCACAGAGAAAATGAGAGACTGAGACACAATAATCCTGAATCTTAACATCAGTTCCTGGTTCTGTCAGGTTAGCAGTTTCCAAAAGTGTCTTTCCAAACTCTACCATTGAGTTAGAGTTAATTTGGATGAGTTTAGTTCCTTGTAGTCAATTAGTCTGTAAAACTCTTTTTTACTTGGCTGCAGAACTTTATCTCCCTGATGACAATAATGGAGTATAACTGTGAAGTAAAGCCCATCCATGGGATTTATTACTACACCCCAGAAATAGGACCAACCTATTTCTATGCCCAAACCTTCAGAAATTCCAGTGATGGCACAGAAAGATAAAAGGCAAAGACGAGCACAGTGCCAGTTAGTTGCAAGCCAAATGCCAAGTCTAGTGAGCTTTCTTTGGATGGTGTGGAAAACCAGATAATGTGAAATCATGCATTCTCTGAAAAGTTTTCTTCAAGGACAGAGATGAAAAGCCTAGAATGTTTTCATGACTATGTATGCATTGCTAGTGTGGTAAACAAAAACTGGCCCCCAAATATGTATGCATCTTAACTCTCAAGCCTGTGAATCCTACTTTATATGGCAAAAGGGACTTTGCAGATGTGATTAAATTAAGGATCTTGAGACTGGGAGGTTATTCTGGATTACCTGGGTGGGCCCCATACAATTATCAAAGTCTTTATGAGAAGGAGACAGGAGGATCAAAGAATAAGACAGAGATAGGACGTAAGACCCATCTCAGATTTCTGACCTTGAGAAATATAAGAGATTAAATTTGTGTTGTCTTAAGCAACTAAATCTGTGGTAATTTTTTTTGTAGCACCAATGGAAACTAATATAGCTAGTAAATAATTCCTTGCATATTATTTTAGAATGAGCTCAGCAAAAGTATAAAAGAATGCCCCCTACTTTTCCTGGCATTTTATGGAGGAAGAAGAGGATGCTTCCTTACCAAATGCTCTTTCAAAAACAGATGGGAGGGGTGGCTTACACAGGAAGGTAAGAGTAGGTCTTGATCTGCAATTCCAAGAAGACTGAGTCAGGAAGAGAAGTAGGTCTCATAGGGGTCATTCTTTTTTTATAAGTGGGTTTAGAGGAAGACATGACTTCTTAACCGGGTGTATCAACCATCTAGAATAAACAAAGCTCTCTCCTTGAGCTCTTTAACCACTTTTCTAGTGCACATATAGGTTACTAGTCCTGTCTTTATCTCTTTCTCTCCTTAATGAAAAAATTCAATTCTTGACACCCAGTTGTTGGTAGAGGCCCATGCTTGGAGAAGACATCATTACTATCTTTTATAACTTTTGTCTGACCTATTGGAATTTTTTGGCCTCTAGGCATCCAAGCTTTGCAAGTTGAGAAAAGTAAGGAGGAAAGAAAGAAGAAAGAAAGAAAAAGAAAGAAAGAAAGACAGAAGAAAGAAAGAAAGAAAGAAAGAAAGAAAGAAAGAAAGAAAGAAAGAAAGAAAGAAAGGAAGGAAGGAAGGAAGAAAGAAAGAAGAAAGAAAGAAAGAAAGAAAGAAAGAAAGAAAGAAAGAAAGAAAGAAAGAAAGAAAAGAAAGAAAACACATCAATTATAGCTTCTTTCTTAGACAATTCTCTTGCAGTAGACAATGGTTGTTATTGGTTTCTCACTTTCCAAGCTTGGCTAATCAGAGTCCTCACTGGGACTGATAAACAGACATTGGAATTGCTGAGAGAGACAATACCAATCTGGGGTTATCTTCCCACCACATTGGTTGAGACTGTCCTTAGAACAGCTCTAAGGAGAGCCTAGTGTATATGAGAGAAGGAATGGGACAAAGACCTATGGCATTGAGTACTGACTGTTAATCCCTATGTTCCTATCCCATAGATTTCTCTTCAACTGTGTGAGCTACCCCAAACTTCTTTTCAGCTGCATAAGCCAATTCATTCCCTTTTTGCTTCAGTTAGTTTGAATTGTGTTTCTGATTCTTTTGACAACTAAATGAGCACTTCTGGTTATATTAGAAAATATGTCAGTATATAAAGGTTAAATTTTATTTCAGTGAATTCCAAAAACCTGTTTTGTAGTCAGAGAACATATTTTGTATAATTCCCATCCTTTTAAGATTTAATAAGAGTTGTGTGATAGTGCAGGCTATGGTATATCTTGATGAATGTTCTCTGTGCTCTTGAAAGGAAGGTTGATTCTGCTGGTGTAGGATGGCATGTTCTATAAATGTCAAACTGGTTCATGGGGTTGTTCAAGTTTTCTATACTACAGATTTTCTGCTTATTTGTTCTACCAGTTATCAAAAGAGAGGTATTGGAAGCCCCGACTGTAATTGTGGATTTGCTTATTTCCTCTTCCAGTTCCTCCATGAAATCATCCATTTGCCATGATGAAATATTTCTCTTTACCCTTCATAATATTCCTTGTTCCAAAGTCTAGTTTGGATATTAATATTGCTCATCAGTGTAACTTCCATTAATTGGTATTTGCATAATCTGTCCCATGCTTTCACATTTAATCTATATGCATTTTTACATTTAAAATTAGTCTTTTATCTGTAGCATATAGTCAGGTCTTCCTTTGTGATCCAGTCTGACAATCTCTGCCTATTATTTGGAGTATGTAGACCATTTAAATTTGACATAATTTTTGACTTTATTGTGACTAAATCTATCACCTTGTTATTTTCTATTTGTTCCATGTATTCTTGGTTACCTTTTTCCTTTTTCTGATGTCTTTTGGATTAACTGAATATTTTGAGGATTCCAATTCATCATAACTATTGCTATCCTCCTTTGTTTTATTTTCCAGTGTTTGTCCCAAGGTTTATAATACATATATCTTTAACTTACTATAGTCCATCTTCACATAGTATTATATTGCTTCATGTTTAATGTAAGAGCCTCAAAATAGTATACTTCTATTTCTATTCTCCTGTCTTTTATAATACTGTTTGACTTTGATATATGTTATCAACCCCAAAATATATTTTTACTAATTTTCTTTTAAAAATCAGTCATGTCTTGGAGCACCTAGGTGGCTTACTAGATTAAGTGCTTGCCTTCAGCTCAGGTCATGATCCCAGGGTTCTGGGATCAAGCCCCAAGTCAGGCTCCCTGCTCAGCATGGAGTTTGCTTCTTCCTCTTCCTCTCCTCCTCCCCCCACTGCTTGTGCTGTCTCTCTCTCAAATAAATAAAATCTTTTTAAAAAAAAATCAATAATCTCTTAAAGACACTTTAAAATAATAAGATGTTGTCCTTTATAATTACCCACATATTTTTCTTTTCTTGCACTCCGTGTTCCTTCATTTTTGTATATAGATCCAAATTTCCATCTAATTAATGTCCTCTAACTAGTTCTGTTGGCAACACAGTCACTCAGCTTTTATTTGTCTGAAAAGTCTTTATTTTGCCTTTATTTTTGAAAGATAATTTTCTGAGTATAGAATTCTGGGTTGACAGGTTTTCTCAGTACTTTAAAGATGCTGCTCCACTCTTGTCTAGCTTGCATCATTTCTGACAGGAAGTCTGTTGGCATCTTTATTTTATTCTTCTACATAATATGTCTGTCCTCCTTCCCCCAGCTGCTTTCAGGGTTTTCTTTTTATTACTGATTTTAAACAATTTGTTTATAATGTGCTTTCATGTGGTTTCTTCATGCTTGGGGTCAGTAGCCTTCTTGGATCTGTAAGTTTGTACTTTTCATCAAGTTTAAAAAACATTTAGGCAACATTTCTTCAAATATTTTCCTATTCTTTCTTTTTCTCCTCTCTTTTGGGATTCCAATCATGTGTTTGTCAAATGTCTTGATATTTCTCACAGGGCATTGATTTTCTTTTCACTTTTTCTAGGCTTTAAAAAAATGTCTGTTTTATTTTAGGAGTTTCTATTGCTGTGTTTCCAAGTTCACTGCAATATCCAATCTGCTGTTAATCCTATTCACTATAATTTTTATTTCAAGTATAGTGTTTTTCATTTCTAAAATTTCCATTTTGTTCTTTTTTTTAGGCTTTCCTTTCTCACTCCTCATGTGCATGTTTTCCTTAATATCCCTGACCATATTTATAAGATTTATAACAGCTGCTTGATATTCTTGTCTGCTAACTCCATCATCTCCATTATTTCTGGGTTGGTTCTATTGATTAATTTTTTGTTACTAGCCATATTTCCCTGCTACTTTGAATGTCTGTTAATATTTTTATTGGATACTGGACATTGTGAACTTTACATTATTGGGTGCTGGATTGTGTTGTATTCACTTAGTGTGAAACATTGTTCTGGCATGTAATTAAGTAGCTTCCAATCAGTTTGATCCACTTAAGGCTTGCTTTTAGCCTTTACTAGGGCAAACGCAGAGAGGCTGTTAGTCTAAGGCTGATTTAGCTCCACTTCTAGGAACAGCAATCTCTGAGCTCTGTACCCAATGCCCATTTTTATACAAGGGTTCTTTCTAACTGGTGGGACAGTGATCTATTCTCAGTCATATGTGATCTTGGGAATTTTTCAGCATTCTCTTTGATGGCTTTTTCTCAAACTTTCCTGCCAAAAAATTGAGAAGATCTCTATGTACATATCTGCATCTTTCTCTCTCTTTCTCCTTTCCCTCTACTCTGTCTCTCCCTTTCACACACACACACACACACACACACACACCCCTAACACTTTAAGACCACAGAAAAATCCTGCTTTTTAAATTATTCTATGAAATTTATCATTCAGCAATGCTTCTTGCCTGATTCAATTTTTACCTTGATGCTTGCAAAATGATATTTGAAATTTTACTAGTTGGTCTCTGGCATTCAACTGTAAGCAAGAACCTTCTCTTCTCTCTGAATTACTTGTTTGTCTATTATTATTAGCATGAATGCATTATTTCTTATTTTTTCAATGATTTATATTTCATTACTATGGTTCATTATTTTTACATTATTATTATTATTATTATTATTATTATTATTATTTGTGTGTGTGTGTTTAAATTTTCCCAGACTAGGCCATTGAGAGCCCCTTCAATTTGAGACACATCTCCTGACAGTCAATTCTTATTTCCAACAAGATTAAGATGCAGGAAGTAAGATTCCTAAGATCAAATCACCAGCCTGTCCTAGAAACTACGATTATTTTCTTACTGTACATTTCCCTATAACTAAGATAGGCATTTGGCATCAATCTACTGAGTTAACTCTATATTTTTTCAAATCTTTCCTGATGATATATTCTTTTGTATACTGATTGCTACAAGTTTCTGTGTGTGTATATACGTATATACAAATGTGTCTGAATTAAAGAAATCTGTAGAGGGGTGCCTGGGTGGCTCAGTCAATTAAACATCCCGTTCTTGGTTTCTGCTCAGGTCATGATCTCAGTGTCATAAGATTAAGCCCTCCAATCAGGCTCTGCTGCTCAGTGGGGAGTCTGCTTAATAATTTCTCCCTCTCCCTTTCTGCCCTTCCTCTGCTGTCTCTCTCTCAAATAAATAAGTAAATCTTAAAAATAAAGAAATCTGTAGATACAACTCTGGTTGGTTCATTAGACAACTGCAAGACAAGATGTGACATATTCTACATAAGTTCAAGGGTACTTAAGCAAGAATCCATCTAAATGTATAAAACTCATGGCTACGTAGTCTGATGATGATGATGGTATATGTGTGTGTCCACTGTTGTTAAAAACTACCATAGGAACAGGCTGTCACTTTTTAAAAACCACAGCGAACATAGCATTGTGTACAGTTGGTTATCAAAACCAGACTAAGCCTGATAATTGCAAGTAGCTGCTACTGGGATCAGTGAAGTCCAGCAAAATGTAGATGAGGGAGGAAGCTGAAATTAGAGTTAAAGCCAAGTCCAAAGTAGAGGCTTGATGTAAGGCTCTGGCCTCCAAGTCAGGGAGAAGCAGAGGTGGAAGCCCAGTACCCTGGAGAGCTCCCAGAACAAGACAAGTTTGCTGGGCAAACTGAGGCTTATCTTTAGAATGCCATTTTGATTCTTTGCTCTCTTTGAAATTCTCAAGCTTTAAACATTAAAAATGTTTATACCTGCATGTTCCCACTCCCCATATGCCCAAACTTTTCATGGTTTTCATTCTTGTAATGGTTGATTTTATGTGTCAACTTGACTGGGCCACAGAGTGCCCAACTACTTAAGTCAAGCATCATTCAGGTGTTTCTGTGAGGATGTTTCTGGATGAAATTAACATTTGAATCAGTATACTGAGTAAATCAGATTGTCCTTTTCAATGTGAGTGAACCTCATTCAGCCAGTTGGGGACCTCAATAAGAACAAAAAGACTCAACTAACTGCCTTCAGCTGAGACATCAGTTTTTCCCCTGCCTTCAGACTCAAATTGAAGCATTAGCTCTTCTTGGGTGTTGAGCCACCAGCTTTTGGACTAGAACTTTTGCCATTGGCTCTGCTGAGTCTCCAGCTTGCTGACTGTAGATCTTGGGACTTCTTTCTCCCTATGGCTATATGAGGCAATTCCTTATAATAAATCTATAGATAGGTAAATAAAAAGATAGATGATAGATAATAGATAGATAGAAGATAGATAATAAGTAGATGATAGATAGGTAGATAGATAGATAGATAGATAGATAGATAGATAGATAGATAGATATAGCCTACTGGTTCTATTTCTCTGAAGAACACAAACTAAAGCAATCCTCTTAAGAGTTTTTGCAATTTTTACATTGAGTGGAGGGACTCTAATGGAATATTCATAGCTTTAGATCTACAAAACCCAGAATAAAGACCCTGGAACATAGCATTAAACAAATACACAAACAAAATTCATAGCATTTCCCTTTTACCTCAATGTGAATGTGGCAGCTGAGTGTAGTCTCTCGGGACATCTTCCTGCATGTATGTGCAGTATGTGAATGCCTCAGAGGGCTATGATCCAAAATCCCACAAACTCATATTTTAACCCTTTCCTGCCATTCAGCTTATGACACACAGCAGTCGTTTTGAGATAGCACCAAGTTCCACGGCTCTCCCTTCCCAGCTAAGCTGCCACATGTCACCAAGCACTGCAGTTCTCCCTTGCACATTTTGCATAATCAGTTTCTATTCTGTCGTGTTCTCTCACACATGGTGTTCAGAGACTTTTCTGGAAAATAGAGAATATTTTTCAGCTCAGATGAGTAGCATGATTTTACGTTGCTCAGACTGTTTGGTAAATGAAGTCAATTACTCATATATCTGTCAGATGAAGAGAAAGACACATGGATGAGTAGAACCTGCTTTTAGATCTGGAGACCACCCCTTTGCCTACATGGTTACTGCATGAGTCTGCAATAGCTTCTAAATGTTTCCCACCTTTTAATATATTCTACATTCTACAAGCTACTCTTTGATCAAACTGCTAACAATACCTTTTACTACTTGGCTTAGGGATCCAATTTCATCACTGATCTAGTAGCATCACCTCTTTTCTGAGACTCACCTTTCTGAAATATAACAATGGGATAATAGTGTTGTACCCTCATTGAAGGCTTATTAAGAGCATTCACTGAGAGACTGTACATGAAGTGCTTTGTGAATTGTAAAGTCTTAGCAGGTATTCATTATTTCCCAAAACCTTTCTATGGTTTCTCATTACCTAAAGTTCAAACTCCACTCTGGCATTTAAACAACTCTAAGACCCCAATCCACTCAGACACTTTATATTGTTTTTACCTTCTATGACTCTCAGATATGAATCTTCTTTCCAAGCTAGACATGTGTACCCACGTCCTCACTCGATGTGCCTGATGTGGAATAATCAAGTCTGGAGAAATTCAGAACATTGAGGAAACGTGACAGAAACACCAGATGAGCTGGTAAAACTTAGATTTAAATAAACATTTTAGACATAGGTTTTTTTTTTTTTCCACTCAAATCAGAATGGGAGAGTGCAGTAACTCAGTGCCCTTAACTTGGCAAAAATGACCAAGGTTTGATTTCTGGCTATGATATTTTCCAAGTGTGTGGCCTTAGGAAGGTTATTTTGACTTTCTTAAGGTTTCCTTTCTTTCTCTGTTAAAAAGTTTGAACTTTACCAGATTGTTGGGAGGAGTGGATGAGACAATGTACATTTGGAAGAAAGGAAGGAAGGAAGGAAGGAAGGAAGGAAGGAAGGAAGGAAGGAAGGAAGGAAAGAAAGAAAGATTCAGAATGGTGAAGGATTATGCAATGTTGTTTCCATAACGGGTCATTTTGAGGACTGGTGAATTCTTAGTGCTTGACAAGACACTTGCAGAGAAGTTGTTTTGATCAACAAATCCTCATGTAATCCCTATGGTAGATAATTCCATTGTTCCCTCAAGAGGTCCATCCTCAAATTCCATAAGCAGTGGAATTCTAAGGGCAGAAGGAAAGCAGCTAAACAACCTAAAAATACTAATTTTTCTTAAACTCAGAGAAACAGATATTATCTGCACAGGCAGTTGCCTTGTCTCAGAGAACTCATGGGTGATTCAAACCTCTTTCCATTTACAGCCGGCTTTTGATCATTCAGGGACTGTTCACTCAGTTTGGGTTTTTTTCTTCCTCTTCCTGCCCACTGCCTCCTTCTCAATCATCCCCTACCCATTAGCACACCTTCCCATGGGAGGATCAGGAAAGAAACCATTGATTAACTCAAATAAGTAAATGTGCATAACTTTTTAGTAGGTTAAGCTGGTGAAGGAGCAGGTCAAGTAAGATGTGGTTTGTGAGCACTCTGTGAACTTCATTCATCTATGACCATTCTTTCCTCTTATCATAACCACAAAAACTAGAGGTGGGCTGTACTGGAGCCCCTTTGATATAAATTCAGCTTCTTTGGCAAAGAGCCATGAAGTGTAGGGATGGTTTGGGTGGTTTTTTCTTTTTTTAAGATTCTATTTATTTATTCATGAGATACACAGAAAGAGAGGCAGAGACACAGGCAGGAGAAGCAGGCTCCATGCAAGGAGCCCGGTGCAGGACTCGATCCCAGGACCCGGGGGTCATGCCCTGAGCCAAAGGCAGATGCCCAAAGGCAGATGCTCAACTGCTGAGCCACTCAGACATCCCTGTTTTTTGTTTGTTTGTTTGCTTTTTAATGCGGCTTTTCTTTTTTCTGTAATGAAAGGCTACTCATCTACTTAGGGCTCTTTGGACATTTAAGGACATCAGGCCAGGGAAGAAGATTCATCCAGAGTGTGGCCACTCTGGAGCAATTGCCTTCATAACAGAAGTGAGCAGGACTGAAGGGAAAGTGAGTATCCTTTCGCCAAAACCTGATAGAGATAGTGTATTCCTCACCTGAATTGAATTCAGTAAGCATACTTCTAAGACATATTCGCTCCCCTGAAAACAAGCTGCCTAAACATCTGTGGGGAGACAAAGGAAAACATGGGGAAGGAACCCAGATATGAATATTTCAGCAGAAACGTGGGAAGAAGTACACTGCAACTTGCAAACAGCCTTCTGTACTGCATGCCATAAATTAACACAATATAAATTTATACATATTTACACCACATAGTCTCTAACTATATAAATCCTCAATACTCAGACTTGTGGGGTAGGTGTAAGAGAACAGTCCATATGTTTATTCATGTTCTGTGGAGCTCTAGGGAACTCAGTGATTTTACACACACACATACACACGCACACAGACTATGTAACTAAAGGTGATTCTAAATGTTTAAATAAAATGAATGCCTAACAGCAAAACTCTATTTTTCAAAATGTTTCCATTTTCAAAGATATGCACAGCCAAAGAGAATTTTAATTCTATTTAACTGAGTATTTATCTAGTTGCCTTATGTGTCCCGAAACTTCAGTAGTTACTGATATGTACATAAAGAATGTGTGGAGTAAACTCTTTACTGATGAAAAAGACAATATAAACGACTTTTTCCCCAGGTTCTCCTATTGTATGAAAGAAAGCAGAATTAAAATAAAAGATTTCCTAATTTCTACTTGGAAGCTCCTTAGATGATTGATGGGAGATATTGTCATATCTGGGATGAGAATGGGAAATTGCTGAGATCAGAGTCAAAATAGCTGAGTTGGTTTTGGTCCTGGCTCTGCCATTTGCTGGCATATTCTCCTTGGACAAGTCCCTTAACCTCTTGGAGATCTGTATCCTTGGGAAGATAATAACATCTGCCATGAGTACCTCAAAAAATGGCAAGAGTCAAGACCCAGAGTCAGTATAAAAGTCCTTGGCAACTGTAATGTTTTTGCATGTACTGTCAAGTCATTGTTATGAGTTCTTTCATAATTTGATGCTAAGCAAACAAAATGCATTCAGTTTCTTTTACAGCTTTCTTGGAAGAAATCTGCAGCTGAGTTACTGTTGACACTCTTTGTTTCAGAAGAATGCCATCTACAATGGTCAGAGAAGCATATCACAGCGCCAATTGCCAACTTGCTTTGGCACATGCACGTGTGTAGGCAGGGACTGTCAATGTGTCTTGGACATTGCCCAATACCCAGTGGGCATTTATTAAATTTGGAATAACAGTAGTATTCTAGGGGTAAATGGCTGTCTGACACGAACAAGACAGCAATTTCCCCACATGTCACTACTTAAAGGTATAGCAGATGTAAAGTGAACAGAACCTGAATGTCCTGGCAGGCACCAATGAATAACAACAAAATAGCATTACACTCATTATAGCCTTTGCAAAATAACAACTGCTATGCAAGGAAGAATAGAAACTTCATCTCTGCTTTGCTTTACCCTGGCAGTAAATAGAATCCTTTTCAGATAATACTTTGTCTCTATTTCAGGATGATTTGTTTCTCCCACTTTGTGCATGAGATTATATTAGTAATACATCATTTGAAGGCTAGAGAGGAGAAAGTTTTTCTTCTGCTCCCTGCCCACATCTTTACAGGCATTGAAAAAGGCTACACATCACAGAGATGCCCTTAGACTCTATGTAGCAGCCAAGACATAATCCAAACAGCACACAGAGTCATTGAGTGATGCTATATTCACATTGACACTTCTGTCCACACCACCATTGCCACCATGCCTAGCAGAGCAGTGAGGGGTACTGCAGAATCACCCAGCTCCATGCACAGTGTCCTCATCCTTAGTTAGGGTTTGGCATATGTAAGAAACAAGAACAGCACATAAAGGACACACAAGAGCACCATTCCAGAGAAAAGCCCCACCCAGCCTCATCCTCTGGAGTAGAGGAAGGACCACTTATGAAAGAACAAAGATATTTTAAAAGTTCTCTTTCTTAGGTTTTTTCCTTTACCCGCAGACTGCTGGGGGTTACGATGTGAAGTTGGGAATGCCCAATCGAGAGTAAAATTTGAAACTTTGAGCCCACGGATCACTTTGCTAAGTCAATGATGAAATTTATGGATTCCTTTCCCAGAAAAATGCATGTGACACCAAATTGTAAATATATTGTGAATTTAAGAAGGCTTATTGCCACTTCTAACCCAGTTTAAGAGCTCTGCTCTGTAGAATCAAGGGGATCGAAGATAGCAAGGAGTGATGGCTTATTAGGTTGATTCTTTCTATAGGACCAAAGTCAGGAGGGAGTGTCTATTACTTTCTTATTGCTGCCAGGACAAATCATCAGAAGCTTGGTGCCTTAAAACAATACAAATTAATTATCCGGAGATCAGAAGCCTGAAATGGCTCAGCAGGGCTGTGTTCCTTCTGGAGGCTCTAGGGGAGGATCTATTTCCTTGACTATCCCAGTTTCTAGAGTCTGTTAGAAACCCTTAACTCACAGCCACACTTCATTCCTACCTCATCTTTCATCATTATATCTCCTTCTCTGACACTAACTCCTTATACCACCTCTTATAAAGGCCCTGGGATTGCAGTAGACCTACTGGGTTAATTCAAGATCATCTCCTCATTTTAAAATCTTTAACAGAATTACATCTGCAAAGACCCTTTTGTGATGGAAGGTCACATATTCACAGTTTAGCGAATGGACATCTTTGGGGACTGTTATTCAACCCACCACAGGGTGCTTTGAATGTTTTACTTTGCACAAGACCATTTGATGTTCAGGCTTCAGGGCAGAAAAGCTAGCCAGAAATTGAAAATGGCCATGCAATTATTATACTTTCTCCAAGGTTCTATCCTTAGGAAAGTTACTGAATGGGAGCCAGATCTGGGCAATGGGAGGAAATTATTATACCATGGTGCTTGAGAAAACAAGATTCCTTTTCATCCCATAGCTCCAGAGAAAATCACTTGTGCTTACTGTATTTTGAATGAAACTCTGCAACCTAGATGATTGATAATTTTAATGGTAACAGCACTAAAAGAAGACAGAGAACTAGGAGATGGTCAAGCTAAGTTGAGATTGTGTGCTTAGAATAATTTATATCACTCTCCCATCCATTTTCTGGATCTTTGAAAGTCATTTTGCCTTAAATTTCCACATTACCTAGCTAATGTCCTCAACTATCCCCTTCATTTAATTTAGATAGATAGGATAATATACAAGCTAGGATCTGAATGCATAGAAAAAGAAATGAACATGGGCTATAATGTGTTAGGACTTCACAATTACCTGGAGAAACTTCTGCAGATTTCATATAACACTAAGAGGGTTATTCTTAGCAAAATTCACACTTGGTATGCTCAGTTTCAATATGAACTCAATATTTGAGGAAAAGGAAATTAAATCAGCATTTGGGTGGTTGTTTTCTTTTCTGATCTACACCAGACTGGTGTGTCTGGATCCTGTGATCAAGATAGATTTTCATTACCCTGGTTTTTGTCTGTGACCTGTCAGAGCGGACGATTGGGTCAGAACTGAAAGGCACCACATATGCTTCTGAAATGCTTAATTGTAGCAACACAGAAACATTGAATAAGCTTCACATTGAAAATGTTGTCAGTTCTCTTCCTAAGCCCCTCAGTGTTAAAATTGGGCAAAAAATAGACGGTTGAGCAAAGGCTGTTGTTTCCCTGATGTTCTCAGAAGCCAGTTCTCAGTTCTTGGCTTAGCCTAGTGCCGAGTTTGAACTGAAGCTGGTGAGCAGAAAAATGCCATACAATTTCCCACAATGGAAATCAATTGTAGGCTTTGCATCTTTCTGGGGCATTGCAGTAGAGCTCTGTTGATCTGGTTCTTTTGCTTTAAATGGAAAACCCTCCAGGGAAGTTTTGTGTACTCTAAACAAGATCTCTGTAGGATCAGATAATAAGATCTGTGTGAATGTAATACAAAAGCGCGAGAGAGGCGCATGCTAATGCAGATTAGAAATTATTCAACTGAGACTTTCATTTACTGAGGCACATAATATAAAAATGCCACTCTCTCAACTGCCATTTTATTGTGATTTCTCAAAAGCTTTGGGGAAGATTATTTTAAAAACAAAACCAGTTTAACTCTCAAGAAGTCAGGTTGAAAAACAGAACTTAGTATGTTTCCCATAAATACTTGTCTACACTATTTATTTTAAGTTGCAAATGCATTGAAGGTATCTCTCAAAATAAACAATAGTGGATTTGGACATGATTATCACTGATTTCATTTGAGTGATTGAGGAGTAATTGATTTGAAAGAGGGTCTTTTTTTTAAAGAGAAAATATAATTAGATATCTTAATTTAATGATCCAAGGAGATAATACATATAGTGAAGATGCTGCTTTTAGTACTATGATAACCAAAAGAGACTATGTCATGAAATTCCATAAATGCCAAGAATGTTAATCTTGGCATATCCAAATATGTCAAAAATGTTAGTTCTTGGCATTTTCTTTCCTAATGTAGTCATGGTTCTGCAGAGATACAGACGAATAGGAGATTAGATAGATAGATAGATAGATAGATAGATAGATAGATAGATTTATTGTAAAGAATTGGCTCATCCAATTATGGAGGCTAACTAGTCCTAAGATCTGTATTCAGGAAGCTGGAGATCCAGGAAGCCAACAATCATCAGCAGTTTGAGTCTGAAGGCCTGCAAACCAGGATAGCCAAAGCTGTATGTTCCAGTCTGAAGACTGGAGGCTCAAGACCCAGGAAGAGCCAATGTTTCAGTTTGAGTTTGAAGGCAAGAAAAAACAATGTCCCAGTTCAAAGATAGATAGGCAGGGAAATTCCCTTTTACTTGATAGCAGGTGAGATTTTTTAGTTCTAGTCAGGATTTCAACTGATTAGAAGAAGCCCACCCATATGAGGTAGAGCAATCTGCTCTACTCAGTTGACTGACTCAAATGTTAATCTCATCCAGAAACACACAGACACAAAAAGAATAATATTTGACCAAATATATGAGTGCTCCATGGCCCAGTCAGGTTCACATATAAAATTAACTGTCATACTTCCTGGTTACCATCACTCATCCACCCACCCAACCATTTGTTCAACATACAGTACATATTATATGCTGAATTCAGAGCTAGAGACTAGGGACACAAAAAGAAACAAGGTGGAATCTGTTTTTGGCATGAGAGCACAAAGAGCTCCCAAGTAAACTGGTCAAAGTTATTTTAAACCACAAAACAAAAACAAAAGAACCATTTAAAGTCTCTGGGCTGGGTTCTAAGGATGTATGGCAAATCAAGAAACATTTATAAAGGAAAATCTTCTAAACTCAGTAAGAACAGTGATATCTGAACCAACACCATTCCCTTCGTCCCTCTGCCCAGCTCAGTTAGATGAAAACCATGCTGTAGACAGATGCAGTCAAGAACACAAGGATCCTTCTCTCTCCAGCTCCCACTCAAAGGGCAATGCTAGCATCTCTCATTCTGTCCCCAGCTACTTGTTGCTGTATGTAAGTTAAGAGGTAAGAGTAGCTAAGAGGTAGGAGGGGTCCTCTCTTCCAGCCAGCATGCATTTTTGGGATGCAGGCTCCACTTGGGTAGAGTGTAACTGAGTATAGTGAATCCCTTGTAAGGAACAATTCATAAGATGATGGATCTATGCCAAAAAAAAGACAAGTTGAAAAGACCTAAGGCTACTGTCCCCAGCCTCCTTCACCAAGTGCTCTACTCCAAAAATGAATGAAGTGCACTCAAAATGAAGCACACCATTCCTCCAATTTCCAGCTCCAGAGATTCCAACCAGATGGAGAATGAGACCACAAAGCAAAGAGCTCCAAATCACTTCCTAAAGGAACTGACTTCATTTGCAATAGTGTGGAGAAATCGAAGCCTAAGGACACTCTCAAAAACAATGGATTTGTGGTGAAAGATAGTTGAGAGGGGATTGGTAGTTTCCTTAGAGATAGAAAGTTAACTCTAGACCAGTTGGTTGGCTGAACAGAACTGTGGAAAGAATCCTAGAAATTGGTGGAGTTTAAAAGCTGAGTGTGGGGATGCCTGGGTGTCTCAGTGGTTGAGTGTCTGCCTTTGGCTCTGGGCATGGTTCTGGCATCCTAGAATCAAGTCCCACGTTGGGCTCCCTGTAGGAATCCTGATTCTCCCTCTGCCTCTGTTTCTGTCTCTCTCTCTCTGTGTGTGTCACTCATGAATAAAGAAATAAAATATTTAAAACTAACTAAATAAAAGCTGGGTGTGCAAAGAGACAGTTACAGAAACCTCTGCCACTCTGCTGAAACTACTGTCATTTCAAAGTGACTATAAGCTTACCCAAAACTACATCCTGTGAAGAATAATATCAGAGGTTTAACATTGAGGACAGAAAGGAAAATGGGCTTCACCAAAATAATCTAGTAGTTGCTAAACAAATAGGTAAGAAAGAACAAGCCTGGGAGATTAAGAGTGCAATATCCAGAGTTGTCATAATATTGCCTAAAATGTCCAGTTTCTAACAAAAGACTATGTGACCTGTTGAGAAATAGGAAAGTATACACCAAGCATTGGAAAAACATCCAGGAACAGAAACTGCTTAAGAGAGCAACAAGATGTTGGTTTGAACGAAGGCCTCAAAGTAACCATTATAAATGTGCTCACAGAGGGATCCCTGGGTGGTGCAGCGGTTTGGCGCCTGCCTTTGGCCCAGGGCGCGATCCTGGAGACCCAGGATCGAATCCCACATCAGGCTCCCGGTGCATGGAGCCTGCTTCTCCCTCTGCCTGTGTCTCTGCCTCTCTCTCTCTCTGTGACTATCATAAATAAATAAAAAATAAATAAATAAATAAATAAATAAATAAATAAATAAATGTGCTCACAGAACTAAAGGAAACCATAGTTAAAGAAATAAAGGAAGAGGGATCCCTGGATGGCTCAGCAGTTTAGCGCCTGCCTTCAGCTAGGGCATGATCCTGAAGTCCCAGGATCGAGTCCCACATCAGGCTCCCTGTGTGGAGCCTGCTTCTCCCTCTGCCTGTGTCTCTGCCTCTCTCTCTCTCTCTCTCTCTGTCTCTCATCAATAAATAAATAAAATCTTAAAAGATGAAGGAAGGTCTGGGGAGAGTGTCACACAAAATAGGGACTATTAGTAAAAAGATAGAAATTACAAAAAGGAACCAAGCAAAAATGATGGAAGTTGAAAAGTACAATTGACCAAAGTGAAGATTTCACTAGAGGGACTCAACAGTAGATTTGGACTTGCAGAAGAAAGAATTAGCTAACTTGAAGGTAGATCAATAGAGAGTACGCAATTCAAAGAAAAGAGAGGAAAAAATGAAGAAAAAGGAATAGAGCCTCTGAGAAACATGGGACACCATGAAGTGCACCAACATACATGCAATAGGAGTACTAGAGGATGATAGAAGAACAAGGAGAGGAAAGAATATATGGAGACATAATGGCCCACACTCACCAAATTTATTGAAAAACATTAATCTATCATCCAGGAAGTTCAATGAATTCCAAGTAGGCTAAATGGGAAAACATTCACAGACAAACACATTATATTAGTAAAAACGCTGAAAATCTGAGACCAATGACAGAATCTTGAAAGCAGCAAGAGAAAAATGTCTTGTCACTTGCAAGGGAACCTCAACAAGACTTATAATGAACTTCTCACCAGAAACAACAGAGATTAAAAGTTAATGAAATAATACTTACAAAGTGCTCAAAGAAAAAAAAATGTCAACCAAGACTCCAATATCTAGCAAAGCTATCTTTCAAAACTGAATGTGCAAAAAAAGAAGTTCCCAGATAAACAAAAGAAGAAATTTTTGACAGAAGAATATGAAGGGAAACTGAGTATTTCATTAATACTAAAATAAAAGTAAAAATACTGAAACCAATTCTTCAGGCTGAAAGCAAGTAACCCCAGATGGTAATTTGAATCCACATAAATAAACAAAGAGCACCAGTAAATATCATTATGTAATTATAGAAGACAGTCTTCACCTTTCCAATGTCTTCAAATGTCTTCTTTCTTTTTTGCACTGATTTTAACAGCAATTTTTTGGTTTATACATAACATGTATATAATGTAGTGTTGGCCCTATAACACATACAAATGTAATATCTTTGCCAATAAAATCACAAAGGAAGTGGGTGGAAACAAAGCTGTATTGAACTAAGGAAGTGAGTCCAGATGGTAATTTGAATTCACAAGAACAAATGAAGATAATCAGAAGTAATAAATAAGAAGGCTAATATTTTTAAAGCTATAACTATGTAATTTGCTCTCCTTTATTTTCTTTTTTAAAAGATATCAAATTATAAAAAGTAATCATTATAACAATGTATTCTTTTGGTTTGTAACACTTATGTATGTAACATATATAACAATAATACCACAAAAGAGGGAAAGGTAAAAAAAAATTTAAAAAAAGAGGGAAAGGTAAAAAAGCTATATAGGAGTAATATTTGTACATCTCATTGGGATTTATTATAAATATGAAACTGATTCTGATAAGGTAAAATGCATATAGTTAGTTATCCTAGAGCAATCACAAGGAAATAACTCAAAAACTTTAGTGAAAAAAATCATTACAAGAATTAAATGATACATTAGAAAATAATCACTTAATACAAGAGAAAGCAGGAAAGAAGAAAGAGAGGAACAAAAAGGGACAAGATATAAGAAACATAGTAAATAAATAGTAAAAGGACAGATGATAATATTCAATGTGAATGAATTAAATATTGTAATCCAAAGGCAGAGATTGTCAGACTGGATGAAAATACAAGATACAATGTTATGCAATCTATAGGAAACACAATTTAAATTTCAAGATACAAATAGGGGCACCTGGGTGGCTCAGTGGATTAAGCATCCAACTTTTGGCTTCAGCTCAGGTCATGATCTCCATAGGTAGTGAGATCAAGCCTTAAGTCAGGCTCTACACTCAGCAAGGAGTCTTCTTGGAGATTCTCTCTCTTTGCCCTCCACCCACTTGTGCATGCACTCTCTCTAAAATAATTTTTTTTTAAATAAAGACACAAGTAGATTGAAAATGAAGGATAGAAAAAGATAGTCCCTGGGATGCCTGGGTGGCTCAATGGTTGAGTGCCTTCCTTCAGCTCAGGGCATGACCCCAGGGTTCTGGGATTGAGTCCCACATTGGGATCCCTACAGGGAGCCTGCTTCCCCCTCTGCCTGTGTCTGTGCTTCTCTTTCTGTGTCTCTCATGAACAAATAAAATAAAATATTTTTTAAAAAAGATAATCACTGAAAATAGTAACCAAAAGAAACCTGAGGTACTAATATGAGCCAAAATGGGCTTTAATTTCTTTGGAAAAAAAATATTACAAAAGCCAAAAAAAGATATTATATGTTGGTTAAAAAGGTCAATCCCTCAAGAAGATATAACAATTATAAACATATCAGTACATCACAGCCCCCAAATATATAAAGCAAACATTGACTGAATTGAAGGGAGGAACACACAATTCTACAGTATTGAAAACTTCAATACCTTACTTTCAATAATGAATAGAACAACCAAGCAGGAGGTCAATGAAGAGATCATGGACATCAATAATAGTATAAATAATTCAAGTTAACAGACATTTATAGAACACTTTATCCCCAAACAGGAGAATACACATTTTTCTCAAGTGCCCATGCAACATTCTACAGTATAGGCCATATCTGAGGCCATAAAACTAGTCTTAATAAATGTTAAAAGACTGACAAAAAGCATAAAGTATCTACTTCCACCACAATGGAATGAAACAAGAAATGAAAATAGAAAGTCAATAACAGAAGGCAAACTTTGGAGCTTATTACAGAAAGGAGGAACCTCTTGAGGCTTGTGACATATGGAATTATAGAACTAAAGTCAAGTATCAAAGGCCCTTAAAGAAGGAGAGGAGCAGAAGGTGGCCTCCTCCCTACATCTCTAGCACTGTCAACAACCACTCCTTGACTCAGGTATTATTATCCAATACAGGTAATCGTGTGCACACATTGTGTTATTTCCTGCCTCTGTGATATTGCTAAAACTATCCCCTCTGTCTGCAAGGCCCTTCTTTCCTTCTCCCTCATACACACTCCCAAGCTCCCCTATTTTCCTCTCCTACTTATCTCTCCAGACTCAGCCCATTGTTAATTCAGCTAATAGTTTTTCACTCACTATCTACTAGGCATCAAATCTATGTTAGGAGTGATCCAGGGTTAAGCTAAACAGGCAAAATTCTTACTTTCATGAAATACATTCTAATGGAGGGAACCAATGTAACAAGAAAGGAAATCAATAAACAAGATGATGGCATGTCTATAGTAAGTGCTACAAAGGGAATGGTGGGATGATGGGAGGTAGGTTAATGTGGAGGGGGAGGTGTGGTAGTGTTCATACAAATGCACTAGCAGGGCTTCACATGTCTCTTTCCTCTTCTTACTAGGCACAAAACTAGACCACCTTTCCCAGCCTCTTTCTGTATCCAGGTAAGGCAATTCTGGCCAATGGAATATGAGTGGAAGTGACGTGGTTAATTCCTGGGTCAAAGTTTTTAAGACACGGCTATGTCCCCTCCAATCTGCCCATCTGTAAGCAACAGTGAGGCCCAAGGAGATGGCACGGCCACAAGGTGGATCTTTGTTTGAATCTTGCATCAAGAGAGCCACTTGCCAACTAGGAACGGCCACCTTGGACTATTGCAGAAGTGACAAACTTCATTGTACTTCAGCTACTCTATGCTTTGGAGTTTGTGTCCATAGTCTAACAAATCTGAGCAAATGCAGAACATTTTAGCTATGGTGTCCAGGAATCCTCTGTCCAAGGAGCTAGTGTTAGATGTGAATAGAGAATGAGAAGAAGATAGCCAAGACAAGAGCAGGAGCACTCCTGGTAGGGGGGAACAGCAAGAGTAAAGGCTCTGAGCAGAGAAAGAGCATAGCATGTCCAAGGAACAAAAAAAGAAGCCAGTATGACTACAGTGTAATGAATGGGGAAAGAATGGAATTAAGTGAGATAAAGAAGTCATCATCTCAAACATTCACCATGATCACTACCACCTCAGGTGGGTGACCATTTTTGGAGCTCCCGTAGTAAGCATGAGTCTGCCTCTTTCACCACCCTATTATCCCCTTATAACAATCTGTTTATGTGTTGGCTACCCTCTAGACAGTGAGCTTTTTTGAAAAAATATTCCATTCATCTGTTTATCTTCAGCATGCGTGTCAGCATGTGTAGGTGCTCAATAAGTGTTTCTGGCATAAACAGATTGAAGAAATGGTGGCCTCACAGTTCTCCCCATGACATTTACTGGGACTCACGTGATGGGAGTTGTGTTAGGGAGCAAAGAAAGATTCCGAGAGACAACTCATCTCCATACACACTGCTAGTTTTACCAGTGTGATCTGACCTCCTTTCACGAAGACTTTCCCTCCTCCCACCCACCCCTCCTTCAGATTCTTTCTAAGGATGACCCATTTCTAAGTAAGATTTCTTCGAGATAACAGGTTGTTGGGAGCCTTCATTAAAGAGGAAGGTTTCCCCTTCAATGAAGATGACTGGAAACAGTGAAAAGACTCAGTTTGAAGCTGAGGGCCCCCTGCCAGTACAATGACCCAGTTAGAAACCAAAACAAAGAACAGATAAATCAAGGGAACAAAAGTCTCCCCATTGCACCCTTCCATCTTCTACTCGCTGCAGTGATTTCTATGAAGTTTTAAACTTGAGGAGCTAATTTAATTCCCCAGAATTGGAAAATGCTGTCCAACTACCTCAAAAGTTCTTCCCGGAGAAGTGGAGATAGAATTTTATTCACTGTAATTATGTGAGGAGGTCAGTTTTTATTCTCACTGCTCAGAGGGCACACTTCCCTCCATTATTTCACATCCCTCCCTCTCCCTCCCCTCTTCACCACCATCCACCTTGGAAAACTCATTTTCACCTTGCAGCTCTCAAACAACTCAGCAACAACTTTCCATTTATTAATATTGGGGAGGGTCAAGTGTTTGAGGGTATAACAGGGGCTGACATGGTGGTGAAAAGGAAATTATATTCTTTTGGGAAGGGTTTTTTTTAAAAGATTTTATTTATTTATTCACAAAGAGAGAGAGACAGACAGAAACAGGAAGAGAGAGAGAGAGAGAAAGAGAGAAAGAGAGAGGCAGAGACACAGGCAGAGGGAGAAGCAGGCTCCATACAGGGAGCCCGATGGGGGACTCAATTCCAAGACTCTGGGATTATGCCCTGGGCCAAATGCAGACACTCAACCGCTGAGCCACCCAGGTGTCCCTGGGAAGTGGTTTTTAAAATATTTCTACGAATGATCCCCTAATGGCAAAGAAAGATGAAAGAATACATCTTAAGGTCTGAGGTCAGAGCTTGAAGTAGGCACAGACAAGCTTGAAAAAATTTTAGTTTCTTGTTTTATCTTCAAAATTGCTACAAGACTTTTTATCACACATGCACACATACACACACATACACACACACACTCCCTTCTATGTTTGTATTAAAATTAAAATATTCTGTCAATCAAATCTTTGAGTAAAATTGGCAAGACAAATGCCATGAAGTTTATCTTATGCCTTCAGATGCTAATATCTCCTAAGCCCATCATTACTCCCTGAAGATACCCCCATTTTATTTTATTTTGTTTTTCTGAAGATTTATTTATTTATTTGAGAGAGAGAGAGATAGAGGGAGGGAGGGTTAGGAGGAGGGAGGAGGGAGAAGGAATCTCAAGTCTCCTCACTGAGCACAGAGCCACAAGCAGGGCTCAGTCTTGTGACCCTGAGTTCATGACCTGAGCTGAAACTTAAACTCTGACTCTCAACCCACTGCACCACCCAGTTGCCCCTGTATACCCCTATTTTAGAAACCTATTCCTGGGACATTCATCCTTGTAAATTCCAGACAAGTACGTGTGGGGTGTTGAGCTACCTTTAAGTTTCAATGAGACTGTGGAAGAGCAGATTCTCAATCACCCATATTTTAACACAATCTCAGTTGAGCATTTCTAGAAATCTGTTAGGGAGGATGCTGGAGATTGAAGCAGAAAGAATTTACCCTTATGCTACTCTTTATGGCCACTGGTGGCTAAGCATACATTTACAGCTGTGGTATTACTTATTTCCTTATGATCCATGTGTAGATAGTTATGACATGAGCATGGAGCACTGAAAGGTTGGCAGAGGTTGCTCAAGACAGCTCCTAGCTCACTGGGCTTCAGTCTTTTGTGGACCTCATTCATTTCCTCTATTCTACTGCCTAATTCATTTTCTTCTTTTTGTCAGGACTCCAGAATGGGATGTGACTAGTTATTCTTACCTCACCTGAAATTTCTGGGTGTTACAGACCAGAGGATAATTGTAGCTTCGGATATATTTTTTCCAACTAAAATGTGATTTTGTTTTTCTGTTGCTCTAGCAAATTGTCATTTTCACTGCAAAAAAAATGTTATCCAATAAATATTTTTCCTGTCTTGTCAATGCATTATTGAAACACAAACCTTATGGTGCAGTAGGACTCCATGCTATAGAAAAATATTTTATGATTTCCATATTTCTTTTGCGTTGATTTTTCTTCCAATATTTTTATTGAAGACCTGCCAACCTGTTGACACTCAGCCTGAGTTCAATAATTTTTCTTTTCTTGGAAACAGGAGGGAGAGCTTCCTCTATGTCCCATATGGTGACAGGTGCTGAAGATGATATTCCTGCCCAAGAAATACACACCTCTGTTATTAAATAACAGCAAAGATTTTTTTTTATTTCTCAGTAGTATTACATGAATTGTATCCTAAGAACTATCACTCAATAGCTCTCTACTTTGTTTTCACTTTATATATGGAAAGACTGAAGTTCCTACAGCTTATAGACTGTTACCAAGTTAAAGAAGACAATTACTGATCTAATTTTTTATCCATTGGTATGGTCTCCAAAACACCTGATGGAACCCCAATGGGGTTTTTTGGTTTTGGGAGGGATTTAAAAAGATTTTATTTATTTATTTGAGAAAGAGAGAGCATGAGTGGGGTGGAGGGGCTGTGAGGAGGAGCAGAGGGAGAGGGAGAAGCTGACTCCCCATTGTGCAGGGAGCCAATCCCAGGACCCTGAGATTACAACCTGAGCTGAAGGCAGATGCTTAACTGACTGAACCACCCTGTAATGCCATGGAACCCCAATGTTTTAAAATCATTTGCCTTGAAATTTCTTAACAATAGTTTCCATTTTTAATCCATCTTTATGTCTTCATAGCAGAAGGTGGAAATTCTAACCACACTATTTTGTAGTATAACTTTGATGAATGCTAGAATAAAAATCAGTGCAGGAAACCAGGAGTTTTGCTATATCATCACAGAGTTATAATGATATCACAGAGATAACATTCTGAGGAAATGGTGAGAAGTTACTGCTGTATTTGTAACTTCCAAGGTTAAAGATATTTCTCAAAACATTATTTTAGTAACCTATTAAATTTCGTCTTCAGTGAATCCAGCTAAATCTTTTAAAATCATAGTTTTCCCTGTATTTTCTCTTGAATGAAACTGTTACTGGGGCACCTGGTGTCTCAGTTGGTTAAACATCTGCCTTCAACTCCGGTCATGATTCTAAGGTCCTGGGATTGAGCCCCAAGTTGGGCTCCCTGCTCAGCAGGGAGTCTGCTTCTCCCTCTCCCTCTGCCTGACATTCCTCCTGCTTGTGCGTGCTCTCTCTCTCTTTCTCTGTCAAATAAATAAATAAAATATTTTTTAAAAGAAGCTGTTACCATATTTGTAGCATTTCCTATGCAAATGTAACCTAAACCAAGATCAGCCACCATGCAAGTGATATGAGTTTATACCTGTCTTGGGAAAAATGGCTGTCCCTGAGAGGTGATCTATAGGCACATTCAACTGTCTTCTGGGAGCAAGGCCCTATAAAGAAGACTTGAAAGAGTTAATACATTGGAATCAGAAAAAAAAAAAAGAAAAAGAAAAAAGAAGAGGACACAAAGAATAGAACACCATGATATGTCACCCATGTTTGCTTTCCAGCTGCAGCTTTCAGGATGCTTTAATGGTTTCCTCAGAAGATCCATTTCTTTAAAAAGACAGACAATCCCAGAATAGCTGCTAAGGTAGCCACTGGGGAATCTTGTTATTAGCTTTCTTTCCTGATCCCCAATGATGGTCAATAGTTTCTGGTTGACCAGCTAATGAGGGATCCCGGGAAGGAGAAGTGAGGCAGTATACCTTGAACATCTTTGCCAGGCATGTGACCAATATCTTGCATATGCTGTTAGGGTAGTACTAGCAACAGTATAAGATATTATTCCCAATTTACAGGTGTAGAAATTGAGGTTCAAAGAGGTGAGATAACTTGCTCAAGTTCACATAATGTGTAAGTAATTGATCTGGAATTCAAACTACAGTCTGCTTAATCCAAGGTTTGTGTTCTTTCTACCACACTTGGCTTTGTCCACAGGCAACCTCTGGAGTGGTAAATTGCAGCAAGAACTGTTAAGAACTCAAGAAAGAAAGGCATTCCATCTAGAAGCTGCCCTGTGGAGTTTCCCTAGGCAGAGCCATTATGTCTAGGGAATGCTGTAGAGAATCCTCTGCTGTAGGCAGAGATGTAGGGTCCCCACAGATCCTTGGAGCCCTGCTAGGAACTGGCTAGGGACATTCTCAGAGACCTCCCACCATGCTGTACCCTTCAAGGATAGTGGGGTGGGTGATTAGTGACCATAGTCTAGTCATTCTCTATCTTATGCAGAGAAGGTACAAAAAGGTTAAGTATTTCACCCCCAGAAAACCCATAACCAAAAATCCAGAAACCCTGATTTTAAGCTGGAGCAAAATACAAGGCTCTCCAAAGTGCCCTAGCCCTCAGATTCTCAGCTACAGGAGAAAGTTAAATTTCTTTTCTGTTTAATTGTCCTGAGTTTTCCTATTTTGAGCTTCAAGAATTGTTTTTAGGAAAAAAAAAAAAAAAAAGATGAGCAATTGGTCTGCGTTTACTTTCCTCATGTAAATCTTATTTCTCCCTAACTTCATCTGTTCAGACCAAAACAGTCCTGATGGTCTTAGTCTACTTCACACAGAAACATCAAGAACATCCTCTAGCTCAGTCCGAATTCTCTTAACCATCTGTCAGGTTAGTTGCCCTTGGCAGAGTAGAACCACCACAGACTTCAAGCTCCATAGCCTCAGGAACCATGTGTCAATGTTCTATTCCTGGTGCCCAAGAAAATGCCTGAAACAGAAGTTCTTTTACCAGTACTGTTGCATTTGATGCATTTTTAAAAGAAATTGGAGAGTTGGAGAGAATCTACAGAGGATGTAACTCAACCCCCATCCCCCTGCCTTCAACAAAAGAGAAGCAGAAGAACCAGATGGATTGTCCATGGATATACAGGTAGTGAGTGGCAGAGCCATGGCTAGCAGCCACATCTGGTCCACTGCTCTATGCCACAGCCTCAAAACTGAAGCAGGCTCAATAGTTTAAAATTGACTCTCTTTTAATAACTTAGCTCTGCTTTTAGAATCATATAGGATCAGATGTGATTTGTAGACTAGCTTGCAAATGATTAAATGGCCCCCACTTAGAGCACTATATTAGATAAAATGCTTTTGGCTGCAAGCGACAGAAAATCCAAGTTAACTGGCTTAATAAAGAATTTTATTGGCTCACTTAATTGGAAGTTTAGAGGTAAGTCAGGTCTTACATATGACATGTTGCAGCTCTTAGGCTGTTTCCTTGAGATCCTATGGCTCTGCTCCCTGTTCTTTATTCTTAAGCAGTCAGTGAAATGGTTATAATAGTACTAGGCCTCTTGTCAGTGCTCTACAAGATTGAAGGAAGGGAAGGGTATCTCTTCCTATGTATCTCTCTCTATTAGGGGCAGGGAAATGTACCTGAAGCCCCTTAATAAACTTCTTCTTACCATGTGTGATGGTTAATTTATTGTCAACTTGGATGGGCTAAGGGTTGTCCAGATAGCTGGCAGTATATTAGTTCTGTGTTTGTCTGTGAGAGTGTTTCTAGAAGATGCTAGTGTTTGAACTGGTAGATTGAGTAACGAGCATCACTTTCATCCATGGGGATGGGCATCATCCAATCCACTGAAGCCTCAAATAAAACAAAAAGGTGAAAGAGGGGCAAATTTAGGAGTACCTGGGTGGCTCAGTTGGTTAAGCATCTGAGTCTTCATTTCAGCTCAGGTCATCATCTGAGGATTGCGTGATTAAGACCTGCATTGGACTCCATGCTCAGCAGGGAGCCTGCTTGAGAGTCTTTCTTTCTCTTTCCCTCTGCCTTTCACCCCATGCTCTCTCTCTTTCTCAAAATAAATAAATAAAATCTCTTAAAAAAGGGGGGGGGTTTGCAAATTTTCTCTCTCCACCTGAGCTGGCACATCCATTTTCTTCTGCCTTCAGATGTTGGCTCTCCTGGTTGTTAGGTCTTTGGACTTGGACTGAATTACACCACCAGCTTTCCTTGTTCTCCAGTTTGTCAATTCCTATAACCTCTCTCAATCTCTACTCCCCGGAGTGTGTGTGTGTGTGTGTGTGTGTGTGTGTGTGTGTGTGTGAACAAACTGGTTCTATTTTTCCGGAGAACTCTAATCTACCACATTTAAAAGAAATAGACATAGAAAAGGATCATCAGAAAAAAGAAGGCTTACAGTTTCTGAGAGGGGATTCATGACCATGGCTACAGTCCCTGGGGAAGGAAGAAGCAAAGAGTCACAGTCCTGGGACAAGTAGAATACTAAACAGTTTACTACAACAGGAAGTCAGGAGCAAGGGTCAGAGGAAAAGCCTGGTTTAAAAGAGAAACAAATGGAAAAGCCTGGTTTAAAAGAGAAACAAATACGGGGCAGCCCAGGTGGCTCAGTGGTTTAGTGCCTTCCTTCAGCCCAGGGTGTGATCCTAGAGACCTGGGATCAAGTCCCACATCAGGCTCCCTGCATGGATCCTGCTTCTCCCTCTGCCTGTGTCTCTGTCTCTCTCTGTGTGTGTCTCTCATGAATAAATAAATAAAATCTTTAAAAAAGAGAGAGAGAAACAATGCAAAATGCAAGTGAAAGCAAATGCCATGTGATGTTAAACACTAGGCTGTTTGTCAGAAAATCTAAGACTCCATCCAAGCAATGATTGCTCTTGGGAAGTAAAGATAGGGCAGGTTCCTTTTTTTTTTTTTAAGATTTTATTTATTTATTTATGAGAGACACACACACAGAGAGAGTGAGAGAGAGAGAGGGAGAGACACAAGAAGAGGGAGAAGCAGGTTCCATGCTGGGAGCCCGATGTGGGACTCAATCCCAGGACCCCAGGATCACGCCCTGAGCCAAAGGCAGATGCTCAACCACTGAGCCACCAGGTGCCCTGATAGGGTAGGTTCTGAAGTGAGAGGTAGTGGGAGGGTTGGAGTGACATGTTATGGGCAGAGGAAGAATTCAGAGGCAAGAACCAGCTCAAAGGCTCCTCTGTATGCTCTGTCCTGCTTATTTGTGTCTCCTGCCTTGAATTTTTCACAAAGTTGGCCAATAACCGGGACGCTTTGCCACCTTTTTTGATTCCCTGCCCCCAATTACTGGCCTTGATGGTGAGCTTCAATTTCCAGCCCCACTCCCTGGCCCTACATAGAGGCCCAGGTTTAGTTCTTATTAACCCATTTCTATCACGACATTTGTAAGTGTCATGATCCATTCCTGATTGATTCATCTGTTCATTAGTCAATCATTTCTTAAGACATATCCTGTTCAGAAAGAGTGAAATTTTCTTCCTAGTCAAGACAACATTGTTGGAGCATCACAGAGCTCAGAAAGCCCTTACAAGTTGGCTTTGTTCAAACTTCCAAACTCCAATTGTACTTGGGTTTACAACTCTACATTCTGACTTTGTAAATATCTTCTCACTTTCTCTCTTATAGTCTAGTGACTACAAGTTTCAAGAGAACTGGGTCTATGTCTTATGAATCCTCTATCCAAAATGGTGCTTGAACATCCTACTAAATAGTGATGGATGGAATGAGCCAGATAAACAAACTAAAGTCCAGGATCACCCAGCTAGTCAACAGGTGGCAACCAGAACTCCGGTTTTTTTGATTCCTTGGGTTTTCTGTATTACAAAAGCAAAAATATATATATAACATTGTCTTTACAATAGCTATCTGTGTTTTATCCTACCTTCCTTCAAAGCATACTAAAGGATTTTTTCATTCATATTCCAGTGGGGAGAGATTATTATTATTATTTTAAAAGTGCTTCCCGGAGGACTCGCTGAGGTAAAGAATAGTGAAGATACCTTGTCACACAGCTCCATTCAGTTTCAAAGACTTGTCTCATTTGCTTTTCAGACTAATAGTTAAATCTCCCTATTCCCACTCCAAGGCAAAGAAAATGCTGCTAGCTTTGTCAACAGCAAATAAAACATGGGTAACTACTTTACAGTCAGTTTGTGTATTTATCTTTCAGCATCTATTATGAATCTATTATGAATCAAGCTATACTGGGCATATCTGGGAAAGAGCGTGTGAAGCTTTCTCGCAGAACAAAAAACAATAACACCCATATTCATGGATTGTGATATTCTGGGATAGCCATATGTGACTTTTGTGTCTTCAAAATATTTTATTCTGTTGATACATAAAAGGTTTGAAAATGTTGTTTTCTCGGCCTCTGCTGTTCAGGGAGGCTAGCTGGCAGCTAGCTGGATTTTTTTTTTTTCTGATTCATATGCAAAGCTATATGGGAAACCCTCTTCCAACATAACAAGTTAATCATTTCTTCAAGAGTAAAAATGCATGGCCTGCTTTTACTGGCCACAAAAGGCACTGGGCTTTAATAGAAAGCGACTGTTAATAAGCAATAAACCAAACGGGCCTTTGCCAGTGCCAGTTAGTGGCTGTTTTTAATAGTACTATTGAATCAAGTAGAGCTCTCTCTGCCTCTGAATCAGGTCTGGCATATCAGCATAAGAATATGCTGTATCGGGTGCCCTGGGTGGCTCAGTTAGTTAAGCATCTGCCTTCCTCTCAGGTCATGATCTCAGGGTTCTGGGTTAGAGTCCCACATTGGATTCCCTGCTCAGTGGGGAGTCTGCTTTTCTCTCTTCCTCTGCCCCTTCCTTCCCTCGTGCTCTCCCTTTCTCAAACAAACAAAATCTTTAGAAAAAGAAAATGTTATATCATAAGGAGAAGGAAAATAAATGGTTATATTTTATTTATTAATATCTCATCTAGACACAGAAAGGATTTAAGGCACCTTACCTAAAGACTTACAGGATAAGAAGAAAAGTAAAACAGGTGAAGTAAGTGATAAAAGTAAAGCCAAAGGAAAAGGAGGGCAGTATATAAAATGTACATGGAGTTTGAGATGCATAAGTCAGTGCCAGAATTTTTCACCTACAAAATATGCATAGGTATGGCTTACTTTCGGAGAACCAAGCACACACAAATCCAGTCTAAAAGAGAACTTATGAAGCTAATATTTACATTTCAGAAGTATTTTTCAGTTTATAAAAGAATTCATCACTATAGGCATATCTCCTGTTATTAAACAGTGTATTTTTAAAATCTTTTACAAATTAAAGGTTTGTGACAACACTACATCAAGCAAGTCTTTTTTTTTTTTTAAAGATCTATTTATTTATTCATGAGAGACACAGACTGAGAGAGAGAGAGGGGGGCAGAGATATAGGCAGAGGGAGAAGCAGATTCCTCTCAGGGAGCCTGGTATGGGACTAGATTATAGATCCTGGGATCACAAAGTGAGCTAAGGCAGGCGCCCAACCGCTGAGCCATCCAGACGTCCCAAGCAAGACTTTTCATGCCATTTTTCCAACAGGATTTGCTCATTGTGTGTCTCTGTGTCCCATTTGGGCAATATCATAATATTTCAAACTCTTTCATTATTATTATATCTATTATGGTCATCTGTGATCAGTGATCCTCGCTGTTAACTATTGTAATTGTTTGGGGGCACCATGAACCACCTATAGAAGATGGCAAGCTTAATAAAGGTTGTGTGTATATTCTGACTGCTTCATTGGCCATTCTCCTGTCTCCCTCTCCTGGACCCTCCTTAGTCTCTGAGATACAACAATATTGAAATGAGGCCAATTAATAATTTTACAGTGGCCTCTAAGTGTTCAAGTGAAAGAAAGACTCACGTGTCTCTCACTTTATTTTAATTAATTAATTTTTTTTAGATTTTATTTATTTATTCATGAGAGACACAGAGAAAAAGGCAGAGACATAGGCAGAGGGAGAAGCAGGTCTCCCATGGAGAGCCTGATGTGGGACTCAATCCCAGGACCTGGGATCATGACCTGAGCCATTACTACCTGAGCCAAAGGCAGATGCTCAACCACTGAGCCACCCAGGCGTCCTGCATGTCTATCACTTTAAATCAAAAGCTAGAAATGATTAAGCTTAATGAGGAAGGCACATTGAAAGCCAAGATGGGTCAAAAGCTGGGCCCCTTGTGCCAAGCACTTAGCCAAGTTGTGCGTGCAGAGGAGAAGTTCTTGAAGAAAATTAAAAGTGCTAATCCAGTGAACACACAAGAGATAAGAAGGCTGATATGGAGACAGTTCAAGCGATCTGGACAGAAGATCAAACCAGCCATAATATTCCCATAAGCCAAAGCCTAATCCAGAGCAAGGCCCTGATTCTCTTCAGTTCTATAAAGGTTGAGAGAGCTGAGGAGGCTGCAGATGGAAAGTTTGGAGCTGGAAGGGGTTAGTTCATGAGGTTTATGGAAAGAAGCTGACTCCATAACACAAAGGTATGAGGTGAAACAGCAAGTGCTGATGGAGAACCTACAGCAAGTTCTCCAGAGGATCGAGCTAAGATCACTAACAAAGGTGGCTGCACTAAACAAATTTTCAACGTAGACAAAACAGACTTCCATCGGAAGACGATGCCAGTGAGGACTTTCATAGCTAAGGAAAACTCATCGTCTGGCTTCAAAACTTCAAAGCACAAACTGACTCTCTCGCTAGGGGCTAAGGAGCTGGCAATTTTAAGTTGAAGCCAATGCTCATTTAGCATAGCAAAAATCCTAGGGCCCTTAAGAATGATGCTAAATTTACTCTGCCCATGTATGCTCTATAAATGGAAAAACAAAGCCTGGATGACAGCACATCTGTTTACAACATGGTTTGCTGAATATTTTAAGCCCACTATTGAGACCTACTGCTCAGGACAAAAGATTCCTTTCAAAATATTACTGCCCATTGACAATGCATCTGGTCACCCAAGAGCTCACATGGGGAAGAACAAGGGGATGAATGTTGTTTTCATGCCTATTAACACAACATCCATTCTGCAGCCCATGGATCAAGGTGTCATTCCGACTTTCAAGTCTTATTATTTAAGAAATTCATTTCGTAAGGCTACCGCTGCCAAAGACAGCAATTTCTCTGATGGATCTGGACAAAGTCCATTGAAAACCTTCTGGAAAGGATTCACCATTCTAGATGTCATTGAGAGCGTTTGTGATTTATGAGAAGAAGTCAAAATATCAACATGAACAGGAGTTTGGAAGAAGTTGACTCCAACCCTCCTGGATGACTTTGAGGGGTTCAAGATGTCAGTGGAGGAAGTCACTGCAGATGTGATAGAAACAGTAAGAGAGCTAGAGTTGGAAGGGGAGCCTGAAGATGGAACTGAATTGCTGCTAAATTCTCTTATGATCAAACCTACATGGATTAGAAGTTGCTTCTGATGGGGGAACAAAGAATGTGGTTTTTTGTATTTGAGTCCACTTCTGGTGATGATGCTGTGAGGATTGCTGGAATGACAATGAAGGATTTAGAATATTACATAAACTTAGTTGACCAAGCAGCAGCAGGGTTTGAGAGGATTGACTCCAATTCTGAAAGATATTCCGCTGTGGGTGAAATGCTATCAAACAGCATCACATGCTACAAAGAAATCATTCATAAAAGGAAGAGTCAATCAATGTGGCAAACTTCATCATTCTCTTATTTTAAGAATTGGCCACAGCCACCCCACCTTCAGCAATCACCACCCTGATCAGTCTCAGCAGCCAGCATCACCAAGGCAAGACCCTCCACCAGCAGAAAGATTAGGACTTGCTGAAAGCTCAAATAACATTTAGCATTTTTTAGCAATAAAGCATTTTTTAATGAAGGCATGTACATTTTTAGATAAGATATTATTGCACACTTAATAGACTAAAGTATAGTACAAATATAATTTTTATATGCACTGAGAAGCCAAAAATATATTTGATTTGCTTTATTGCAATATTTTCTTTATTGCAGCAGTGTGAAACTGAACCTGCAGTATCTCTGAGGTGTGCCTGTATATTCCTATTTAGTGATGATTTTGCATTTAAAATACATTTGTGTTGGTTTTTTTTTCATTTGTGTTGTTGTAAATAAAGCTCCAGTTTATCTATATATGGCATTTTGAATCCTTTCTGCTATGACAGGCATAAGTAAATCGTTTCTATTGCAAAGGGCATGAGTGCACAAACATTGCAGGGTATGGTGCTGACAACTACCTCAGAGTTATTTAATCAGAGCATGCATGGTGGGTGCCTGGGTGGCTCAGTTAAGTGTCTGCCTTCAGCTCAGGTCATGATCTCAGGGTTCTGGGATGGAGCCCCACATCAGGCTCCCTGCTCAGCGGGGAGTCTGCTTCTCCCTCTCTCTCTGCCCCTCCCTTCACTTGTGCTCTCTCTCAAATAAATAAATAAAATCTTAAGAAAAAACATGCATGGTATGCAACCACCACCAGCAACAGCATACGCCTCTCCAGTAAGGCCAGGACGCTGCTTCCCCAGTCAACTGCAGGAAGAAATCCCACATCTGCAGGTTCTCATCCTAACTCCTCCCTCATCCTCTAAAAAAAAGTCCCATCATAATGTTTATAAGGTTGTGACTTCCTTGAGAACAGGCCTATCCACCTGAGAGCACCCAGCTCACCACTGTGAATACAGTAGGCACCTAAAATATTTCCTGAATTTTGCATGGGGAAAGGAAGGAACAAATTTCTTACTCATTTCTGCATCCATAGGTTTTAAAAGTCAGAGGAAGTAAGATTCAGATTCCTGCATACATTTCAGCCCAGCAGTAGATTAATTTCAGGCTCCTCACTCTGATGCTGCAGGATTGAGACAGCTAGCAGCTCAGCAGTGACTTCTAAGGGCAGGGACAGGTGGAAAGTGTAGGGAGATGGGGTAAGAAAGAGGTGACACAGTTGGTCTGAGATAAAAAAGATAAAAGGGTCAGATAGGAACAAGAAACCATAGTCACTGCCATGAATGGTCTCAAGGCAAGTGGGAGGAGCTGCCCTTTGACCTTTCCATATTTATATCTCAAGAAGCAATACTCTGTAGGGTTTTTCTCCCTTCAGGACTGCCTTTGACATTCATTCTAATCATAAACGTCAGAGTTGTTACCAACGAGTGATTACCTCCGTAACTTGGAGGTTGCCAGGATACTCCTGGATACTAAAGCCTCCTGAGGTCAGTCTTGCTATATATTTTCTTTTAGCTATTTTTTTTTACCATCTGATTTACCAGTCATTTCTTTGACTCTGTGTGTGTGTGTGTGTGTGTGTGTGAGTGTGTGTGTGTGTGTGTTTAGGGAAAAATAACTTATTTCAGCTAAAAGAAAGCTTCCTTTTTAAGTTTTTACGAAGTCAAAAGAAATTCTGAATTTGAGATCATATCTTTAAGAATGCTCTGGGCTATTCTTCAAAGGTAGTTCTTAAAATATATTGGAAATAATGTAGTTGAGTTAAAAGCAAAGTACTAAAGTTTTGCTTTTAAAATAACTAGTATGGTACGGAGCCACTTCCTAGTTTTCATATAAAATCCTTGAGAAGCTAAATCCAAAACGAAAAAAAAAAATCTGTGCCTTTAAATTTTTTCCTGCTTAAAGTTTGTCTTTTTTTTTTTTTTTTGGTAATTTATTTTTGCATTTATTGTTGGATAATGATGTACTGCAGAAATATATAAAACACAAGCTGTCTCTTATTCTGTTTGGTGATAAAATGCTCAATTAAAAACAGGTTATGTTGCATGCCCTTGGCATCCTGTGCTGATATCGTATTGTTCAGTACATGTCACCCTAAATAATTTCACATGCATCTGTTTTATTAGTAGGTGCTAATTAAACATGCATCTTGTGGAGTGACTTCACATAGGATCATTTTGCAGTTTCCTGTATTATTTATGTAACACTTTGTAGGATCTGTGGGTCACAGATCCTACTATAAACTTTTCCTCCTAAAATTATTAATGAAAAATGAAGTCCCTCTCTAATAGTATGTTTCCAGACATGCTTGGAAAAATATTCCAGGGCAAAATTTAAAACAAACAAAAATATATTACTAATATACACTATATTATCCATTTTCCAGAAGATTTATAAGCCACTACAAATGTTCATTGGTTGAGAGTAATGCTCTCTTTTCAATGAAGATCCACAATTCTCCCCGGTATCCATCCGGTCCTACTGTCAGGACCAAAATATCCATGCAGATCATGGTCAGTATGAAGATGCCTGATGATGAGCTCTTCTGGTGCAGGAAGCTGCCTTACCTAACAGCTCTGCATGGCACAATAGATCATATGCACTGCTCCAGTCTGGCCAACGTAGGGCCGCTTCTTCTGTCCCTGGCTTCTTTCCAAATATGTGTCAAAACTTCAAATCCTCAGCCATTAATCGTTTTAGAAATGGCCACCATCCTTTCTTCTGTTCTCCGTGCAGTGTTACACCACCACAGTGGTCTATCATTCAAGTCAATCATTCTACAGCTAGGTCATGTAGGTAGTTCTGTAACTTTAGGGCCCTGGACCATCCTGGGTCTTGCTCTTTTTCTTTTTTTTAAAGATTTTATTTATTCACTTATTTTGGAGAGAAAGAGACAAGGCAGGGGGAAGGGCAGAGGGAGAAAGAGAGAATCTCAAGCAGACTCTATGCTGAACGCAGAGCTGGACACGGGGCTCCATCTCATGACCCTGAGATCATAATCCAAGCTGAAATCAAGGGTTGGATGCTTAGCCAACTGAGCTCCTCAGGATCCTTATCCTTCTTGCTTTCTTTTCTGAAAAGAAAATAAACCAGCATTTCTCAGAATACTATGTCCATAAACTGAAAAAAAAGTGTCTGGGAAGTAAGTTTTGACTCTCTTGATTCATAAGGTGTATTAGTATATGAAAGGTTCTAAGAAGCCCTACAGCAAAGAAACTTGTTTGGCTCTGCTTAACTTAATGTCCCACAAGTCATGGGATCTGAGAACCTTTCTTATGATCATATGTTGCTGCCTTCAGAACTAGCAAGAAAATGTTTTGAGAATGCCATCCTAGACAATCTTTAATAGACTGTTCTAACTATAATGGATACTCTAGGATTCCCTTCTGGGATTCTGCTGTTCCTCTCACAAAGGATCTGAATGCTTAGGTCTCAGCTCAGTTAAACTAAGTGACTCCATATAGTCAATAGTGAAAAAAAAATTGAAAACTGGCTTAAGCTTGAATCTGGGCAACGGATCTGCCCACCAGTCCCATAGTTCATGGCATTTACCACACTCACACTGCAGAATACAGTACATTAAATCTCTTAACGAGTGACTAATACGCCACCGTGATGGGACAGACGCTTGGGGTTTTAGCCAAGTCTTGTAAATTTAGCAAAGAATATCAGAGCAACTCCTTCTGTTACCCTAAATGTCATGGACTCTTACATTTTCATGAAGAACACACAGGTCTTGGTTTTAAAGGTCTTACATGAGCACTTTCATTGAAAATCATAAAGTTTGCATACATTGAGAACATGAATACTGCAGTTAGCCTATCTGGAAAGTTCCAGTGGGCACAGGGGATTCTGGAGGGTGGGGGTTGGGAGGTGCCCATTAGATCATACCTCAGCACTCTGAGAGCTCCCATGAGCAGATGTCAGGACCGATCCCCACAA
This sequence comes from Canis lupus baileyi, assembly GCF_048164855.1. Lineage (NCBI taxonomy): Eukaryota > Metazoa > Chordata > Mammalia > Carnivora > Canidae > Canis > Canis lupus. Next base: position 10,588,338 of record NC_132874.1, read on the forward strand.
CGAATTTTTAAATATAACACATATTGTCTGGCTCTACTGTCTAGAATTGAACTAAGTAAACTACAAGACCCCCAAAAGCAGAAGCGAGTTTGAAGGTTGGCCTCCATGTTTTGCTCCACACACTTCACTACACCAGCATAATCTAAATGGCTGCTCTTCTAAGGAATCACTCCTTGTTTCTGAATCTAGACTACTTAATTCTTGCTGTGGTTTTACTTCAGCATGAAGTTCATGAGACAGAAGTCTGTGGAAGGCAGACTTAGTTTTGAGATGTCCATATGTCTCCATGATTGCTGGCGCCCTACTCCACCTAGTTCCACCTGAGTTCTATCCTCATGCTTTGGTTTTGATTCTAACTTTGCTGTGCTCCTGACAGCTCAACTATTTTCAGAGAAATGGCTTCTCATCATTGGTTCTATCTTGCCTTGGCTCACCTAAATCTGGCCTCCCATCCTGAATCCAACTACAATTACAGAAAATACTATATCAACAGGTCCATTGAGGTGTGCTGGGGGCATAGGCAGAGAACAAAGAATGTCCAGTATGTACAAATAGACTAAGTACATAGCAGTTGGACTGAGTCATTTTGCAATCAAATGGCCACATTCGAGTATAACACTTGTGTAAGCCTCTTGGGTATAGTTTCATGAACTTGCCTTGTATATGAACTTGAGCCACCATGGATTGCTCAACTCAATGCTCATCTTCAGGAAGCCTTTCTTGACTGCCTGAGCCCAAAGAATCTCTCTCTTTTTTTTTTTTTTTTTAATTTATATAGCTCCGGTTGTCTGCACCCACTGCCAGGAACTTACCATTGTCTCTCACTGGATTATCCGATGGTCTCTTTGGCTCCATTTTTACACAGTACAGTCTTCCTAACTAGATGAGAAGTGTTATCTTAAAAATGTTTATATCTCCCACAATAAAATAACAAGGAAATATTCCCATAATTCTATCAATTAGTGTGACATGGAGCAATGAGATATCTATTTAAGTGAACTGGAAATTGAGATAGAACATGTGTGTTGAGTAGGATTGATGGAAAAGGAAGAAGACATTTAGAGGCAGAATGAAAATGGTAAGAGGGAAGTTCAACTATCTGTTCCCGAGTCTGGTTTAAATTGAACATTGCCATCTTCTTTGTTCCTCAAGGCTTTCAGAATTATCTTCTTCTTTTCATAATTACCTACACCAGACAAATTATACAGCAAGGGTTTTCCAAAAACTCCTAATGCCCCCCTAAAACAAGCACAACAAAACTCCTAGGAGGGGCACCTGAATGTCATAGTCGGCTGAGCATCCAACTCTTGATTTTGGCTCAGGTCAGGATCTCAGGATCTCAGGATCATGGGATGGAACCCTGGATAGGGCTCTGCACTCAGTGGGGAGTCTGCTTCTCTCTCTCTCTCTTTCCCTCTGCTACTCCCTCTGCTCTCTCTCTCTCTCAAATAAATAAATAAATTATTTTTAAAATCCCAGAAATTCAGAGTTAGTGCCTCCCTACCCCTCTGACAGCTCATGAAATGCTCAACTAAGGTGAGAAGAAAACTCTGCCAAAAATTCTTTCCTCATCTCTCTAACTCAACATGAGCCTCAACAATCTTTTGGAAGCTAAGACTCGTGTTCCAAAGAGCACAGTGCCCTACTTAGAATGGTTGTAAAGTCAGAAACTCTCTTCTAATTATCACAAACAGTAATTTGGTTTTTCTTTGAAATAATTTATGCCTCGGAGTGATTAGTTTGTCCTCTTTACATATTCATATCTTTGTGTTAATCTATTATCTGTAGCTATGCCTTTTCCAGTTTTGTAAAAAAGCATTTTTAGAAGGATAAGCACTGGTTTCTTCATGGTAATATTTGATTAACCTCAATAAGTGATTTGGCAAATTGTTTGCTTTTAAAGATGTAAATGTAAATGTGAGGGGAGAGTTTTCTTTCCAAAATAATTATGACAGTGCCCAGGTGACTTAGTGAGCCAAGATACTCCTAAACACTTGGGCCTAGCCTCCACTTGGGAATCTGGCTGCAAAATGCAGAAAGACTCTTCAATTTACTTTTAGACTGATGGCTGTAAGCTGTCTAATTGCAAATGAGTAGTTGCAAATGCCCCACTCCTCAGAGGCTAGGGCAATTTCCTTCCGTCTGTAATTATTAACAGGGGCAAATGAATATCCATCTGGGAGGATATTAAGAAAGAATCCCCATAAAGAACTAGTAGCATAATGAACTCTATCCCAAAAATATATCAGATAGGTAGGCCTGTGGGTGGATTGAAAGGGAGACCTATATGGTTTTACAGTTACCTAAAGCAGCAAAAATTATAGAAGTCAGGACAAGAGGATGCCCCAGAAGTAAGACTCGTTTATCTCTAATTATTGGTCTGCTATCTGTGTTCTCACATCTACCTCCACCTGATACTGTCCAGTGGAGTCAGGAGACCTATATCATATGCCTGGCTTTGCCTTATCCTTGCTATGTGGCTGGGGGAATTTTATATCATCTCCGAGTCCCATCCTGGGTTTCCTATTCTGAAAATGAGGACAAAAATGTGTTGCCTCCACTCAAGATGGTAGCCATGAGGATAATGTGTAGTAATTTTGGAACTGTCTCAGCGTCCTTAAGAGCTCTGTGTCTGCCTCATTGACAAGACAGGTCTAAGGGAGACCTCCCCCAAGTCTCCCTCCTTGTGTTCACAGATGGAACCTCTGTGTTTCCCTGCATTCTGTTATTTGCCATCCAACCCCAATTACAGACTGCTCTGATGAGGACCTTCTGCTCCTCCCCTTGCCCTTCCCACATAATCTTCTTCCAAGTACTTAGAACTTCCCAAGATGGCCTTCAGCCAAAATGTAGTGTCCGGATCCTTTTTGATCCACACTCAAGAGTTCTAGACTAGACCAGTTCAATCATACTCAACCCCTTGTCCTAAAACTCTGACAGGGACATGGCCTCAGGCTTCAGCTTGCCAGGAAGGGATTTAGGACCGGTTGATATGTGAAGGTGCTGTAGACTGTATAATTCTACAATATTCTATTGTAAAGTGGCCACTGCCAAGGTCATTTTCATGGATAATCCAAAAGATCCTTATAGTTTATACAATACTGGGGTGTTCGCTGAACCTTCTGAGGCAACCCATTCCATCTGTGGATAGCTCCAATGATTGAACTGGAATGTGGGTTCCAGTGTGGTTCAAGTGCTACTCATTGGTGCCATACAGAAACCTTATCAGCATTCTGCATAATAATTATATACATATTTAAAGACATTTTCTTTTCTGCCCAAAAGAAATCTGTTTTTTTTTCCTGTTGTTTCTCGTGGATATACTGCCTAATTCTGCATTGCCTTGTTTTCTTCTCTCTTAAACACCTCCAAAACAAAGCAAAACAAAACACCCACCTCCAGTCTTCCTAGCTTGATTGTACTACTAATAATGGCCAGTACTAACATTTAGCTAATAATCTGCCAACTTCTCAACAAGATTCTGATGGATGCTTTTGCGAAATTTTTAGTGAAGGTCCAAATACAGACTAAGAATGAAGTCCCAAAAGTCTAGCTTATTTCCTTATCTGCAAGCCTGGTGCATTATCAATGAGAGAAATCAATTTTATTTGACATGATTTATTCTTAGTGAATCCGTGCAGGTTTCTGGTGATCACCACTTCTTCTCAAAGTAAGCCATTTTAGCATCTTGACCAGAATTCATTTTCATTCTCTTTCTAGAAAGCAGAATGGGTTCTCAGTTTTTGGACATTCCTTGTTCTCTTTAACTCCTCCCAGACTAATGACAACGTTCCAGCCATCTCTTTAACAACATCTCTCATTTTTATCTTTTGATAAGAGACGAAGGGAAGAACACCATTTGGATTGAAGAATAAATGCCTCTAACTGTGTGTGTCTGGGGTAGGCACTTTCTGTGTAAACCTGTTACTTCTGAGGTCCAAGAATTCTCTTCAGAGAGGCCGGTGAGTTGAGACAGGATCCTCTACCACCTTGAAAAGCCACAATCCACAACCCTCCTGGTTCGTGCATGGTCCCAAAGAGCATGCATTATTTCCTGGTAGACAGGGTCCACAGCATGCATAGAAAGGAAATAATCATGAGCAGAATCAAGAGGGATAGGCGAGTAAATGAGGGATGAAATGAATGAACATTAGAACCTGTGTTTTAAAACTTCCCAATGTGCAACGCCCCTAGAAAAGAGAGAGAGAACTATATTTGTCTCCATATTTCTCCACTTGGGTTTGGCATAATCAGCAACATCTCTTCTGTGAGGGAGAAGACAAGTGTCTGCTGGTCTGGATTAAGATGCATTAACAGGGGAAGCATATGGTCATTTACGCAGGGCCTGTTCCCACTCTGTGCCAAGGTTAACAAATTAATAAAAAGGAAGCGTACCGCGTAAATGTTGAACCTCATTAAGCATGAGATCATCACTCCGAGCTATCTTTGTTTTACAAGAATCTAAATGAAAGAAATGCAAGCCCCACTTCCATACATGCTCGCTGAAAATCACTCTTAGAATAGCTGATCATACTTTTGAGGACAGACAACAGCAGTTTTTAACTGGAAGATGGTGAAGACAGCTTCTGTTCTAAAAGAGTTTTATTGAGATGGTATTGGAAGAAACAGCGTTATTTATTTAAGTACTGCATTGCATTTTTCCTTTGTTCTTTCAACAGGTTAGTAATTACAGAAGTAGCGATTAGCCTTGATACAGAGTACACAGAACGATAAATGGATACTGTGCACAGTGGAGGGGCTCTGCCGTGCCAAGCTTATAATTTTCCGTTGGAGCTAATTATCCTTATTATACTGCATGACTCTTTTTTCTTGAATTATGAGTGGAAAAGTGCTGAATAGAAATTTTTTTCCAAAGTGCCCTGAACTGTTCAGGGAAATGGGAACCACAAACAATGAAAAGCTTGTTAGACAATGAGAGCGATCATCTATAAAGGGATTCTGAAGGAACTTCTCTTTTCCTGCACTATAGAAATGTAAAGTGCTTATCAGAAAAATGATCTGGGGGGGGGTTGTTTTGTTTTTGTTTTTGTTTCAGTTTTCCCATAGGGATGATAAGAGAAAGAGCTAGACTCGGCCACCGGCCTCCTCCACCAAACCAACAGGAAGAAAGACGGGAAGGCTTGGATATTTGCCCAGGGCCAGGAAAGGCATGGAGTGTGGGGGTGCTGGGTTGAGACGCAGGGGTACAGTGGAATTTGAAGTAACCTACCTATCTGTGAAGTTAACTCCCCAAGGGCCAGACCGCTCGGTGTGAGGAAAGGCGTGGAGATCCTCCCTGGCCCAAGTGCCACCTGTGAACCGAAGTGAGCCGAGAAACTCGAGTCTGCAATCCAGCTACAACAATCCCCCCCTCTCTCTTTTCTCTTTTCCATGGCCCCCTCCATTATACTGATGCATCTGAGCAGAATCCCACAGATGGTGCATGCTTTTATGAGCTCAATCCTGAAATTTAGTTTGAAATTTCCCCAGTGTCCTCTGTGCTTCTGTCTTTGCAACAGATGCACTTAAATGTTAGCAATTTATTTGTGGCCTGTGCTACAACCAGAGCTAAAGAGGGGAGAGAGGACTGTCATAGGAGGAGAAGCAGAGCTATCAGAGCAGCAGGATGCTCCACACCACCTCACGGCGGGCCCAGCCAGCGAGCCACACAAAAATCAATTTTGTCTTCCCCTCCAGTTCAAGTTGGCGCTATGCAGAAGATGTTCAATCCAATTATCCGGGAGGAAGTTCTCTGCTTTCTTTAGCCTATCCTGCTAGCTTTCCCACGTGACAACATCTCATTTTCCGTTGTTACCATTTAGCATGCCTCTAGAATCAGAGGGACGGGATGCAAAAGTTCATGAGAGTCCAGGAGGCAGATTCTTTTTAAGGACACAGGAGCTCTGTAAGGTGACACCATCTAAGAATACAGCGCTGGTTCCAGGGTAACGTGTGAGTCAATCCTTTTATTTAGTATGTCAACAGTTATATGCTCATTTAGCGGTACTAAAATATTCTTGAGCAGAAAGTTATGGGCTTTCTGTGTGGGCTAAGAAATGTCAGCCCAGATAAGCAGGCAATTAACAGGAGCATAATGTTATCTTCAGCTAAAGCAATCATCACACATGTGATTAGGAGGTGATATGCAATTTCCCAGAGAGGGGCATGCACTAGTAAAACACAATTAAGGCTGGGAAAATATATGGGGGAAGAAGCCACTTCCATTGTTGCACTGGGATAAAATCCCGTGTATGCTTGTGGTATTATTATATAGGTCAGATAGGCCACTGGCCAAATTGTCCAGATCCCGTTCCCTGTCCAATGGTATTGGAAAAGCCGCTCTTTGACCCCATGGCTCACAACCTTCTGCCTTGATACAGAGTGAATCTGGTCGCCTTCTTCACCTTCACCTTTTCCACAAGACTCTTCATTAAAATGAAGATGTTCCAATGTCACCAAGTCTAAGTTTTTAATCATTGTTGTCTCTAACGAATTGGGTTGAGTTTGAAGTTCCTTTAACAGCCAGCCCTGGAATTTTGACTCTGCCATTTGTTTCTTGGATGACCTACACAGGTGATTTCAATCTGACCCTCAGCACCCTCTTCCATGAAGGAGAGACACTAATAGCACATATTTTAAAGTTCCTTAAACCACTCTGCAGGAATGTGGCAAACACCCCTTCAGTAAGAGGCTACACTAGTATCCAGTTTCTTTGCACACACAAACTAGGTCACGATGCTTGCCTGACGTGTCTGATCTCCAGTGGCCTGGTTGGTAAGTACAAAGCTTTAGAGTACTCCCTCACTCCTTCTGGTGAAAATTAGTTTTCTAAGGTATTCAATTAGATAATTTATATTTTTAAAAAAGCAAAAAAATTAAAATTAAAAAAAATTTTTTAAAAAAGCTTAGCACTGTTGGTGACATTCTAAGAGCTTGTAACAAACATTTGTTATTTATAGTCATCATCATCATCATCATTATCATTTTAAATAATAACAATATTTACATTTGAATAATATAGATTAAGTAAATTTATATTTAAATAATGACATAATTAATAAATATATGTTTAAATAGTAATTTAATAATATTATTTATAATTATTATAATTATTTTATAAGCATCATGATCATTTAAAATGAAGCAGCATGCATCACATAATAATGCCAATATTGTACTCCTGTATTATAAAAAGACAATGATGCCTTCAGTAATGGTCATCACCATTTGCAAAATGTTAAGTAGAGAGGTTCGCTATGAGTATCAATAGGAAATAAGCTCCAAATGGAGAACGGTTTTTCTAAAATCCAGATCTGATCATATCACTCACCTGCTTAAAACCTTCCTTGGCTCCCACCGTTCTTAGTTTAAAACCCAAACCTCCCAATGAGACTTCAGGAGGACCTCATGATTGGCTGGGTCTTGCCTCAACACGTCCCTCCAAGCACAGGCTCCTGGACTGCAGTGTTCTTTCTTCCCCTCAGCCACCTCAATGGCTGACAACCACATGGCCTTTAGGGGCTCACTTCAGGAGGACTTCCTCCTAGAAACCTTCCCAATTCTGCACGCCTGAATTGGCTGTCTGGCCTGTCTGATCTTACAGCCTGGTGGAGGGCTTTTATTTTTGTTTTTGTTTTCTGTCAAAGAATTCTCTAGAATTGCCTCTTTTCTTCTCCCTCACTAGCCTGGGAGCTCTGTGGGGGATTGTGAGCCTGTTGAATTCACCACTGTGTAAGCACTATGTACTTATGGTTCATTTACATAACAAATTTTCTTGAGTCTCTACATATGCAACGCTAAATCCTCCATCCTCTGTAATGTGAGCTGCATAGCTCAAATGGATTAGTAATTTAAAATTAGATTTAGCCTAATACACATACATACCATTCTGCTCAGATTGGCTTATTCTATTACCTTATGACATTAGGAAATTCTAGGTGGTGGTCAAGGTTTGGGACATCTGCCAATAGCTTTACACAAGTCAGTTTTTACTATTAACCACAAAATGCCTTGGTGGGTGGAGCTAATGAGAGACAATCCAGGCAGGGCAGTAGGAGACAGTCTACTGCTTATGTTTTCATTGGGGGGGTATGGGAGGAGGATGAAGCCCCTCCCACCAAGCCATCCTAGTCCCCCAGGGGCTGGGTTTCACCAGGGCCCTCTGCCCTGGTGAAATCTCTGGCTGGTTTGGAGGGTTGGCAGGGTCAGCTTTAAGGATCCATGGTGGCCTCCCAGACTTCCCAACCTCACTTCCCAATTAAGCGTCGGAAGCCAGCTTCTGGAAATTCCAGAACACAGGAGCAAAGAGAGCTGGGCCTCCACACAGATCTTGCAAGGCTGCTGATCCTGAGAGGGCGTTCTGGGTTGTCAGGCAATTCTGACAGATGGTGCCATTCCCCCACTAAATTTCAACACCTGAAGTTCAGATTCTCTGATTAAGGGAAGGAGGCTTTGTGTTACTTGTTGACAGTTATGAGCTATAATCATGTTTAAATCTCCCTGCAAACTGTATCTGTTATGCCAAAATAACTCTGCAAAGGTTTACAGCCTGCTCAGAAGAGTAACTCCTGACGTTACTAGATTTTTAAACAGCTGAGATGTAGCGCTCAGGAATTTACGTCCATGGAGATTCATAGATTTTGTTAAGTATATACCTCAACCATAAAAATGAGAGGGGCCAATTTTGTTTATGCTCTTATTGTTTGCTTGGCTAAAAGTCAGGTTGCCATCCTCCGAGACGACAGAACATGAGTCAATGACTAAGAAAACTTAAAAAGGCTTAGATATGGCTGCTTTTAGCTTTCTGAATTGCTGGCGCCCACTTAAAATAACAGATGTGCTAATATTTCCCCTGTGTTACACAAATGGTAAGGGCAGTGGAAAGCTGATCTTCTCATATTTCTTAACAGTTTTAGTTCGATTATGACCCTGCACTGCAAATGCTAAGATCTGCTGGAGCTTTATACTACCATTATTTTCCTACCGGTTGAAGCTGACAGGAGATCAGTGAATGAATGGAAGACTCAGACACTCCTTTTCAAAGATTGTGAGGCTTCTGTTAAATTCTCCAATAGGACAGATTAATTATACTAATGTGCCAACATAATTATGATAAGGATGTGAATAAAATGAATGTACAGGAATAAAATGTATTTGCCTATGTAACTGTTGAGTTCTGCCCTAGGGGAAAAGAAGTCTGGTGTTTATGTTTAGTGATTTTTTATCTCCATTCTGTCAGAAGCAATGATCATACTGTTGCAGTTAAAATGCCATTCCCCTTCAGATAGACAAGCAGAAAAGTCACGTATGTCCCAGAATATTTCTACCAGGGGAGCATCCGTGTTGGCAGGAAAGGTCAGAGTGATAGCGTTAAGGTCACTAGTAGGGTTTTAAAAGCACAAGCTTCTCCAGTTCTTCTCTATTCTTCTCTACTCATCCTCTAAGTGCCTGACCAATGCCCCATTGTGAGGCAGCCACACAGGACTTGAAGAGTATGGCCAGATTGTACAGTTGGCTGCTTCTAGGGAGTAACTCAGGATGCCCTTTCTCTTGCCAAGCATTACAAACAAAGGCAGGCAAACGTCTGCCTGCTGGAAGAGTACACCATCTTGTAAATCACCTTGATGACTTAAGTCAAGTGACTCCAGCTCTCTGGAGGAGTCACTAAGTTCAGGCAATGCCCTGGTGGCACACACCACCTGCCTTGGACCTTTTTATACTCCTTTTTTCACTTCTCTTCCTGACATATTTGCTCTTTGCTCTGATTTCCCTTCCCTTTTTTTTTAATTTTAATTTTTACTTTATTGTGATAAAAATACGCAACATGAGATCTACCCTCTGAACAGATTTTTAAGTATGCAAGACCAACTTGTTAACTGTTAGGCACCATGTCGTATAGCAGATCTCCAGACCTCATTCATCCTGCATTACTGAGGCTTCATGCCCATTGATGATCAACTCTCTCTTTCATACTCCACCTTACCCCGGGCTACATCTCAGCTGTCTGATCTCTGCTTCTCCAAGTTTGACTATTTCAGATACCTCAGACAAGTGGAATCATGTAGCGTTTGTCCTTCTATGACTGGCTTTCCTCTTCCTTCTGACTCAGCAACCTTAGACCACAAATTAAAGAGGGAGCAATGGACAGTGAGTTGAACTCCAAAGTACAGAGGCACTTGAACAGTGATTTGATGTGGGGAGTTGGGCTTTATACTCCTCTTAGAAGTACACATCACTGTCTCCTGAAGCAGCTAAGCCAGTGAGCATCAGTTCTTGCTGACTCATGATTCCACCATGACCGGAGAGTCTTTGAACCTTAAAACTGGGGTTGTCTGTGGAATTATTAAAGACTTCCGAGACTTCTTTACAAGACTGAAATTACATCCTTTATTCTCTAGATCATTCTGTTTTATGAGCTACAAAGTAGTTCTGTGACGGATCCACTGGTTGGAGTAAGCACAGGCCTCTCTTCCTGGTAGGACTCTGGTTCCATTACATGGGGACTTCACTATTTCTCTCCATATTCTGGAAATAGAGGGCTTACTTTTGTTTGTTGGTTTTGGTTTTGTTGTGTTTTGATTGAGTAATAGCCTTCTATCTTTTTTATTTATTATGTATTTATTTCTAGAGATTTGTTTGTTTATTTATTTATTTATTTATTTATTTATTTATTTATTTATTTGAGAGAGAGAGTGTGAGCAGGGGGAGGAGCAGAGAGAGTCAAGCAGACTCCACATGGAGCACAGGGCCTGATGTCGGCGGGTCTCCATCCCCGGGTCTGGAGATCATGACCTGAGCAGAAATCAAGAGTTGAACACTTAACCAACTGAGCTAACCAGGTTCTCCAAGTGATAGTCTTTTATATGAAGTTCCAGATTTACTTTAAGATTTTGAAATAAAATAAAATAAATTTGCATGAGAGTTTTGGTTAGGTTTTGTAGATTTTTTTCTGGTGAAAATTTTTTTTTAAATTATCATGACCAACAGCTTCAGTTAATTATGGCTATTGATCTGTGTGATGTGGTGTGGTGTGGTGTGGCAGTGGTCCTTTTGACTTTTGCTCTATATACATCTCATTAAAATCATGACAAATTAAGTATAAGTTAAGTTATAAACATTTTGAGCTATAATAATCTGAAATTTAAAAAAATTAATTTACAAAAACATGTATTACAAAAACCAGATTATCTTTTATTTTTAAGACTTTATTTATTTATTTAAGAGAGAGAAGTAGTGAGAGAGCATGAGCGGGAGGCGGGGAGGAGAAGACTCTCTCCATCCCAGGACCCTAGGATAATGACCTGAGCCAAAGGCAGACACTTAACGGACTAAGCCACCCAGGCGCCCCTCAAATTATTTTTTTTCTGTAATACCATAGATTTATTAACCTTATAAACCACCTAAGCATTTCTTAAGTATAATTGACATATAACATATCAGTGCAACACAATGATTTGATATTTGTATTTGATATTATATCACAGATATAATGAATCAATATTATGTTGCAAAATGATCACCACAATAAGTCCAGTTGACATCTATCATAGTTACAAAAAAACTCTTTATTCTTGTAATGAGGATTTTTAAGATATACGCTCTTAGCAACTTTTAAATATGCAATATGGTATTATTAACCATGGTCACCATGCTGTATATTTCATCCACGGGACTTATTTATTTACACCTGGAATTTCCTACCTTTTGATATATTTCACCCATTTCACTCAAGTTATCTTTTAAAAGTATATTTCTTCTAGAAATCGGTAAAATGCTGGCTATTCCAAAATGATCCCAGTTGAAGAAATAGATTCAGTAAACGGGATACTGTTTATCGTGTAATAATACTAACATAGTATTTATGTATATTTTAAGCACTGAGTAAAATAATCTTATGGTCTCTAGCCATCATAGAAAATCAGCCGAGTCCCTAAGGGAAAGTTATTATAACCTGCCCCTCCCCATACACACACACACACAGACACACACACACACACACACATGAGCACATCTTTGGACATTAGCCTGTAAAGCATCTCTAAAGGTCTTAGGGCCAATTAGCAGTTTCTATAAAGATCTTTACTTGTGGAATTACAGGGAGTCAGGCATGTCTTAAAAGGATGCTGAATATTCTTTAGTAGCTCATACAGAAATTTTAGCTGCCTTTTAAAGATAATTTCCATTTTAAAAGAAGCAAACAACAACAAGGGGAACATATACAAAAATTTCTGAGAAACACATGTACATTTAGAAATTCAACGTGTAAGTTTATCAACAGCAGTGGCAAGAGAATTGGACGCGGGTTGAAGAGAACTATGTTCTGTCCTTGTCCCACCAGGAACTCTGGTGACATGTGTACTCAATCTCAATTCTTTGAGCCTCATTTTCTTTCCCAGAAAAGGGAGATAACATCTTTCAGCCTCCTGGGGTTATTGTAAGGCCAAAATGAGAGGATTGACATGAAGCACTTTGAAAAGTTGAAATCTCTGAGTAAATGCAATATCTCATTATAAAAATAATCCAGACTCTGAAAGGTCTGGGGTCATTGAAAAATAAATAGATTATTCATAAAAAATAATATGCTTAGAAAGGTCAGACAATAAGTTCTATGGCTGTACATGTTCTTTTTTAAAAATATAGATTCTCTGCCATTTTTTGATAGTTGAGCATCTCTCTCCAATTCCCCTCATGGCCTCTTAAAGAAAACTGTCTGGTGTTTCTGGGATTAACTTTAGCTAATTATTTAAATCACATAAGCCTAAGAGCTGAAATACACCTTTTTCTAGAAATTCAACTTAATGAGACACTTTCCCATCCTAGAATGGTTTTCTTTTTTTTTTTTTTTTTAAGGTTTTATTTATTTATGCATGAGAAACACAGAAAGGGAGGCAGAGGCAGAGACGGGCAGAAGGAGAAGCCGATTCCTTGCAAGGAGCCTGATACGGGACTCCATCCCAGGACCCCGGGATCACGCCCTGTGCTGAAGGCAGACACCACTCAACCACTGAGCCAACCAGGCATCCCTAGAATGGTTTTCTAGTCTTGATTTTTCTTTCTTTTTAATCTTTTTCCCAATGATATAAGCAACATGTGATTATTTTAGAAATTTGAAAAATAGAGAAAAGCAGAGAAAAAGAAAATAAAGTTACCCAGAATCTCATCATGTCTTTGAAAAGTTACCTAAATCAAGAAGCAAAATGTCCCTCTTCACACCACTAGTCCCAATCCCCAGACACAACCACTGTTGTCCCTAGGAACATATCTATCCTTTCTTACTTCTCCCAACATCACCAGCCCAACAACAGAACATCCATATATGAACAGTAATAATCGAATCCAACTGCTTTACAGTCTTCCAACTTTCTATCATATAAAACCATAGCTTTACACATATTTTTTTTCGGTTCTGTCCATCTGAAGCTATATTTTAGTTAAGAGCTTATTAACTCGATTTACAACTTTTCTGTACTGCCACAGATGGAAAGTGGCCTCCATCTGTGCTCTGGCCCCCAGGCTCCCCAAATGCGTGGGGCAGGTTTGCACCAGGGAGCCTGCTGCAGCGTGTGGTCCCTCGTCCCCTGGCTCTGGCTGGCCCTACAGAACCCCTCAGCCGCCATCCTGCCCTACATGTCAAGCCCAGTCCAGGACTTTCCTAGAAATACTGAGGCATTAAACAGAAGACTCAAATAGGAGAAAGTGAAAAAGGTGGCAGGGGACCTAACAGTACATTTATCCCTGTCCTAACAATTATGACACTGTATTATGAAAGCTTTTTTTACCTAACCATTGCTGCACAAGACTGTGAGCTTGTGAGGGCAGCTGCTGGGTCATGTTGCAGGCACAAACAATAGCTCTTGAAGCAGCAAAATGAGTGGCTGAACAAACAAGTGAGCAAATGAGAGTCCTGAAACCCTGAAGTGAAGTGGAAATACAAGATGACTTACGGCTCTCATCAACCCACAATTCTGAAAGCAGACCTCTGAGACAGTATGAGTGAGGCGCCTTTGGCCACCTCATTTCACAGGCATATCTTCCAGTCTGTTTGTGAAAATATGAGTGTCATTAGCCTCTAGTCAGATGTGATGTTTCCACCCTGAGTATGACCACTAACACGGAGTGCTCTAGTGGAAGTGGTAACAGCTTTTTAAAATTAATGCATCATCCATACAACTGAGATAAAACTTGGTTGCTTTTAACACTGTGGATGTATTATCAAGCTCCACTGTTTGTTCTTGAGTTTGACCACATATCAGCCAGAATTGTGATTTTTTTTGACCCTTTGAAGTGATAATGCAGTAAGGAATCAGAAGAGAGCAAATATAAGGTAGGTAAGGGTCTGTTCATGCATTTTAAAGGCAGTAAAATAAGTCGTGTCAGCTAAATTCAGAGTAAAGTTGCTAGTGTTGATAAAATGGCAGCCAAAATCTAGGAGAGCGTTCTGCTGGCAGGCCCAGAATGACCATTTTTATCTCTAGGATCAATGTTTATACAATATAAAGGAATCATAAAACAAAAACACAAGCATCACTGAAATGTGGGGTCAATTTCTCAGCTTGCCTTTTGCAATCACAGAATCAGCCATGAAGCTGGGCTTGGATTTTCAGACCTATAATCTGGCAATTCTATGTTTAGGGATTTTATCCTGAGGAAATAATCAGCAAGATGCACAGATACACAAAGATACTCATCATAGCATCGCTTATATTAGTGAAACACTGAAAGCAATGTTAATATCCTACTCTAGGAGAGTGGATACATAAAATGTGGTGTTTGGAAACCAAAGGACAAAACATTACAAAACCATCCAAAATCACTGAGTACACAAAATCGTGGAGGGTGGGGGGGGATAATCACAGCATATCCCATAGCATAGTGTTAAATGAACAGTTTGTAAAACAGTATCCAAGGCGATTCTACTGTTGTTTATAAAATTCCCAGGTATGCATTGAAGTCTGACCAGAGTGATACACAACAGCGTTTTACCGTGGTTATCACTGGGCAGTAATTAGAGGAGTTTTTACTTCCATCTTTGCTCCTTTCTCTATTTTATAAATTGCCTACGGTGAACTTGCGATAAAAAAAATAAGGTTTTAAAAAAGGATGACAGGGTTTCAATTTGTGATGTTGAAGATGATCACGTTCTACACTGGACTTCCATTCTGCAAAGATCCCACCCAACACTCTCCTTGCCCACTTCGTGTTGTTGGATTGTCTCACTAGATTGGATGCTCTTTTGAGTGTATGTCTAGTTCATTTTCATGTTCCCAACAGGAAATACAGAAAAACTCGCAAAGCTATCCTGTGTTTTCTCAAAGATCCAGACAAAATTAACCTGGGGAAATCCTGAATTCTATGCCACCATGGAACATGGCCTCCATCCTCTCTTCTGGTATGGGGCACACAATAGTCACTTAGGTTTAAACATCATAGGAAACACAATGTGATGGGCTCCACCTGTGTCTGTCTAATTTACATATACTTTCATAAGCATTTTACTATTTACTGTAGAGGCACATCACTCAGGTTTAAATAAATAGTTGATGAAACATGGTATTGGCGGCCATTTCAATAAAACCCTGAGAATTAGTCCCTTGTTCAGAACATAATCCTCATCACTACATTATTTCAAAGAGGAATCAAGTCTTTTTAAAATCTTTTTCCAGGACTGGTCCCTCTCAGGAAGTGAGAGAAATGCTTTCACACCAGCGGTTCTGTGTTCTTCACTGGGGGTGGGGGAGCGTGGGGGGGGAGGGAGTGCCCATCACTCTACCTGAGCCCTTGAGTGGCCCTGTTTGTAAAGATGCATTTAACACACACCTTAGGAGATTTATGAGACCCAATCAGTGTCACAGTGACCAAGCCCATTTCTTGGAAGGTCTGTAGCAGGTTTAGACATCCGTGCATGTGACTCTCTGGCAGGTAATTAGGGACAATGCAACTGGTCTAGACTGGGACTTTTCTGGTTCCAGCACACTGAGCCAATCGATATGCATTCATCATTACATGCTTATTGTTAACATGATTCAGCTTCAGTGACTCATTGGCATCACACACAGGACAGTCTGTTGTGTCTCGAGACAGGCAAGAGAGTTTAAGGAATTAAGAAACATTTCCCCCCCCCCTTTTTTTTTTGCCTAAAGGTGCTGAATACTCCAGTGATGAGCAATAAGACCTCACTGGTGAGGTAGAGAGCAATGCAAGCTAATGAAGTATTTCGTTCAGTGTGCGGATGGCTCCTTCTCAGCATTGTCTGCATGGCTGAGCTAGCACACAGCATATGCTGCTTAGAATTGTAATTATTTTTCATTTATAGATGCCTCATCCTTCCAACTTCGTTATATGCTCCAGAAGGGTAGGGGCCACATTGCTTCCGTCTGGGTCTCCAGCACCTTACACCCAGCCACAGGGAGAGTAGGCACGCGGCAATGGTGACCAGTGATGGTTGTATCTCGGTGACTGTGATGGTGCTACTGGCAAAATCTGCTATGCTGACCAAATAAAGGTAAAACTTTTAAGAGGTGCTGTCAAGCTTGATTGCCCAGTGAAACTTCTTTGGCCTGCTAATCACTGAAAAAAACAGGCTCTCTCACTCATATGAGATTTCCCCTCCTTCCTGTTCTCAGCTAGAAATACCATGAGAACAGACTGTCTCACAGTGTTTTCAGATTTCCACTTCTAGTCCCTGCCAAAAGCAGGAAGTGCAGAAGTGGGCGATAATTCTTTTTTTCTTTTTAGAACACTTTATTAAAGAGTTTTGGTTGTTACTTGTTTTTCCCCTTGAACCTCATTAGAATTAATTTGAGCAATACTTTGAATTTGCATAATGATTTTCTTATAAGGCACACAAAGGGTTTTGCTTATCAATTCCACTCCGCGGGAAGGGAAGGTAGAAAGAGTACAGAGGTACAGAATATTAGAGTTTGAGGGCACCTCGGGGATTTTCTACTCCAGCCTTTTTTTTTTTTTTTTTTTTTTTTAACTAATGAGAAAATTGAGACCCAGAATTATCACTTGTGAAATTTCTTGCTCTGTGTTGGCACCTACCCCCTTGAGCCTCACACTGTCATTCCTCTTCCCCTCCTACCACAGAGTGACACCCTTGTTCCTCTCATCTTACACTCATACCACCTGACCTCCCACTCACCCACCAAACCCCACCCCCATCTACTCTGTCCTTTCTGGTCTCCTGCTCCTTACACATCAGTCAACACTTTCATTTGGTGGGAATCAAAAGCAGATTACCATCACTAAAAGTGCCAAGAGTGGTTCTTCACTGTGTCTGACAAAACTATTGAAAATGGAAGGAGAAAGGAAGAAAAAGAAAAGAGGAAGAAAGGAAGAAAAAACAGTAAAATATGAAAGACAAAGAGAAGGAAGCATAGTTTCATCAGGGGCCAGGGAAATTATTTCCCTATTACTGGCCTGGTATCTTCTTTCAAAACCCTACAAGTTCTCAAAATGCCAGCTGTGGTTGCTGCTCTATGCAAGGTGCCATTTTGGTTCTATCTCCTTGAGGTATTTATTCTCCCTCACCTTGCTCTGCTATTATCGCCATATCTGATGAGTGTATCAGAGCCCAAAGAGGTCAGTCCTCCAATGAGAGCCAAGGTGAAACCAGAAGTTGGCCTTCTAGGGGCCATGGGTTGAATTGTGTTCCCCACAAAATTCCAAAGTTGAAGCCCTAACCCCCAGCGTGACTGTATTTGCAAATAATATTTTTAGGAGACAAAGTTCAATGAGGTCATAAGGTTGGGACCCTAATCCAATAGGACTCGTGGTCTTACAGAAAAGAAAGAGTTCTGTCTCTGTCTACCCCCCACCCCCACCTCTGAGAATTCCCGGAAGAAAGGACATGTGAAGACACAGTGAGTAAGAGACCATCCACAAGACACCTCAACCTACTTTGTAGGTATAATGATTTCCCCTCATTAGACTATATCTCAAATAACAGACCTAAACTAAATTGTCATAGGACTGAAACAAAGTGACAACACAGAGCAGGTCGCAAAAAGGCAGGTGATCATTCATGAGTGAACCATGTTCACTCCAAGGCAGATTTCCTGGGAAGCTCACACAGCTATAGCTTTAGGATGGACACACTTGCATGGGCCCCTTCCTAAGCCTGGACCCTGATTCTGTATTCATATATTTTTATTTTTTAAAATAGAGCCATCTGTCTCTCCTAATTGTATGTATCTCACACCCCACATCTCACTCTTGCACCCAACAAGTATTTATTTTGCTGGGTTTTATGCTGGACACTGAGTGTATTAGGTAGGGAACAAGACAAGGCTGTCACAGCACAGTGAATGATTTTCATAAATAGATTATTTGTATAATTTAGGTAAGAACCATCAAAATATGTAATAGTGGGGATGGGAGAAGAGGAGGGAGTCTATGCCCACTCCACAGGGTCTCAGTAGATACAATCTGGATTTAGCTTGCTCCTGCATGCCCCCAAAGGCACCAGCGATGAGCACACTTCAGAAACTGGAGGAAAACATATCTATTGAGGACTTGCTTTGCTTCAGAGAAAGTACTCAGTATTTCACATATGTTATCTCAATCATTTCCTTTTTTAAAAGGGATTTATTTGTTTTAGAGAGAGAGAGAGAGAGTGGGGGAAGGGACAGAGGGAGAGGGAGAGAGTGTCCCAAGCAGACCCTGAGCTAAGCGTACACCCTGATGCTCCAGTCTTGATCTCACGACACTAAGATCACAACCTGAGCTAAATCAGAGTTGGATGCTTAACCGACTGAGCCACCCAGGTGCCCCTCAATCATTTCTTACATCCATGTGGCATTAGCACTAATATCTCCATTTAGTGAGGACATGAGGCTCAGAGAAGTGAAATGATCTGCCCCTGGTGGGGCTACCTTTATTACTTTTACGTCCAGTTCCACCTGACTCTAAAGCTTACAAAGCTTCCAGTTTGCCAAACCTACTGATGAGTCCCTACGGCTAACAGTAAGGGAGGAGATGATGGAGGGAGAGCGGAGAAGGGATCCTCAAGCTTTCTGACTTATTCCTCCACAATTCTTCAACTGGCACTCTTTCCACATTGCTCTCACTCACATGGGGTCCAATTTCAAAGTTCAGTGCACAGTGACTGCAAGTGAGTGCAGGCTTCGGGCATCATCATGCCTTTAAGTGCTGTGTTCCAGAACTTCCTCTACTCTTTAAAGGGCTTTGAGCTCTGTAACTCTTGGGTTTTTAAATCCACGAACACCCTGATTTATATTGATTCATCCTTTGGAGGCCTAATTCTATGAGAAAAGGAAATCATTCGAATTTTGAACATTTTGGAACTGAATTAATCATGCCTCACTATAAAATCTTCACCCCACATAGCCCTTATGTAAGCTCTTTTCCTGTGCAGACAAAAAAGAAAGAAAAAATTGTGTCAAATGATCATAAGCCACTTCTCCTCTGGCTATGAGTATAACAAGAAGTACTAGTATGACATGCAGTTTTTCTCCTTTTATCTTCTTAAAAGACCAACCAGAAATCCAATGTGAAAAAAAAAATCTCATGTGATACTAAGTTTGCAAATTTAAACTAGGAGTTCTGTAGTCAAGACATGTAAAAGTTTCCATAGCAACATGAACTCTCATCTTTAGGATTTTCAGTTCTATTAAAGCCATTAAAATCATACTTTTGTGTATACATCAAATATATATACAGTGTGGTCAGAGTTAAGGTGGAGGCTTGTTTTCTGCATTTTAATTCTAAATGATTCCTGTTATGGACCCATATGCCTAGTTTGAGAGTGCACCTTTTGTAAAGGGATACTATTAAGCAGCAGGTTGACGTCTTTTGTTCTTTGCCTCATTTTTTCCTCTTTTTATATTACACTCCTTCAATAACTGGGATGCCAAGGGGATGCAACCTATCAGAGCCCAACTGCTATAAGCTACACCAGAAGCCCACCTTACTGTAATCGTGGTGCCACCTCCCCTGCCCCCCACATAATGCAGATCCAGCTTCCTCTGGGAGCCAAGACAGAGAGTGGCCAGGACTAAGTATAGGTTCTCCCAGATTCCCCTGGACTGACCTACTCACACAGGCTGCCTCCACAATGTGTTTCCGGATCACTTTTTAAAGCTGGGAAGGAAACTGGCTCTGCCAGAGGTCACAGTCAGCCAGCTCCGGGAGGAAAAAAAAATGTCTCCTCAAACTAAATCTAAGTAGAGAATCTAGTAAAATCCTGGATCAGCTGGAAAGGGTAGTTGTACTCAAGATTTCATGAGCTATCCATAGAAAATCACACATGTAATGAACATTTCCTTGAAGCAAAAAAAAAAAAAAAATCCTAATAATTGTAAATTCTTGCTCTCGGTGTGGATGGTGTTTATTTTTCCAAAATAGGGTGAAGCAGATGGGGATGGCAAGGATGCCGGCAGATTCCCATGAGTTCCCCCAATATGAAGCCGTGTTGGACAGTTGAGGACATCTGGAGTGAACATGGGGGAGGGAAAGGAACATTTCTTCAATGCACTTTTCGTCTGAAATAGTATCACGGTGTCACAGCCACGCAGAAACCCTGAATGGAGCAGACGAATGGATGTGCAGAAGGCTTAAAGTGAAACCAGCCTCCAATGATTGGGGCTATTTTTAGTTTTCTAATGAAGAAAGCAGCTGTATTCAGAAAGGCTGTCACTCGCTGCTTATGAGACCAATTTGTTCTGTTCCGGGGGTTCCAGCATTCATCACCAGTGAGGCTCCCTTGGGATCCTCCCAGAGGGGCCCAGAGAAGCTGTTACCATGCATTTGGGGTTTTTAAAGGATATGGAGAAGATTCATGAGAATCTTAGTTTATAGACCTATTACGACTGGCAACTAACACGCTAAATAATAGGCTAAGCCTATGCCTCTCTGGTACAAACCAGGTCTCCTACAATTCGGTTTCAAAGCCTGAAGGAGCAAAGGACACAATCCCAGCTTACTCTTTTGATGACCTAAGTGGTGAGGCTCTGTCTCTTTCATTCTCTTTGGCCTGAGCTGCTAAACAAGAGGATAGAAGACAGTAGATGTTTCCCAGAAACTGAAAGGCAAGCACTGAAGGGTGACCCACTTTTAGAAATAAGAGCGAGCAAGAGAGTGATTTACTGCTGTATCAAAGAGGAATTGAAGGAGTCTAGATATCGTGAGCGAGAAAGCTGTTATCTGAGATCCTGAAAAAGTTGGATTTCAGCACAGAGCCTGTCACCTTCTGAGGGGGGCTGCAAGATTCCACGCACCCTCGTCTCTCCGCATTGTGACATTTATGCATGAACTCCACACAGGGCTTTGTCTAACATCAGACCCCAAATAGGACCTTCATTAAAACTACTCGTATTTGGCAGTAGAGTATGTCTCTTATTTCTAAATATTTAACTTGCTGGCAGAAATTGCCCATTATGTTAGCAGGAACTCGTGAAATTGCAATAGCCCTGCAAATGTGGGTCATAAATCACACCCACCCACCTCTGCCTTGGAAAAATGGAGAGGAGGGTGGCAAACGGAATGGACAGAGTTCCTCCCCTGAGCAGTGATAAGGATGAGGGCCCAGCAGAGTCCAGAGCTCCTCATCCTGGGTACCCAGTGGCTCTCTCCAATGTCAAGGTACCTGGATGCCACCTACAAGAGGACAACCCACAGCCATTCGGAATGGGTTGGGGCTTTGAGAATAATCAGCACACATCCCCAGGTTCAACTGAAACAGAAACGAGTTTGAAAATCTCTTGTAAGTTAAGAAAAAGAGAGAAAGAGGTTTTGAGGATGTAAACAACTAAGCTAGCAAGACAAATCATCAATAACCACCAAATTGTAATACCCAAGGCTGGCCTTGCATCATTTGTAAAACAAGTCAGCCTCCATGATATTTGAAGTTTCCTTCTGGATCTTAAATTTGGACACAAAAGATGACAGAAACCCCTTCCCCACAAAAGCTTTCATTTAAATGTGTAAGTGCTCTCACATTGTGCAAGTTCTTCTCACCCAGTGGGTCTCAGCCCCGGCTACATATTAGAATTGCCCGGGGAGCTTTTAAAAGCTAAAATGCCCAGACCAATGCCTGGACCAATTAAGCTGGAACCTCTAAGGTGGTGGTACCCAGACCTCCAGATTTTTAAAGCTGCTCCACCGCATTTGCTCCTCTCAGATACTCAGAACAGCCATTCAGGACACTCATCACCCTAGACCGGTACTGCGCATTACACAGTCACTTAGCCACATGGGCCACAGGAGCCGGGAAAGGGGGCTTTGTCCAAGCTGAAATGCTTGATTGGAAAAAACACACTGGGTTTTTGAGACTTAGTGTGAAGAATATAAAATCTCGGATTAAAATATTTTTGTTGTTGTTAAAGATTTTATTTATCTATTTTGAGAGAGAGAGAGAAAGAGTGCTCGCACATTTGCACTTGTGTGTGTGTGTGTGTGTGTGTGTGTGTGTGAGTAGAAACAGACAGAGGGAGAGAATGTCCAGCAGACTCTGAGCTGAGTGTAGAGCCTGGTGTGGGGCTTGATCCCACAACCCTGAGATCACAACCTGAGCTGAAACCAAGAGTTGGACGCTTAACCATCTGAGCCATCCTGGGGCCCCTAAAATAATTTTAAATTGATGACATGTTGCAATAGTATTTCAGATACACTGAGTTAAATAAAATACATTATTAAAATGATTTTTACTTTTTTTTTACTTTGTTTAGTGTGATGACAGGAAATTTAAAATTACTTATGCAACTCACATTTATTTCCATTGAACAGCACTGTGCCAGCCCTATTTTAAGCTACTGTTAATCTTTCTCTCTAATATTCTCTTCCCCACCCTAGAGAGTCTCAATTCTTTTGACTTTTTCTCTTAAATTATTTTCCCACTGTGAAGGGCTATTACTCTTCTCTGAACCTCTTCCCTGGTAGACCTTAGAGTAAATAAAATACATTTGGGCTTAGAATTTGGGGAGCTGGTGGGTGGAGGTGTTTGTGGAATAACATAAAACGTCCTAAGCTGGGATCCCTGGGTGGCGCAGCGGTTTGGTGCCTGCCTTTGGCCCGGGGCCGATCCTGGAGACCCGGGATCGAATCCCACGTCGGGCTCCCGGTGCATGGAGCCTGCTTCTCCCTCTGCCTATGTCTCTGCCTCTCTCTCTCTCTCTCTGTGTGACTATCATAAATAAATAAAGAAAAAAAAATTAAAAAAAAAAAAACAAAAAAACAAAAAAACGTCCTAAGCTCAGAATACCTCTTTCAACTCTATAAGGCCATTCTATAATGCCAATTCTATAAACCCAATCTATAAGGTGGGTTAAAGTACTAGTTCCCATGAATCTTTCGCCAAATATTCCCCTAAGAATTTAATACACCAACACTCACCATATTTGCAAAGAGTAACATACAGAAGGAATGACGTCCAGCACAGTTAGCCTGTACAGATCACAAGGTGCCTGTCTAGATTGCGAGTAGGGAAGGTGAGTAAGAATAAGATTGGAGGCCCCACATTAGGCATTCTGTGCAATTAGAAAGCTCATGAGGACCTAGAGTTCTCTCCGGAAGCTAGAGAAACCTAAGCAGCATGCAAGAAAGATTTTGTCCACTAAACAACTTTGCTGAAGGATTATCCCACTCTTTAAAAAAATTTTTTTTGTTTTAATTCACTCCTTAGAGACAGGTAAAGTGGAATGTGATTATTCATTTTGCCAAAAAAATCCTCCTTTAGATTAAGATTGGCTGTCTTTTGCCTTTAAATAGCAACTCCCCTGGACATAGTATTCTATTTACAAAAATTCTACTTAATCACCTCCATAGCAGAGCATGAAGCACCTTGTATTCCAGAGAGGATCTGCAAATTGTTGAACGCAATGAAAAGATTCTCATCCCTTTGCCTTCGTCCAAATGCATCTCAGGATTTTTGTCTAATTTGTCATCACTCGGCAAGCACCCATGGATGGAGGCTTCAGTGAAATCCACCTCTCGGGCCAGCACTTCCCTCTGTCCTGGGCACTTGGCATTTCTTCCCAGGGTGTCCTTGTAAAGGGCTGGATGGCCGCCTTGTTTCTGACATCCCCTTCAACTGCCCAAAGGAGCTTTTAGATGCTGGAGCCTTTTCCGAGGGACTGTTACCACCCTGAGGGTCATCTTCCCAGCTGGGGGTCCTCGGCAGGGTGCCTGTGCACATTCTCTGTTTTTTCATGCAAGTCATCATGGAAAATGCATAATGGTGTAGGGGTGAAACCACATGGTGGGGGGGGGCTGAGCAAAGGAAGGGTGATTCCAGCTTCTAAGCTCTTCCCTTACTTAACAGAACTGCCCGCCCCCATCAGTGGTGAGCACTGCCTCTTTCCACTCATTTCACCCATTCTCACTTAACCCTTTATATTCCATTTGAAACCCATTCCGACGTGCAGATTTTCTGTTGCTATCCATGGGACACTGACGCCAGGAAATCATCCTCTGCCCTCCGGCCCATGCTATCATTCCTGCGTATATACATCCATCTGGTATTGCCAGACAGTGATGATTGGAAACCTGTAGGCCCGAGTCCAGGGGAAACGAGGGGCTTGGTGACCTCAGGCGGGGCTTGGAGTTTAGCTGCACCGTCCCTCCCCATATCATACCATCACATCTGGCCCTTGATTCTATTTTTGCACCCATCACAGGGAGCTGGAATTTGTTATTACAAGCATATCTCCCCTACTACTCCTTGGGGGAAGGAAATGTATCTTATTTCTCTCCTTATCTTTAAATGTAGGCCAGTGCTAGTCACATTGGGTACTCAATCAATGTTCAGCAAATGGATGAATGAATTAAGTATGCTAATCAGTGCTGCTCAGCAAAGGGACTGACAAAAGAGATACGTCTCAGACCCAAATCAGAAACCCAGTTAGTGAACCATTAGGAATGTGGATGTTTGAAGCAGAAATGGACAGTTAGGCTGGGCTTCCCAGGGAAATGCGCAAAAGGCAAAAAGAAGCCTAGCAGCCGGCCAGTGAGTATGGTCAACAAACAGCACAGGGCAAGAAGGCTGGGACAGGGCTGAGAGATTGACATGAGCCCGCACCAAGGGCGCTGGGCCATGGGGACCTTACTGGGAAGCATGCACAGGACAGTACACAGCCTAAGGGTCTGAGGGAGGGTCCTCGGATGCACAGCAACCTGGAGGTCAGAGTATGGGGAAAAGGGCATGAGATGAAGGGTAGTGCTGAAACCCAACGCTAGTAAGAAGGGGCTAAAGGAGACAGAAGGTCCTCCAGTCCAGCACATCTCCTGTCTGTCAAGCGTTTGAGAATACGCAGTTCCTCCCGAGGACTACAGTTCCTGGGTCACTGACCAGGGACTCAGAGCATTTTGATGTGGGCCAGGGATCACCGACTCAACTCCAACCCAGAATCCCTTTTGCTAACTCACCAGTAAAGGCATTTTCCACTGCTGATGGTTTGCATAGTCGAAATCCTGCATGCCCAGCCCAGTATCATCTGTCCTAGAATGGTTGTACACACACGTTCTCAGGCGCACCCAGACCCCCTGATCAGGGGAGGCCCAGCAATCTGTATTTTCACCAACACTCAGATTCTGAAATGAATTCTGAGCAGGTTAGGCTCAAGAAACACCATCCTTACAGATATTGATGGCTCTAGAAGCTTCTTCCCCTGATGATTTTCATTCATAGCCCAGGTTAAGAACGCTGGCTTTTGGCTTTTATCAATTTGCATAGCTTGAAGCCTCTTCTCTCTGGGCTTGTTACCTCTTCTATAAAACTGAGACACTACTATCTTATTTACCTTAATGCAAGGTACTGGTTTAGATGACTCCTTAAAGTACATTTCAGCACTAGAGAAAATGATCGACTGGTTCCTTGAAAAAGAAAAGGAGAAAGAGAGAAACAGAGAAAGAAGGAGGAGGGAGGGAGGGAGGGAGGGAGGGAGGGGAGAGAGAGAGAGAAAAGAAAGAGAAGAAGGAGGGAAGAAAAGACTAGAAAAGGCTGAGGTTGTGAAGAGCAAGCCAGCTAATGCTCTGCAGGACAAAGCAAGGCTTCTAGAGGTGGCCATGGAATATTTATAGCTGAATCAAATATATAGACAAGTAGCACTTGATATCTCTCTATTGATAAATAGATTTTAATACAAGAACCATTTCAAAACACTTTTATATAAAACTAAAAGACTTTCGCTGTCTGCAGTTTCCATAGTGAAAACTATGCTAAAGGCCAGAGCAGAATCAGACAAGGTAGGCCAGAATGGGACAGGCTTGGGTCTTTTTGAGATAAGTTTGGCATTCTCTTCTTCTTTCCTCTTTTCTCTACCCCTACCTTCTCAGTAGAGAAAATTCTGGAAATCTCCCTGTTTCCAGACAAACCTGGGACAAAGTAGACTAACTGACAGGAAAGCCAAGGGCCTGGGGGTGTGGACACTACCAAAAATAAAAGCAGAAGCAATAGATCCATTGATGTCCCAAGAAGCTGAGTCTTGGTAGGGAGCCAAGGCCGCACTGAAAAGTCACTAGGCACAGCCAGGAACATAGCAGTGTCCAAGTTTCTGTGTCCAGAGTGGGACAAACCTAAGGAGGAGTTGCTTGTGTGGATGAATCTTCTGGAAGCTGACTGTGCCAGACTGGGATGACAAGTAGAGTGGCTAAAAGAGGACTGAATATCCATATCAGCTAGGGAGGGATGTAGGGAGCCAGGGTTCAGTGCCAGAGAATGTCCACTATCAGGTCTATACACATAGATCATGATAGGAAGGGTGCCCCCCTTGGATTGTGCAGTCTCAAAGTGAACAACTATGCATGGCGGCCCCACATGATAAGTATGATATCAAGAGATATCATTGGGGGTAGCCCTCTATTTCTTCCAAATCTTGTCTCTCTTTTTTTTCTTCAAGGACTATTATGTTAAAGACACCACACAGAGGACATGAATGTAATCTATCTTCCAATTCGCTTTTCCTGTCATTTCCCTTACCTTCTTACTAACTGGTTCCTTAGGTTCTCAAAGACAGGGGAGCTGGGATCAGAAATAAGACTAAGCATTAGCAAGAGCCATTTGAAATTCTATTAGATAACCCTTTCAAAAATATGTTAACTTTGAATCAATTTGGTATAAATTTAAACTAGAAAGCTTGGATCTTTTCTGTTAATTTAATTCTGTTAAAGAAGAAAGAAAGAAAGAAAGAAAGAAAGAAAGAAAGAAAGAAAGAAAGAAAGAAAGAAAGAAAGAAAGAAGCAGATGACAAGATCGTTTTATTTTGCAAACTTCTTTTCAGAGAGGTTATGCAAGATCCCCAAAGTGTGTCCTAAATAAAATCTTGGAGGAAAATGAAATCTATATCCTCACTGTGATAGTTACTCGTGAGCCCTGAGAAAATAGAGTCATTTCACGAAAGAAACATGAGCAAACGGGTGGCTTGGAATGTGTCTTGGCTTGAGACGGCCAAGATACAAAGAAAACGAAAAACGTACCTGGCATCTTGGCCACGTTTCCTCCTTAGAACAGAACTTCATTTTATGGAAGACATAATTATCTCCTAACTCCTCCAATGCTGGCTGTCTAGCTAATTCTATAGAGACAGCCTATTTAAATGTTCTAGGAATGCCATGCTGGTACTGCTTGCATATGAAATGCAAGGCCTCCCGAAGATTTTACAGAACGGTGGGGACTGTGGTGCATAATTCTATGGAGTGAAGAGCTTGTCAGACCTAAAAGTAGGTACCTTTTACTTTTTTGTAATTCCATGCATATTTTAGAGACTATATACATTTGCTCGTTCTACTTATGGCTCTATCAAGGTTAAGACAGGACTCAGGCTTCTGTCTGAAATGAGTAACTTAGAAAGCACATTCGGTGAGCGTCCTGTCGGATATATCTATAGCACAGGGCTTTCAGAAACAAGGGGTAGTGGGTGCAAATACCCACATTCAGACACTATGGAGCTAGGACACTATAAACTCTCAAAAGGGGAGGCCTCCAGGGAGTGGTTCGGACTTCCTGTATCAATCCGTGTTCCAATGGCCCCAATGCGTGGGAGACACAGAAATGATCCCCTACCTGTTCTTGTGGCAAGCTACATCTGTACAAGTTCCTGAGAATAAGGCCAGTGATTGGTTCTGAACAACCATAACAGAAGCAAAGCTTCCCGGGCTGTCATCAACTAATGCCAAGTTCAGAAAGAAAGTTTGAGTAGCCTTAGGTTTATGTCTTCATTTAAAAAAAAAAAAAAGATTTTATGCATTTATTTATTCATGGGACACACAGAGAGAGAAAGGCAGAAACACAGGCAGAGGGAGAAGCAGGCTCCCTGCCAACGTGGGACTCGATCCCAGGACTCCAGGATCATGCCCTGAGCCAAAGGCAGACACTCAACGGTTGAGCCACGCAGGCGCCCCAGGGTTATGTCTTCTTGATAACTGGGAAGACATACAAGGAATGGAGACCTCTCTACTCTGCTCCTGAACTTGGTAAAGTATCCTCCCCTACTCAGACATGGGAGTTGCTCCAGTATCATTTTTGTGGTCCTGCTATTACATTTTAAGAATCCCAGGAGAGGGGATCCCTGGGTGGCTCAGCGGTTTAGCACCTGTCTTTGGCCCAGGGCGCCATCCTGGGGTCCGGGGATCAAGTTCCACGTCGGGCTCCTGGCATGGAGCCTGCTTCTCCCTCCTCCTGTGTCTCTGCCTCTCTCTCTCTCTCTCTCTGTCTAGGTCTATCATAAATAAATAAATCTTAAAAAAAAAAAAAAAGAATCCCAGGAGAGGCCTTCATGTTTTCGGAAAAGCTTGTTGTGGCAAGGGCAATGATATTCTGGAGATGGGGAGAAGGAATTCAGGGGGTGTCAGAAGCAAAGGAAGAGCATGGCCATTAGGGTCTTGGGAATTCTCAAAGAAAGGGATAGAGAAATAAACTCTAAAGGAGCTCCTTCTATTTCTTCTTTCTGACAGAATGAATCAATGCCTCTATTTTTTTCCCACTGAATTCCAAAGCATCCCCCACGGATCAGCATTAGCAGAGTCATTAGACACACCCACATCTGAGAAGCACCTTAATTACAGAGAAGCTCAGAGCATGGTGTCGCAATTGCATCCCCCTCCAATCAGAGAGTGTGTCTGTGTATGTGTACAGAGGGCAAGGGAGAGACTCATCCTCTCTTGTATGAGGATTTTCTTCAGGCCTAAAAATAGGCCCAGCACTGTTTGGCCACTTCTGGGGTTGGGGGTGGGCGGTGTGGATCTCCATCTCTCCAGCCTGCTTGGATAGGACCCCGCACCCCACTACCTCTTCCAATGCAGAGCAACAGGGAAGAG
The DNA here is from genome assembly GCF_048164855.1 of Canis lupus baileyi. Taxonomy (NCBI): domain Eukaryota; kingdom Metazoa; phylum Chordata; class Mammalia; order Carnivora; family Canidae; genus Canis; species Canis lupus. The sequence goes on from NC_132874.1 coordinate 10,617,609, forward strand.
TGTGTGCCCGGCCGGCTCCTTCTAGCTCCAAAATCTGGTTATTTATCCAGCCTCCATCTGTAAAATGGGAGTAATAACAGTGCTGCCTGTAGAGAGGAACTGTGAGAACTGAGCAAGGTAACCCATGCTTAGAGCTCTGCTTGGCTAGTAGCAAACACTCAGGAAATGCTGGTGGTTACTTTATTGTCATCATTTTGTTTTTCTCAGCATTGCTGAGTCCTCCAGTGATGACCGTTTCCTTTAGGAAGCCAACTGCCTGGTCCTAATGGATAGCCAGTTTGAGGATAAATACACACGTTCATCTGAAAGAAAAATTTCCGGGCTTGAAAAATAAATGTTATCCTAGGACAGGGGTTGGCAAACTTTTTCCAGAAAGGGCCAGATAGTAAAGATTCCACACTTTTCAGGTCATCTTGTCTCTGTTGCAATGACTCAACTCCACTGTTTTAGTGCAAAGGTAGCCACAGGCAAATTGTGAATGGATGAGTGTGGCTATGTTCCAATAAAACTTTATTTATAAAAACAGGCAGCCGTTGGCCCACAGCTAGACTTTGCCAGCCCCTGTCCAAAGCTATAAACTCCCAGAGAGAGGAACCAAACCCATCATATTCACTTCTATGTCCTACTGCTCAGCATCGTGCCTACTACATCCTTGTTGCTCACATTCTGATTATTTCTGAGTAAATGAATGAAAACTCCAGAGGGACCCATTTTTCTTTTTTTCTTTTTTAAAACGTTGGACTTTGGCACATCTCTTAGGGAAGTGAAATGCACACTTCTAAGTTCTGCCAACAGATATGACAAAAGGGTTTCGGGGAATAAGATACCATATTCATCTAAGGGGTTCAGGCTCTCCACAAATAAGTGTTACATCCCAAAGAAGAAGAAGGAGAAGGAGGAGGAGGAAGGAGAGAGGAAGGAGAGATGATAATGACCCAGACTCCAGCAATCCCCCTGGAGCTGACATTCTTAAAGCTTTATCTGATTGTCCATTATGGACTTAAATGTGGCACAAATGGTGGGCATCCCCTTTTGCTGGGCAACCCCAAGCCCAAGGAGTGTGAGACCTGAAATTTCCACCGCTCTGTCCAGATTCCCTGGAGACAGGAAGCCCAGGCATGAGTCCCCTCTGGAGTCAGACAGGCTCCTGGACCCTGAGAGCTGAAACAAGTGACTTCCTCTCTTTATGCTTTGAGCTCCTCACCTGCAGAAAGGAGACAGTGATGTTAGTGTCTTCTGTGGTTAAGGTGAAGATGATACAAGATGATGCTCAGCATGTTGTCTCATTAACAAGCCCTCAACAAAGATTAGCTTTACTGTTTCTGGACCAACACCTCCCTCCTGTTGAAGACATCGCTTTGGGCAGCCTTGCTGTGGTTTTGAACAGACAGTCGCTGCCTAGGAAAGGAGGAGCCTGAGAGGGGGTACTTCCTACTACCCTCCCACCTTTACTCAACTTCCTTCCTGCTCTTTCCCTCTCCACCTGCTGGTTTGCACATCTGCAGGAAGTAGTGGCAGTGCTCTGAACACTTTTAGGAACCAGGACATCCGCTGGAAGCTGGAGAACATACTCCCAAGTGTTCAAATTAGTGAGAAGGGGCACACTCTGAAGCACACTTGAACAAGCAGCAAAGACTGGAGAGACGTGTCCCGTGCTTTCCACGCTTAGCTGGTTTACAAAAGACAAGGGTTCTATTCCTGGCTTACCATGAGCAGGTTCAGAGGCCTGAAGCCACACAGAGCTTCTTCCTCTGCCTCAGTTTCCCCATTGGAGAACAGGAGATAACAATTTTAAGATCATCTGGGGAAAAATGAAAATCCAGGTTAAAGTACTTGGCAAAAATGAAACGTGATTGTCATAGGGCGGCATCACTTAACAATAATAGTTATACAGGTATCAGGATAATGATATAAGCCACTGTAGGTCTAAAATAGTTCTAGAATAGCTCTGCCTGGAGGCTAACTGACCTCAAAGCACCTTCTAACTGATTCTCTATGACTACAATACACCCTCATCGATTTCAGAATAAATGTGGCAGGTGTGGGGGTCGAAGCCCATCTGAATTACTGAAGAAATAGACTTTATTGCAATCAGTCTATCAAATCCAGGCCTTTTAGAAATAATATTAAAAAATGGATGTAGAATAACCAAATGCTCCTATGACACGTTTGCTTAGTAACAGATAAAAATTATTTATAGTTGCTTGTACCTGGGGGGGGGGGGGTGTTTACAGAGAGTTGCAGGGTACTCGAAAACTATTTATTCTCTTAATGTAAATTTTTGTCTGCAGTCCCTGGCCTGGATCCTGAGGGTGGTGTTGTTTTACTTTTTTAGTTAGGTGTAAAAAAGAAGATAGGAACTCCTTTCATTTGCTTAGCAAGCCCTGTCTTCATAGATACTGCAAATCTGAATCTAAATATTTCCTATCTAAATCACACAGCTTCAAATTTATGGAATCTGCATCCCTAATGTCCAGGGCCCCAGACTGCCATGCAGATTCACAGGAGGGCTGAAGTCTCAGCCCTGGGCCTTTCGGGGAGCAGGTGTTGGTACACAGAGGGATCTTTCCCTTGCCACTCCACCCTGACCACAGTGCGTGTTTGGCAGCCAGGTTACGTATAAAACCTTGCAATCTCTGACTGGCTAGGAGAAAAAGCAAATAAAGTTAAGTGACCTACTAGCCCGTGTTTGGATGAGGACTTTAGTCAAGGTCCAGAACTTTCGGTGGGAGGTCAGTCGAAAGCCAAGGGGCTGTGATTGAGCTCACGTAGTTTATCCCTTCAATGGAAGTTGCCCATTCATGGGGGTGACCTCTGTATTGATCAGACTGAGGTTTATAGGGAACAAGGACAGGTTCAAAGCAGAAGGGTAAAGGCCAATGAAGCAACCTCCCGTCCCAGGGCTGTGTGCTGGGGAAGAAGGTGGTATGGCGGGGCTGGCCAATGCACACTTAAAAGAAGTTCAGCCAAGAATCAAGATAGGACAGGTGTCTGGCCAGCGAGAGCAGGGACCATCCAGGCTCCACCAGAAGATTGCTGACTGTCACGATCTTGTGACCCTCGCTCCAAGCCCAGACCCCTGTTACCCTCAAGAAAACGAATAAACGAATGAATAAATATTTGTTTCTGGGTTGAATGAATAGAAGTTTCCAGGCCACACAAAGTTATGTGTGGGAAAGTCTGGGACAAAGCACATTTACGATAGTAGCAGCAGAGATAATGAGACAGTATGCCTCCTTTCTGAAATTGCTTGCCTTGGGGCCCAGGTCCTAAATGTCCAGGGTCCACCCCTTGTTCAAAGGAGAGCCCACCACGATGGCTCTTCTGAGATGCAACCCTGTGATCTTTTTTTAGTGGTCTCTTACCTTGCAAGTGGAAATTATAATTTTTTTAAGCTGGTGGTACACCAGTGGCAGGCAGGTTTGCTGAAAGTCATCCACTTTTTAGGATCAGCCAAATATTAGCTTGCATCCAGTAGATGGCACTTGGATAATGAAAGCCCCTGAACTCCTTGTGGAATTTGATAATGGCTTTTTAAATTCATGTAAACTTTTAAAATACGATGAATCAAGCCACAATCCATAATTGTGGTTATGGATGGTCTTGGATATAAATAACACCATCACTCCCTGAAGGCTCCTGCTTTCAGTCTGAAATTCAGGAAGAAGAGCAATTTTCTGCGAAAATCTAAGGCAGGCACAATTGTTCTGAGTCCTGAAGAATCCTGAAAGAAATAAGGTCACAGGGCCTTCCCTGGTGCTATGATGTTTATGTTCAGTGATTTCTTTCTCTCCTATTAAATGTACCATCTGGAAGCAAGCTTACCATCTGGAAGGACTCTAAGTAGATTCCAGATGGATCTCCCTTTGATCCAATCGATATAGACAGGAGAACACCGAGAACAAACTCTATTCTATGTTTCGAGTAGGCTGCTATATTTCAGAGCGTGGGCTAACCAACCAAGCCCCACACTGACACATTAGGAGCAGGCATTGCAAGAAGACAGGGCGAGCCCTGAGACACAGAAACGGCTGCAGAGAAGGGCCAGGAGGGACAGGTCAGAGGTTGAAGACACCCAAAGTCCTTGCAACACTACAGGTCACTGCCTCAGAGGATGGTGTCATCATTTCAGGCTTTGCTTTCTTTCCCCAAAAGGTCGCGGTCTATTTTCACTTGTCTGGCACATTTGAGAAAAGAGGAAGAAAAAAAAAAGTTAAAGATTAGCTCAACCTTTTCTCCCTGTGGCTGTGCCAAGCTGCTACACTCACGGTGCTACAGAGTGGAGGGATAGAGTCAAGTGCAAGGTGCCTGGTGTTTCTTCTGAGCAAGCCAGTGGCCCCAGAGCTGAAACCAGAGAACCGAGATGCGATCACCCAGTGACAAGAAGGAGGGAAAGGCTGAGGAAATGTGGACGGCAACTCTGTCCTGACATGTGAATGAGAATCTCTACCTCATGGGGTTGTTGGAAGGAACAGAAGCATGCAAAGCACCTGATAAAATACAGAGCATGTAGTAGATGCTCAGTAAAACCGTAGAGTTGGTTTTCTTTCTTCCTCTTTTTTTAAAAAAATTTTTTTTAATTTATTTATTCATGAGAGATATAGACAGAAAGGCAGAGGGAGAAGCAGGCTCCCTGCGGGGAGCCCGATGTGGGACTTGATTCCAGGACCCTGGGATCACACTCTGAGCTGAAAGCAGGTGCTCAACCACTGAGCCACCTAGGCACCCCCTCTTTCTTCTTTTTTTAAAGTTAAACAATGCCTACCAGGCATGGTTTACAAAATACGTTTAGAACACTCCTATCTTTGAGTGTCATGAAACCTTTGTCTCAATACTGTTTTACTCACCAAGATGAGAGTTTTAATGAATGGTCCAGAGTTGCACATCCAATAAAGGGAGAGCTCATACATGGAAGTGATGGGATCATAGTCTCACTTCAACTGGCCCTTCCCTGTACCAGGTGCATCAACCTTTTATGGCTTCAATGCTTTTCCTTCCTTCTTCTATGAGTTTACTACGGTTCTGCATCTATGATCTTAGAAGTGATACAAATACAGAGACATTGTAGTATTTTTTTCAGGAGCACCTCATTTTGGGATTGTTCTCAATGGTTGTATATGTAACATTGAGCAAACCTTTCTGATTATTTGGAGACACAATTAGCTGTGTGTGAGTGTCTGTGTTTCTACTCTGGGCTGAAATACAAGCATTTAAGCCCTGATATTATCCAGAAAGAGAATAATCACTGCTGTAATTCTATGCTACACATAAAATTTAGTATGCTCTACATTTGGTAAATTGCACATAAAACAAAATACTTATGGTATTTAGTGTAGATAGATGATGGTGATACATAATCCAAATTAGAAAAGGAAAAAAGAAAATACCCTAAAGAGGGAAAAAAAGGTATCTTTTTCATGTTTTATGATTATCCAATGTTGGGTTATATGGTTCTAATTTGTTCCTATAATTTTACTAAGACTTCTGGGTATTCTCCTCATAAAGCTCTATTTATGAAGAGCTTAAAAAAATTAAAAAGTGAACCCTTTTCAAGGGAGAATTTTTCTATGTGATTGGTCATAGTCTAATTTTTGCCCAAAAGATGGCTTTCTTCCAGTCCTGCTTAGCTATTGGAACAAACCTGGGTACCTCAGCCACAGAACTGTATTTTGTCTAATAAAAACATTGTGGAATTTCCATAACATATTTCAATACCCAGGAGATTTCCATTTCTTTATTTATTTGTGTGTTTATTTAGTTATCCAACCCTATTTCTGAAAGACATAATAAAAAAAACAGAAGATAACACCAGGGAGGTATATATTGAAATCGCCCTGTCCCATGGTCCTTGGTGTATGTGCCGAGGAACAAATGTGCCCTGTCAGTCTTGGCATGTGATACACCATAGGCTCTTTGCACAAAGTTGAGAGACCCAGAGGTCAGTGGCTCCTGGTGGGAAAAACACGATTTGGCACCATAGCTTTCCCTTCCTTCTCTGGGAGTGGGGGTTTAATTAACCATGTTGGAAACGTAAGCTAAACACAGATACCGTCGCAGTAGGAGGCAGCAGCATGAAGGCCCAACCTTGGGTTTTGGGCCTTAAGCCAATAGGTATTCAAGAAAAAAATGGTGCCATCTGCCCAGCTCCTCTGGGGATTGCTATGGCCAGGCGACTCACCATGCGGTGTTGGTGCTTCCCTTCTCTCGTGAATTAAGATTCGTTATGAGTGCCTCTTGATCTCTTGTCACCTCATAACACATGGCAAACAATATTTGAATAAGGACCCTGGGGAATATGTATGCAGTCCCTAGAGTAGAGGTACTAGTTCAAAGAGCTTAGTCCTTTCCTCCTCCTACTCACAATGGCTAAAAGAGACTTATTTTATTTTTCATTTATTTAATTCCAGTGTAATTAACATAGTGTACAATATAATGATTCAGCAATTCTTTATATGACTCAGTGCTCATCTTCATAAATGTACTCTTGATTCCCTTCACTTGTTTACTCCAGACCCTCACCTGCCTCCCCTCTGTTAACCACCAGTTTGTTCTCTGTTGGTTAAGAGTCTGGTCTTTGTGTTTGTCTCTCTTTTATTGTTGTTTTTCGTTTTGTTTCTTAAATTCCACATTATAAGTGAAATCATTATGGTATTTGTCTTTCTCAGACTGACTTATTTACAATGAAGAGACTAATTTTCCTGGTGGTCCTATAACCCGTTCCTGGTACACTGGAAGGCAACTGCAAATTTGGGCCCCCGAGGAGGAAGGAAGAGAGGACAAACATGTAAATGTCTCATTACAATGCAAGTTAGTATTGGAAATACTATCAATAATCTCTGTCGTTATCATGTTTTAATGACTCCTTTCAACTTAAAATATATACTAATCTTGGGCAAAATATAGTAAAATATATACTAATCAAGTTCGAGAGAGGAGACACAAAATTGCCACTGGCTACCACTGGCAGTTTCTTACAGTCATCAAGACATTCCAAAGTCTGGTCTTCAGCTTTGAAGATCTGGACATTTTATTTTATTTTTTTCAACATACCTAGATGCAGGAGGTCTGGTTCACATGAACCAACCTCATAAGAGACTGATGCATAAACCATAACATCAATTTTAAAAGTTTTTAATGGAAGCTATTTTTTTCTTATGGCTGAAATTTTAAAGTTTATCATCTAGATCACCCATTTCTCAATGTCAGAAATGTCCGTTTGGATCCAGAAGATTGTTTAGGAGCACAGAATCAGAACAAAAAGGGATGGCTGGATTGTCTTTAGAAATACTTTAACTAGGCCATGGATGGACTATCCTTGCCTTACCACGGAGTAGTCCTCTGTCGTGATCATGATGCTCATAACTCCGAGATCCAGTGTCTCAGTCTTTGGATAACTAAATAAACACAATTTTTACCTTCTAACTTCCACTTCTAAAAAATCTAAGTAGGTCATATTTTATGGACAATATAACATATCAGCTTAGTAAAATCACACTCTAGTCCTGTCCTGAAATTATGATCAAATCATTTTAAGTGATATCAATGGTTTTTCAGAACTTTCTTTCTTTCTTTTTAAAAAAAAATATTTTGTTTATTTATTTGACACACAGAGAGAGTGTGTACAAGCAGGGGAGGGGCAGAAGGAGAGAGAGAAGCAGACTCCCCACTAGGCAGGGATGCTGATGTGGGGCTCAATCCCAGGACCCCAGGATCACAACCTGAGCTGAAGGCAGATGCTTAACCGACTGAGCCACCCGGGTGCCCCCAGACTTTCTTTTTTTAAGTGATTCCTACTGTTGGCCCTATCAATTCTGTACAGATTCTGAGTGTTGTCATGTCAATTGTCAATATTTTCAAGTTCAAGGGGACACTTTACTTCACTTTGCTTTACCAGCATCCTTTGGTGATAGGTGGTGAGAAACGATAATAAGATCTACATTCACCTGAATATATGTGGGTCAGCACTTTCTAATAAAAATTTCAGAAGTTTAAAAAAAGCTATAGCTATAGCTCCTTAATTCAGCTTACTTAGGGAAAAGACTAACTTGATTTAGCAAAAGTCTTAATCACAGCTTTTTTTTTTTTTTTAAGCTCTGATTTAATGAAAAGGAGTCTGAATTAGAATGAGTTCTCTATTCTAGTTCCCTTTCCATTCACTTTGGCCAAGACCACTAACCTCTCCAGGTCTGTTTCCTCATTTGTTTTAAAACCAGAGACTATAGAGCCCACTTGTCTCTAGGGGCCCTCCCAGTGTTAACTATCTTTAATGCGTGTATTTGTAGCCTTCAAGGAAAAAACAAAACAAAACAAAAAAACCCCTAAACTACCCGTTTTTCAAGCCAGTAAGAGTACTTTGTACTAATTTGATGATCCTGCCCCAGTGAAACACAGTTTTCATTCCTGAAACTCTTAGAAGTTTAATGACAAAAAAAAAATATATATATATATATATTAAATTTCAAAATTAGTTCTATGTCTGCCTTTAAAAATATACAGCAGGGATGCTGGGTTGCTCAGTGGTTGTGCATCTGTCTTTGGCTTAGGTCGTGATCCCAGGGTCCTGAGATCGAGTCCCGCATCAGGGTCCCTACAAGGAGCCTGCTTCTCCCTTTGCCTATGTCTCTGCTTCTGTCTCTGTGTCTCTCATGAATAAATAAATAAAATCGCAAAAAAAAAAAAAAAAGAATATACAGCATCTCTGGGGTGCCCAAGTGGCTCAGTCAGTTAAGCATCTGACTCTTGGTTTCAGCTCAGGTCATGATTTCAGGGTCCTGGGATGGAGCCCCAGATTGGGCTCCCCATTCAGCAAAGACTCTGCTTGTGGATTCTCTTCTCTCTCTGTTTCACCTCCTGCTAGTGCATTCTCTCTGTCATCTCTCTAAAATTAATAAATAAATCTTAAAGAAAAAAAAGGAAATACAGCATCTCAAGTTGGGCTTGAATGAATGCTGGTTGTTCAAAAACCTTCATTGATCACATATTATTTACTTGGGTTTGGGAAGTGAAGGGGAACCACAAAGGTGAAAACAGTGTGGTCCCTGCCCTCAGACTTCAGACATAGCAGGGGAGACAGCATATGCACATCTACTCTGTGATATGGTACCAAGTGGATCCACTTATATGAAGCCCCCAAAGAATAGAGCAATTAATTCTGCCCAAAAAGGAAAGAGAAAAAGAATTCTTTCCAGAGAAAGTGACATGGAACCAAGCTTTAAAGGATAAAGTAGAGAAAAAGAGTAGGGTTGGAGCATGGAGCAGGGTGGTCTGGAGGGTGAGGTGGTAGGGGGGATAATTGCCCTAAGATGTGGCTGGAAATGTAAATAGGAATGTAAGCAAGCTTTGAATGATACACAAAAGTATTTGGACTTTATCTGTAACCAGGAGAGTTCCATGGTCAGATTAATATCTGGAGGAGGCCAAAATGCTGTAGAGGGAAGTTTTGACCAAGGAAAATCTGGAAGCAAGGCTATTATAATACACCAAGCGGCAAGGAATGGGGGCTTGTTCTAAGATGGTTAGAACAGGAAGACATGGATTTGGAAGAGAGCACAGAGGAAGAGGAACATTCAGGAACAGGAACTTGACAGTTCATTGCATGTGGGAGGTGACACGTAAAGGTGAGGGCATGAAAACAAGACTCAGGTTTTTTATTAGATTGGTGCTACCCAATGGGCAGTGGTCTTTATGCTTACAGACACTCTAATCTGTGCCATACAAACAAGCAGTGGTTGCAAAAGATGAGTGAACTTCCAACAAGCTGCATTTGGATAATCATGAAGGCTCTATAATAAAACCCACAAGCAAAAGGATTCTTAGTGTCTACAGACTTTTACATGGCTCTGAGTTATTAACTACCGAAGAAAATCAAAATGACCAAAAGAATGTTGAGCTTTTGCAAAAATGTGGTTTTGAGAGTTTGAAGTTATATTTTGTTTAAGGTTATATTTATTTGTTTGCTTTGTGTGGGTCATTTGGGGGGGGGGTGTTTAGTGTTTTTCACATGCAACTTTGTTTGCCTAAGACATTGACCTTAAAATGGAAAAGATGCAGTAATAGCACATCAGGGTGGACAAACGAAGGAGAAGCAACCAAAGCTGGGAGGCCAGCTCCATACACTAATAGGCCCTCTTGCCTCCAGGGAAAATTACTACAGGGCAAGTACACTGCAGCATGCGTTAAAATATTTTGCATTTTTACACCCAAACAAGATACAAAATAGATTATTTTAAAATTAATTTTGCCATTGACATGTAATAAACCATTCTCGAAGTGACTGTTCTGAGTGATTGTTCTAACAATCCTTATTATCCAGCTGAATCTCACCAACAGTGAGGATTATCGTTTCTATTTAACAGGTGAGAAAACGTGACGCATAGAGAGGTTAAATAACTTACCCAAGATCATTAAGCTCACAAACAGAGGGACTAGGGTTTGGGCCAGGCAATCCAATCCCAGAACTTATGACCTTAACCTCTCTGCTCTGTTACCTCCAATTAAATACAACTAAATATTTTGCAATATTTGCAAGTAATAAACAATTAAATGTAGAACATTTGCTGACATGGGGAAGTGTATAACCTACTATTTTGTGAGCCAACAAAGCTGTAAAACTATGTATGGGGTGACATAATTCTAAAAATTATATTACATATATAATACATGCATATACATCATAGGCATAGAAAAAATATATACATCCATAGTTTAACAGTGAGTATCTCTGTGTGGTGAAATTATTGGTGATTTTTATTCTAGTTAATAATTTTCTGCATTTCTCAGATTTTCTAAGATCAATTTTAAAAAGTTGTATTTGAACTTCCAGTTGCCAGGCCAACCTGTAAAGAGCTTGAAAGTTGTCCCCCCTGTCCTCACGACAAAAAAAGAAGTGGATCAAGCTAAAATTCACTGACTCTTCTGAGATCCACCAGAGAATTGAGGTCACAGAGCAAACTGCTGCCCTCCCCAAACTGGAGAGACAGATGGGCAGATACAGAGCATCACAGCTGACATGGAAGAGAAATCTCCAACTGGAGCCAGTATCTGTAGGAATAGTTGAAAGGAATACCTGTAGGAATACTAGAGGCTCAGTGTATCTTAGCTTGAGAGCTAAGAATGTCTAAGGAGTCCCGTCCTAGAGGTCCTCCTAACACTTCCCCGAATTTTAAACTCCAGGAGCCGTACCAGGGTCACATTTGTGAAGATGGGTGGAAATTCCCTTCTAGCTTCTGGCTGGGGGTTGGGGGTGGGAGGAGTAAACATTTTGAAATAAACCCAAAGCATTCTGTTCTCCTTCAAAAAGCCTGCCCTCAAGAGAAACTGTTTAACCAAATGTAACCAACAGGTGCTTTACAGAACATAACCATCCCCCCGGAAGGGAAATACCCAACTCCTGCCCCTCTAGCCTTTGACATGGGGGAAGGGAAATACCCATCTCAGGCTCCCTGGAAGGCAGACCTAATGACAGGACTGCAGAGCACTTCCCCTGCCCCCACACCTTACCACCACATCAGTTAGGGCTTCTGTATAATAATGGGTGATGACAACTAAAAGACCTGCAAGCCTCAGACCCTATTTAAGAAGTCTCTAGGAAATCCCAAAGACAGCAGGGCAGACAAAATAAAGACACCAGAGGAAACTTCACACCACAGCTACAGCAAAGAGCAAACATAGCCTAACTGCTGGCCAGATGCCCATAAAATCTCATGTTAAAAGTCTAGCCATCCCAGTTTCTTTCACCCCATAGAGCATGTACAGCTTTCTTTCTTTTTCTTTTAAGATTTTATTTATTTATTCATGAGAGACATACAGAGAGAGGCAGAGACATAGGCAGAGGGCGAAGCAGGTTCCCTGCAGAGAGCCCGATGTCAGACTCTATCCCAGGACCCCGGGAACACGTCCTGAGCCAAAGGCAGATGCTCAACCACTGAGCCAGCCATGTACCCCATGTTCAGCTTTTGACAAAAAAATTACATAGTTTAAAGGAAAAACCAGGGTCTGAAGAGACCAAGCAAGCATCAGAACCAGACTCTGGCATGCCAGAGAGTTGAGGATGATCAGAATAGGGATTTAAAAATAACTGTGATTAATATGTGAAGGGCTCTAACAGGAAAAGGAGAAAACATGAAAAGAACAGATGGGTGATGTAAACAGAGAGATGAAAACTCGAAGAAAGAAGCAAGAGTAAGTGCTAGAAATAAAAAAAACACCATAATAAAAATGAAGAATGTCTTTGATGGGCTCGTCAGGAAACTGGACATGGCTAAGGAAAGAATCCATGAGCTTGAAGATATGTCAGTAAAAACTTCCAAAGCTGTAATGCAAAGAGAAAAAAATTAAAAAGACAGAACAGACTACCCAAAAGCTGTGTGACAATTACAAAAGGTTTAACATGCATGAAGAGGGAATACCAGAAGGAGAAGAAAGAAACAGGAAAAAAATTTAAGTAATAACAACTTGATAATTTTCCAAAATTAATAACAGACTCCAAATCGTAGATGTAAGGAGATGAGAGAACACTAAGCAAGATAAATACCAAAAAATCTATGCCTAATGTATATCATATTCAAATAGCAGAAAATCGAAAACAAAGAGGAAATCTTGGAAGAAGCCAGAAATTTTTTTTAAAAACCTACCTATAGAGGAGTAAGGACAAGAATTATATCAGATTTCTTTTTTAGAACCCATGCAAGAGGAGAGTGGAGCGAAATACTTAAAATGTTGAGAGAAAAATCTACCAACCTAGGATTCTCTATCCAATGATATGATCCTTCAAAAGGGAAGAAGTAATGACTTTCTGAGACAAATAAAAATTAAGGAAATTTGTCACAAGTAGACCTGCCTTGCAAGAAATGTTATGAGACATCCTTCAGAAAGACTGAAAATGATCCAGGTCAGAAACTTGGAACTGCATAAAGCAAGGAAAAGCATCAGAGAAGGAATAGATGAAATAAGCCAAGAGCCCATACTCACACAGAAGATGCAGGAGCCCAGAGTCACCTACCATTGTCACCACCACTGCCCAAATCAGAGCTCCGTGAGGACAGGGAACACTCTGTCTCTACAGTTGCTGGAACTGCCCTGCCCCAATAGGCTCCCAGAAGCTTCATTAGAAGCAAGACACACACAAAAAATAGCTTCTTCTCTCTTTAGTTAATCTCCCACAAATAATCAGAATGGTGTACTTTCTTGGCCACCAGGCACCATCCTCACCCTTTGACCATATAATCAGAGTAGTAGCAACATCATGCATCTGCTTGCAGCATGCAACTATTCCTATTAAGATGAAGACACCCTCACCTTCTTCCTAAAAAGAGAAAGTGCAAAATCATTTCCACTACCATAGTTACATCTGGGAGATATAAATTCTGCTTCTAGAAGTAATATCCAGTTTCAGCCACAGTCCTAATCATTATATTCTATTATCAAAAGACTAAATTGTAGGGGCACCTGGGTGGCTCAGTGGTTGAGCCTTCAGCTCAGGGCATGATCCCAGGGTTCTGGGATGGAGTCCCGCATCGGGCTCCCCTCAGGGAGCCTGCTTCTCCCTCTGCCTACATCTCTGCCTCTCTCTGTGTGTCTCTCATGAGTAAATAAATAAAATCTTTTTAAAAAAGACTAAGTTGTAAAGTTAACCACCAGCAAAACTGACAGACCTATAGCTAGAGTGACCAGTACAAACAAGAGAGAAGACTCAAACAACCACCAACATTCTCTATATAAAATAGGAAAAAGAAAGGAGGAAAAAATATTGGTTGTACACACTTAAGTATTGTGGGTTGAATTGTGTTCTCCCTCAAGAAGTCCTAGGCTCCAGAACCTGTGAATGTGAACTTACTTGGGAATCAGGGCTTTGAAGATATATTCCAGTTAAGAGTATAGGTGAAGACACACACGGATGGAAGAGGCCATGGGACGGTGGAGAGAATTATGAATCAAGGAAGGCCGAGGATTGCCTGTGACCACCAGAAGCTGGAAGAGATGAGGATGGGCCCTTACCTAGAGCCTTCAAAGGGAGGATGGCCCTGCTGACACTTTGATTTCAGATTTCTAGCCCCTGAGAAGGATGAAAGAATAAATGTGTCTTGCAAAACAGAACAAAGCGAAACTTGTATTTACTTTACAATTTTTAAAAAGCACCGCACCCCCCCCCCCCATCCCAATCCCCAGTTGTCCTTGCCTCGAAGGAGCAGCTGGGACACAGTTGGGCATCTGGAGCGCCTCCCCTGGTTGAAACTCACTTGGAGCATGTTTTGTTGTTGTTATTGTTTTAATTTATTTATTCATGACAGAGAGAGAGGCAGAGACACAGGTGGAGGGAGAGGGAGAGAAGCAGGCTCCACTCAGGGAGCCGGACGTAGGACTCGATTCCGGGTCTCCAGGATCACATCCCAGGCCAGAGGCGGCGCCAAACCACTGGGCCACTGGGGCTGCCCAGGAGCATGTTTTTCATGAACTGACTCAGTCGTGCTTTTTATTCCCTAATACGCACTATCCTGACTTTGTTCTTCAAATATGCATCTAGTTTTCAGGTAAGTGCTTAGCTACTATAGTATTTAGAAATTTAGATTTATTTATTTATTTGTTTGTTTGTTTAAAGTTTTATTTATTTATTCATGAGAAACACCGAGACAGAATCAGAGACACAGGCAGAGGGAGAAGCAGGCTTCCTGCAGGGAGCCAGATGTGGGACTCGCTCCCAGGACCCCAGGATCAAGATCTGAGCAAAGGCATACACTCAATCACTGAGCCACCCAGGTGCCCCTAGATGAAAATATTTGAATAGTTTTTAAAAGTATTTAATTTTGTCTATGAATTTATGTGATCCACTATTTCTTTTGGTTGGGTGTTGTTTTTTGTTCTTTGGGGGGAGAGGCCCATCTAATTCTTACCTATATTAGGGTCCCAGCAGGAAGCAAGTGACATCTTAACTTTGGGATAATTTGAGAAGGTGTATGCAGGGTGTGGGAAAAAAACAAAAGATAGATTGCATAGAATCCTGTGACCCGTTACAGCCAGCACCACCACTAGGACCAAAGGGACACATGATATTTAAATGCAAGAACATATCTTAGAACAAATATTTGGATCCCACCATGTAGTAGAACACAGGGTGCCGGCTGCAGAGGATAGAGTACTACACGCTCTCCTCCCTCCTCATGGGACTTTACAAGCAGGTGGGAGACACAGACACTCAGCAAATGACTACACAAATTAGTATCACAGACAGTGGGTGAGTTCTATGAATGAAAAGTGGAGGAGGCTATGAGATACTTGAGCCGAGATGGGACCTGGCTCCCACCATCAGGAAAGGCTTTTCTGAGAAAGTGATGTTCAAGCATCTGAGATCTGCAGGATGCAGGAGAGTTTCCAGCTACAGGAGTGGGCAGGGAGGGACACGTGTGAGAGACGGTGGGAATGGTGCCGCGGAGACCCTGACACTGGAAAGGACATGGATATGGATCATCAGAAGTTCCAAGAGAAGCCCCATAAGTTTGAAGCTCATGCCCATGAGGGTAAGGAAAGAGATGTGGAGCTGGAAAATGCGAAGGGACCAAATCAAGCCGAATCTCTAAGGTTAGATTGGAGATTTGGAATCATATGAAGGGACAAAAAAGAAAAAAAGATTTTAAATGGGGATGCCAGGATCTGTCTGCATTTCTAAAAGATTCTTAAAGACAAGGGCTGTATTTTGCCCATTTTCTAATCCTGTGGGGTAACCTTACACGGAATTGATGCTTAACATATTTATTGAACTGCATTTCAATTCTGTGAGAATGGTGTTTTGGAAATTGTGTATAGTAGTAAAAATTAAAGGAGGGAGTATGGAATTAAATTTGGGACTAAGCAATAGTTGCTTCTTTCTGGAAATCTATTTTCTCTGATTACTCTATGTCAGGGTCACAGAAAATGAAAAAAAAGATGCAATTGCTTAAAACCACATAATATCAGCATGGAGAAAAAGGTATTTCTCATGGATACCGGTTAAAACCATCCACTATGAAATCAGACTGTAGGAATTTGAATCCCAGTTTACTTGCTGTGGGTCCTTGAGCAAGTTACTTAGCCTCTCTGTGCTTCAGTTTTCTTAACTGTGAAAAGAGATTAGAGCAGTGCCTCGTTCATCTCTTTGTTGCGCGATTACATGAGAATACATTAAAAGCTTGTCAAAGACTGTTGGGCACCGTTAAGTGCTCAATGAATGTCACCTATTACTAATTGCATACAAATTTCATGGTGTGTACAGAGAAGTTGCTTTCCCCAACTGTAAAATAATTTGCTCTTTAAGATGTTCCCATTTCTTGGTTCTTAACAGTAGCTGTTGCTTATGTGCTCATAATAATTATACAATGGCAATATGACTTTTACAGAAATGTTTAATGCATCAGGGTTTGGTCGGGCTTATTACACCAAGTAATAAGATCTCTCCCTAATAGTAAATTGTTTTCTGATATGTTCTGGATAATGCCCTTTAAGAAAGGCTTAATGCTAACGACACATAAACCCATGGCACATCATTTTCCTTGATTTCCAGGTGATTAGAAGCGTTACTAATCACGTCTGGAGTTCACATACAGTCAGAGTCTTTATTTTTTTTCCTCGTGTCCATATGCCAACTTGCAGAACACTGTGCATTTTAAGATTTTTTTCATCCCCATACTCTCCCTATATATTTATAAGTGAAAAATATACACATCAGTGTATGAACACTCATGCAGATTGGTCATCAAGGCTCATGGAGGTTAAAAGTTATCCTTTAGCTCGGTAGACAAGATATTCATTCTCCTTCTCCTAGCTACAAAACAAGATTTCCAGTCTGTCAATTTCATAAATCATTCTCCAACTAGTCCATGACAGATAAAGATCAAAGAACAAGTTAGCACTGAACTGGTTACAGATTAGAAGTCAGTTGACAACAGGCCCCATTGTTTTTTCTGTAATGTACCCCAAATGGGGACGCTTTTGTGCATGGGTGAGCATGCCCATACTTGTTGACAGAATTATTTTTAGAAAGTAATGCTTTCCCATTTATAAAACCCAGAGAGAGGCTGCTGAATGTGTAGGCAGCAGTTCTCAACTCTGGCTGCGGATCAAAATTACCTGTGCGGCTTTGAAAAGTTTGCAGATCCCATGACCTCACTCTAGATCCATGGTTCTCAGCCGGGGCTGCACATGTGAATGGCCCCGGGGAGGTTTTGAAAACGAGGATCCCTGCCAGGAGGCCCCACCCCAGCCCAATTGCATCAGAATCTCTGGGGGTAGGGCCTAGAGAGAGGCATTCCTTCATCAGCTCTCCGGGTGATTTCTAATATATAGGCCAGGCCTGAGAACCACTCTTCTAGATGGGTTGAATTCACTTACTCATTTAACAAACATGTTCTGGTGGCTGCTATAGGCAAGGCATTGCTGGCAACAGAGCAGTGAAAGAAATAAACACTCCCTGCCTCTCCCGGGATTAGAAATCGAAATCAAAATTTTCAGAGTTGGGGCCTGCCTAGGCATCTGAAATTTCTAGAAGCTAATCAGCCAAGACTGAGAATCAGGGAGTAGCAGAAAGAGCAGGGAGTCTGATAGCTGTGTTTGAATCTTGGCTCCTCTGCTTATTGGCTCTTTGATCTTGGGTAAGTTATGTAACTGTTCTAAGCCTCTGCTTCCTTATCTTTAAAATGGTGGAAAGCAAATCTTCTACTCTAAGGCTGTTATGAGCTTTAAATGAGAATTTTAAAAAATTGATAGAAAACCTTAGTGCAGTGGCTGGCACCTCCTAGACTTTCAGTAAACGTTAGTTTTCTCCCTTTGTCCTTAGAGCAATATGTGTGCTCAGTCCATATGATGTACCATTGAAATATGACACACTGGCCACAGCTTTCCTGGAGTTATGGTGTAATAAACAATTAGACGCCGCGTCATACCAGAGCTATGCCTAGGTGGGTGCTATCGGCTTCCTTTATTGCTGCAGGGGTTCTGGATGGAGAGAAATAATCACTGAAAGTCAGGAGGCAGAGATTTCCTAAAGAGGGGGGAATTTGAGAAGGGGCTTCGAGGGGTGTAGGTTCTGCCACAAGAGGAGGGGGGCTGGTTTTGCTAGCTGGGGAAACAGCAGAGCAATGGAAACTTCTAGATGCTACTTGAAGGCAGGTCATGTTTAAAGAAGACAGTCACCTTCTCAACGTTATTTGACACGTGTCTACGCATGTCCCCACTCGGGAAAGCGCAGTTGGGCTTTCTACCAATATCTGCGTGAATAGCAGCAGCCGACGGGTTCTGTGTGTTCAAGAATGTGGATGAGGTTTATGTTTTTAAGGACACATCCATTTGTTTCATATGCACATTCCTCAATATGTTATTTAGGACAACTTCGCGGGCATCTATTTATTTTTACTTGCATTCTCCTGGGTGTGTGTGTAGGGTGGGGGTGGGGGGTTGGAGTGTGTGTGGGGGGGGGGACCAGCGTGCTTCTTAGACACAACTCACCAGCCTAATAAGTAACAATGAATTTCCACAGCACGAGGAACAAAGAGCTGAATCAAGATGACATCATCCGTCTCCTAGTGAGTTTTCATTCACGTTGACGTTTAAGTCCTGCTAGAGGTTTGCCCAGAGTATTGGTCCCTGACCAATTGCACGCGGCCGGAGAGAGTGGGATCGTTTGAAAGCAAGCCTGTCTGGCGGCTGTGTGAGCAAGACCGAGAGCGAGAGAGCACCTCGAGGGAGCCGCCTCCGCGGGGGGAGCCCCCCAGCCCCCCCCCCACGGCCCCCGGGCCTCCTCGCGGCCTCCCACCCGCCCGGGCTGACCTACTTTGGAAATGGTGTGAACTCGGCTGAGCGCCAAGGAGTCGGGGTGCGCGCAGGCCTGGCCCGAGGGCTCCCGGCCGAAGACAGGAGGCTCTCCCGGGGTCGGGGGAGGCGGCGGGGGGCTCCTGCAGAAGCCTTGTGCGGGGCTGGGGGTGGGTGGGGGGGGCTCTCTTTTTTTTTTTAATTCCCAAGGCCTTGGCTGTTACAATTCATCTTTCTGCTCTGGGAGTGCGAGCTGCTGATTGGCCGAGCCCGGTGCCTACGTCAGAGAGAGGCAGCCAATCAGAGCAGGCCCTGCCTGTCTCCTGCCGCAGGCCGCGGGGGGAGCGAGGAGCTGCGGCGCAGGGTCCGGCCCGAGCTCCGCGCAGCCCGCGGGGTTCGTGCTCCCTCCGGGGCGAAGCCGGGAGGAGCCCGGAGACTCCGGGCTGAGTCACAGATCGCGCCGGGGTTGGGGGGGGCTCCCGAGGCCTGCCCTTGGCCCCCACGTGGAGCCCTGGCTAGGCCTCCCTTCCGCCCGGGCTCGTTCTTCTCGGAGTATCTGGCTTTTGTAACCAACGTGGTTGGCTCTGGGGCGTGGGAAAAGGAGGAAAACCAGGGGGGAGGGAACGGAGATGTTGGCGATTACCTGCCTCCACCACTTTTAAGGGGGATGATGACTCTAGGTCATCCCTTTGTCCCCATCCCTGTCTTAAAAAAAAAAAAAAAAAAAAAAAAAAGGAAGCCAGCTCTGAATCTAGGGGGAATTATCAGCACTTGTAAATCAGCTTAAAAATGACTTTTTCAAATAATAATAATAATAATAACAAAATTTAAAATAAATAAATAAGTAAATAAATAAATAAATGACTTTTTCTGTTCCAAGGCAGCTGCCCTGAATTCACAATAGGTAGTTCCCAAGTGCTTACCATCTGATAAGATTCTTCTTAAGATGATATATTTGTTGAGACACATGTGGAGAGAATGGGATCTGGCTTATCAACTTTTCCCTCGGGATCCTTACAGCGCGATAATTTATTTGTGCTGAATCCACTTGGGCTGTTATCAAATATGAAGCGAGAAATTCTACATTAGCTCTGACATTTGAACTTGAAGTGGGGTATTCAGTATTTGTCTGCAACCTCGATTTGAAATTATATACAGTTGACCCTTGAGCAATGGGGAAGGGCTGGGGGTGTGGGGCACTGACCCCTATGAAGTTGAAAATCCTTCTGTGACTTTCGACTCCCTCAAAACTTAGCTAATAGCCTACTGGTCACCAGAAGCCTTACCCATAACATGAACAGTTTCGCCAGAAGCCTTACCCTTAACATGAACAGTCAATTAACATGTATTTGGTATGTTATAGGTAAGCTGGAGAAAAGAAAATGTTATTAAGAGAATTGTAAGAGAAAATACATTTACAGTGTTATAGTATAAAAAATCCACATATGAGTGGACCCACACAGTTCAAACCTGCTTTGTTCAAGGATCAGTTGTACATATAACAATTCTGACCTGCAGCTCGGAGTTTCTGAGCTGCTTCTCTCCTTGTTTCTTTGGAATTTTTAAAACCATAAGGACCTTCTTTCCCGCATGATTCTCCACTCTGAAGTCTTCTCAGTTGCCAGGGACCCCTGTGAGACCCATCACCTCCACTCTCATCCCAGCATTCCCGTCCTTTTCAGCCCTTAGTTTATGGAATACAATCAATCGAGGACTCGCAAAACTTTCCTGAGAGAAAGACCTAGCAAAAATGTTAAGTATGGAATTATCACCCTGAAATGCTATGCATGATTCTTCACATAAATTCACAGTTGGTAGCACGTTGGTAAATGTTGGCAAAATGTGCTCTAAGGGTTTTAAAACAGGAAAAGATGAGCAAATCTTGTACCTATCCTGAAGTCTATCCTGAATCTCTTCCATGAATTATAGCAGGACTCCCCGTTGCTGCTTCTCCCCCCTGCCACTGGTTTGGCGGACAGGTTGCATGGGGGAAATGAGAAAGAGGGGAAAATGATAGAATTCCAACACGACTTTGGCGCACAACAGTTACTGACTGTACCCACCATATGGACCAGGCCAGATCCTTACATTATCTATGGCAACCTATTGTCTCTTTCTTCAATCTAACTCCTTGGGGCCTTTTGCCTGACAGATGTAAGAATAGAAGCTACAGTGGAGTTGACAATTTATATCAGCAGGAACACTCACACAAGCCTTACCCTGGCAGCGGGTTTTAATTTAAAATGCTGAATGAAGGTTTCTGTGTCTGAGACTCGATGGTTGCCAGGCAAAAAAGACCTGCTCTCCTCTGGCTGGGAGATAGGTATGTGTGTTAGGGGACCAGCCCCAGGCCAAGAATGGCCTCTTGGATGCAGGAGGAGAGCCAAGGAGCCAAATGCTGAGCCAAATGTGAGCCAAAGAGAGAAGGGCCCACAGGAGAAGGATGACAGAGTCAGGAGGCCACATGTCTGTTAGTGTCTGAAGCTGGAGGACTGTCATAATGATGGGGACTGGGCTCCATAGGCAGCTGAGTCACATGGGATGGACAAGCCTAATGTGATCGAGTAGACACATCCATATTTTTTCCCCCTGAATGAGTTGAAAGTGGCTTCTGCTTTAATTTCACAGACCAAGAAAAATGTTTCAGGCTTCAGAAGTTCTCTCTCCCTGTTAACTAATACTCATTCCTTAGGAAACACCTGGATGTGCGCAATGCTATGTGATCTGTCACTCAAGCGTGGGACAGCCCTAAAGGACTGTGGAGACACAAAGGCTAAAACGTGTCTTCACGCCCTTGTAGTAGTGCCACATCTTCCTCCTCCTTTCTCCTGTGAAGTTTTGCAAATGCTTCTATTTAGAAGTGCTATTTAACTGTCACTAGATCAGCCACAAGAATAATGAATATAAAGAGGAAGGGGGAAGGGTAAAGGGGTGAAGATTTGGATCCTTGGAGAAACCGTAAGATGCTGGAGCATTTCATGTGGTGTAGCCATCCTCTGCCTGACGAAGAGACCACTCCCCGTCAGCTGAAAATTCCTGAGCTTCTATTTCCTGAGGTTTTTCAAATTTTCAAGGAGAGGTCATAGAGCTGGAAGTTCACAACTGGCCTGCTGCCATCCCCTCTGGTGTCCAGGTGGTCTGGCCTATGCAGTGACTCTACCTCTCTTCTCCTCTTTCTTCCTCTCCATCCTACAATCACCTATTTAAAGAACCACATTGAATCCATAAGATTCAAAAGACAGACATAGGAGGAAAGCACATGTTGTCAGTAGATATAGTAGAGATGAAACAAAAAAAGATATAGTAGAGATGGTAGTGTTTGGGCAAGAGCAGGACTTGGGAAAGAACATCCCATTAACTCTAGGGGGAGAGAAACATTGTGATGAGGAAGGAGAGGATTCTAGTTTAACATCTGGGGTGAAAATTTTTTGAAGCCTTCCAAAGATCTAGGCGAACAAACCTGAAGTGTGTTTGGGGACATAGATGTGATTAGATTTTGCTTTATCATCTTCCATACAAGAAAGCTCATTAGTAGGCAGACAATAGAGTGTTGTCAGCTTTTCACTGGGGAATACAAGTAGAGGATCTCGTCATCTCCAGCTCTCAGGAAGATGCACAGGGGAAGGTAGGAAGCTGTACCCAATGCCTAGAAATAAGAAAAAAACAATGTTAAAAGGTCTCCTTCTCAAAGAGAAGCAGGTGTTGAGAGTATAAATACCAATTAATGCTTAGTAGGGACTCACATGTGCTGGTGACAGAACTATGGTTTAGCAAGGAACTCTCTTGTCACTGGGGAGAAGGGTCCTTGTGTTGGAAATATCTATACTGCATCGCTGTGGAAAGGATGTTCATTTCATCTAGGAGATGACAAAAAATAAAATAAAATATAAAATAAAATAAAATAAATAAGCTAAAATCGGTCACCAGGTATCAGAGCTGTGGGAAAGTGATTTTCTTCTTTAGATTCTGCACGGAGTTCTGCTGGCACCCTGCATTAATATAAAAATTAACAACACACTACTCACTTGGAACGTAGCATCTAAAAAAAGCTCACATTGTGCTTTAAGCCTTTTATTACAAAATAATGGAAGTCATGAGGTTAAAGTTTGTTCTTGCAATTTTCTCTGAAACATCTGTACAATTTTATATGGGGGATGAATGTATATTCCATGCAGATCTTTGTCAATTGAAAATGTGGTTGAAGAGCTAGTGGTTCAGGGACGCCTGGGTCGCCTGGCGGTTTAGCGCCTTTGGCCCAGGGCGTGATCCTGGAGACCCAGGATCGAGTCCCACGTCAGGCTCCCTGCATGGAGCCTGCTTCTCCTTCTGCCTGTGTCTCTGCCTCTCTCTCTGTCTCTCTCTCTCTCTCTCTCTTTCTCTGTGTGTGTGTGTGTCTCTCATGAATAAATAAAATCTTTAAAAAAAAAAAAAAAAAGAGCTAGTGGTTCAATACTAGGGCTCACTCCCTCACCCTACCCTGATCACATATATATGATTTCCTGCTTGTAAGCACTCCGGGAAAAAAATTTTTTTTAAATGAGAAATACCTTTTATGTTCACATTCATTGTCATTATTACTGTTTTCTGTGTCTCAACAGTATGGCTCATTCCAACCAAAAGACCCCAGGGGAATAAAGGAGAAAGGCTAAGAAGCAAATTCCATTCAATAAATTACTATTGAGCTCTTACTATGTTTGGCACTAGGAGGCTCAAATCCCTACAGGGTGTGCGGCCCAGTGAGTGAGCTATGTCAGGCAGATATACAAATAACTATAAATCAGGACAGAGTGGGCTAAGTGTCTTACCAAAGTTGGTAAAAATGTGGAGCGGGGGTGGGGGGGGAGATTGCCATTTGAAAAGGCTCAGCAAAGGTTTGTAGAGAAAGTGGTAAATGGAAAAGGGTAAGTAAGCCAGATGTCAGCTGGGTTCCCCCTGCTGCTATGTTGGTCAGACTGGCCCACATCCTGACTCCAGCCTCCAGATTTGGCCCTCTGCACCATGGCCTCCTGCCTCCACACTGCCTCTTTCACCATTCTTTTGTTCCTTCCACTGAAACTACCCTTATTTTCTTGATTTCCACTACAGAATGCTTACACCAAGCCTCTGTGAGATGCAGTTATCATGGAGGTGTTGGAGAGACAGGGGCGACAGCCCAGTAATGTCTGTATATATCTTGAAACTGAACATTAGTCATCCTTGTTTTCTTTTTTTAAAAAAAGATTTTATTTATGTACTCATAAGAGACACACAGAGAGAGGCAAAGATATAGGCAGAGGGAGAAGCAGGCTCCCTGCGGGGAGCCCAGCATGGGACTCGATCCCAAGACCCCGGGATCATGCCCTGAGCCGAAGGCAGATGCTCAACCACTGAGCCACCCGGGCACCCCAATCATCTTTGGTTTTAAAACTCCTTCATGCCCTTTGTTATTGTCCTCTCATTCTCTTTTTTGCACCTCTTTTCTTCTTTGGGGAGGAAGGCAAAAAAAATCCAAATTCCTTTCATTGCTTAACACAGTAATTTTTAAAAAAGATTTTATTTATTCATTCATGAGAGACAGAGAGAGACAGAGAGAGAGGCAGAGACATAAACAGAGGGAGAAGGAGGCTCCATGCAGGGAGCCCTATGTGGAACTTGATCCTGGGACCCCAGGATTACTCCCTGGGCCTAAAGGAGGCACTAAACTACTGAGCCACCCAGGCATCCCTTAACACAGTAATTCATCCTATGTTTTATTCTGCACTCTTCCTTTATTTATTTTTTTTAAGATTTTATTTATTTATTCACGAGAGACACAGAGAGAGAGACAGAGGCAGAGACACAGGCAGAGGAAGAAGCAGGCTCCATGCAGGGAGCCTGATGTGGGACTCGATCCCGGGTGTCCAGGATCAGCCCCAGACCAAAGGTGGCGCTAAACCGCTGAGCCACCAGAGCTGCCCTGCACTCTTCCTTTAAACTAAGGGTCGGGGCCTGCTTTACCCAACAAAACAATCCATCGGTCTACTATTTTCTTACAGAAAGACTTGTTTTTACCCCTTCCAGGAAAAATTCTGGAGGATATAGTTTTATTTTTACCTGGCTGCAGTGCCAGTTTTGCAAGGCAGCACTGGAAAATGAGGACATTCCTAGTGTCAGGAATTATAAGACCTCGAAGAATACTTACAGGTTTTTCAAATACCTGTGTCTCTCATTTTACATATAAGAAAATAGGCTCAGGCCTCCTCAGGGAGGTGTATGTATTTAATGGTGGAAGGACATTGTCAATTCATTGCTTTTTTTCCCCCCCCCGCCGATGGCAAGGACATCATGATGAAGGTAGAAAATTGGACAAGGCATTCATTATAGCAGGTGTAGTCAGGAATGTTGCAGGGTGGCAGAGGTGCTCCGTCTTCACCAAGATGTGCTTAGTAAAGGTAGCTTATTTGCTTATAAGTGACCTCATAAGCCACCTGTCCCACTACACCGGCCAATAGAAACAACCTAGACTTTTTTTTTTTTAAGATTTTATTTATTTATTCATGAGAGACACACAGAGAGACAGAGAGAGAGAAAGAGCCAGAGACACAGGCGGAGGGAGAAGCAGGCTCCATGCAGGGACCCCGACATGGGGCTCCATCCCAGGACCCCAGGATCACGCCCTGGGCCGAAGGTGGCGCTAAAACGCTGAGCTACCCAGGCTGCCCCAACCTAGACGTTTTACATAACGATGTCTCAGTCTCTACCAGTTTAGTCTCCTTGAAGTTCAAAGACTGTCATTTCAAATTTCAACTCCCTGTTCCTGTGGGCTGACTCAGACTCTGTAAGTAAGCATTCAGTCCTGTGGAGGATGCTCAAGGTTCTAATGGCAGAAGAGAAATGTCCTTTGGCCTGTTGCTAGAAGTCTTCTGGAAGACAGTGTGAAGTCCTCTTTGCACATTGGTGACCACAAAGGTGCAACTGGTGCAGCCTGACATTCTGAGGGTGGTATGCTGGTACCTACCCAATAGCATGTGACTGTTGTCTGAGATCTTCAACCATAAAGGCCTCTTCTTCCCAAACCTAGGCCACTGGGGACTTCAGGTCATTCAGATAATGGAAATTCAAAGGATAAGAGGACCAGGAGATGTTTCCCTGGGGTAGAGTATCAAGGTGACTGCAGGTCTTTAGGAGAACTCCAGCCTTGGTTCAGTGCCCTACGCAGTTTGGAAAGCAGTACTAGCTCACAGACAGTATGTAAGAGATGACTCCCGGGTAGGGCTTCTGGTTCAATCCAAGTCCTGCCATGGTCCTAGTGATTCAATATCTGTCCAGGATGATCTGTGCAGCACCTGACTTTTTAAACTTAATGATGTTCATTTGGAGATAATTGTAAATTCACATTCGGTTGTAAGAAACAGTAGAGAAACCGTGTACCTTTTGCCCAGTTCACTCCTATGGTAACATTTTGCAAGACAACACCGTGCTGTCACAACCAGGATTTTATTTTATTTTATTATTTTTTTTATAACCAGTATTTTAACATTGATACAATCAAGCCTCAGAATATTTCCATCACCACAAGGATCCCTGGTCTTCACCCCTCATAACCACACCAGCTTCTCTCTACCTCCCTCTCTTCCTTGACCCTATTAGCAATAACTAATTGTTTCTCCATTTCTATAATTTTGTCATTTTAGATATATTATATAAATAGTGTTCATCCAGGGTGTAACCTTTTGGGATTGGCTCTTCTAAGTCAGTATAGTTCTCTGGACATTCATCCAGACTGTTACCTACATCAATAGTTCGTTCTTATTACGGCTGAGTAGGGTTCTGTGGTATGGATGAACTATGGTTTTGTTTAGCTATTCACCCATTGAAGGACATCCAGGTTGCTTACCTTTTGGGGCTATTTCAAAGAAAGTTATCATAAACATTAGCGGACAGATTTTTGTGTGAACATAGGTTTTCATTTCTCTGGGATAAAAGCTCAAGACGGCAATATCTGGGTCCTGTGGTCATTGTATATTAATTGTTTAAAGCAAACACAAACTGTTTTCTATCTAGACTGCTTTGGGGCTATCAAATGTATGAGTGATCCCCACATCCTCAGCAGCATTTGGTAGTGTCATCATTTTTATTCTAATGCATGTGTAGTGATATCTCATGGCTTTAATTTGTATTTTTCCAACGGCTAATGATGCTGAACATATTTTTATATGCTTACTTGCCATCTCTATATGCTCTTTGGTGAAATGTCCATTCATGCCTTTTGCCCTTTTTCCTAATTGAATTGTTTGTTTGTTACTCTTGAGTTCTTAGAGTTCTTTATAAATTCTAGATACTAGTCTTTTGTTGGAGATGTGGATTGCAAATATTTTCTCATTGTCTGATCATGTCTTTTCATCTTTCTAATAGGGTCTTTACAAAGCAAAAGTTTTATTTTTTTTAAGATTTCATTTATTCATGCGAGGCACAGAAAGAGAAGCAGAGACACAGGCAGAGAAGGAGGAGAAGCAGGCTCCATGCAAGAAGCCTGATGTGAGACGTGATCCCAGGAATCCGGGATCATGCCCTGAGCCAAAGGCAGCTGCTCAACCCCGAGCCACCCAGGCGTCCCATAAAGCAAAAGTTTTAAAAGTTGATGATGTCTGGGGCACCTAGGTGGCTCGGCGGTTGAGCATCTGCCTTTGGCTCAGGTCATGATCCCAGGGTCCTGGGATCGAGTCCCACATCGGGGTCCCCTCAGGGAGCCTGCTTTTCCCTCTGCCTGTGTCTCTGCCTCTCTCTGTGTCTCTCATGAATAAATAAATAAAATCTTTTAAAAATTAAATAAAAGTTGATAAAGTCTAATTTATCAGTTTTTTCCTTTTGTGGATCATACCTTTGGAATCACGTCTAGGGCTTCTTTGCCCAGCCTTAAATTCCAAAGACGTTCTCCCCTTCCCCAAGAAATATATAGGTTTACGTTTTATTTTGTTACTATCTGTATTTCCATTTTGAATTAATTATTTCATAAGTTAAAGGTTCACTTTCTTTTTGTCTACAAGTATCCAATTGCTCCAGCACTTGTTGGAAAAGCTATAAGGTTCCTGCAGAGTCACAATCTACATTGTAAAGCACTTTGTGAAGTGGTGACATCTAAAGACCTACAAAAGCATAGGAATATCTGGATGTTCTCCATGTCTGAACCATGTCTGCACACAGTTTTTCTTTTTCTTTCTTTTTTTTTAAAGATTTTATTCATTCATTCATTCATTCATTCATTCATTCTAGAGAGAGAGAGCGAGGAGGGGTTGGAGTAGAGGGAGAGGTACAAGCAGACTCCACAGTGAGCATGGAGCCTGACTAAGGGCTTGATCTCATGACCCTGAGATCATGCTCTGAGCTGAAATCCAGAGTCGAATGCTCAACAGACTGAGCCCTCCCAGGTGTCCCAACACACAGTTCTTCTATGTATATGAGGATGGTTAGACAGGCCATGCTAACAGTAATACTCAGGATCCAAGACACGGAAGGAAGTCATGTGCATGACTGGAATGCAGGTTTACACAAACTGAGGAGGCCTAGCCATGTTATGACTCCTGGTATGGACCCCAGAATTCAACTGCCCTCATAAAAGGTAGGCTTCCCTGAGAAATCCACTACCATGGGACAATGGTAAAGAAATGGACCCAGGAACCACTCCACGTTTGGATGGCCCACACTGACTCCTGATTCCCCCAAGTTGACTTCACACCATTTGTAAATAAAACAATAAAGACACTTTGCTCTACCCAATTTCCTTCTATCAGCTCTCTGTCTCTGTTTCCCCTTCCCCACGGCGGGTTCTGAAGCCACCTCCGATCACCTGTCCTGATATGTACCCACCTACCTCACTCTCACCTTCTACTTCATGGAGAAAACAGAAGCCACCAGGAAGGACTGACTCCACACCTACAATCTGGCACACATCTGTGCCCATCCCTACTACCTTCCTGCGATGGAGGAGGAAGTCCCTCCTTGGGAAGTCAGTACCGGCATCCGAGCTTGTAGTTCATCACTGCCTACGTGCTCAGTAACCAGACTCATCAATCATTGCCTCTCCTCTAGTTCTTCCTTACTCCATCACTCCTAAAAAGCTTGTCTTTGAGCATAAAGAGAGAGAGAGGGATCTCTTGCTTCCCTTCTCATTACCTCTCCACCTCTCTTCCTCACTTCAAAGCCAGGATTCTTGAATGTGTTTTCTATGCTGGCTGCCTATACTTCCTGCCATCCCATTCTCTCCTCAACCAATTGCAGTCTGGTCCTTGTCCTCACGATGTTTAAACAATTCTTGCCAAGATCTCCAAAGGCTTTTTATTGCGGAAGCCAGCGGACACCTCTCAACCTTATCTTACTTGACTTCTTTATAGTATTTGCACAATTGAACATATATCTTCTTTTCAAAAAAAAAAAATCCCCTTCTCTTGGCCTCTTTTTTTCCTTTCCCTTTATCTCTCTGTTTACTCACTGGTCTCTAGTAAGTCTCTCCCTTCTCTGTCAGTGCTCCGTTTCAGGCCCACTTCTGTGCTCCCTTTAAACACTAGTCTGGATGCACATCTGACCCTTGACTCCTCCCTCTCCTTATTCCCTATGAGGAATACATCCCCACATCCTTCATCCCACTGCTACGGTGTATTAGCTGGCCCTGGCTGCCACAACAAACTATCACACATGGGGGGCTTAAACACAGAAATTTATTTTCACCCAACTCTGAAGGTGAGAAGTCTAGAATCAGCATGGTCACTTGCTGGTGACCTTCCAAACCTTCCAGGCCTGGAGAGGGCTGCCTTCTTACTGCATATTCACCTGGTGGAGATAGAGCCTAAGGACTCTGGTGTCTCTCTTCTAAGGACACTAATCTCATCACAAGGGCTCCACTCACCTGACCTCATCTAAGCCTAATTATCTTCCAAGGCCCCGCCTCTAAATATCATCATATTGGGCCTTAGGGCTTCAATGGGTCCATTGTGGGGAACGGTACACAATTCAGTCTGTAGCACATTGCTCTGAAAATCTACCTTTCCCATCTCTGCTGCCATTTTTTTTTCTTACCTGGATTATTTCAAAAGTTTCTCAACTGGCCTCTTTGCCTATTATCTCCTTCAAAATCATTCCTCATACTGCAGCGAGACTGATTTTTTTTTTTTTTTTGAGTCAGAGATCAGGCCAAGTCCAGTCCCTTGCAAAAGATACTTTAGTAGTTTCTGATAGACTTTCTGTAAAGTCTATATAGGCTCTGGGTGGCATAGAAATCCTTCCATGTTTGGGCACCGGTTTATCTCTCTGGCCTGACCACTCTTTCTTCCCCCTTGTACTCAGTGATACCACCAGAGTACAGTCCTTAGGGGTCTGTGAACACACTTATTAAATTAAATTAAATTTATTTTAAATTTATTAAATTAAAATTATTAAATTTATTTTAAATATTAAATTTAAATTATTAAATTTAAATAAATTTAATTATTAAATTTTCCACATTCTCAAGACTCAGCTTAGATGTCACCTCCTCTAGGAAGCCTTCCACGACTGTTAGGTTGGATTAGGGGCTTTTCCTAAATGTCACCACAGTTCCACAGTGTGTTTACCTCTATCACAGCACTTAGCCAGCATTGTAAGAGTTGCTTTTCACCTGTCTGTCTCTCCCTCTTGCCTGTAAACTCCTCAAGGGTAGCAGGTCCTCCTAACTCCTCACTCGATGCCAAGTCTATGGTGCAGTTCTGAGCGCAAGCAGGTACTTCGTGTTTGTTTATTAGGTGAAAGCAATTTGGTGCAACTTCTTTTATTGACAAGAAAACCACCAAAGAGAGCATAAGCTCTCACTCAAACAAAGCTAAGCTCACAAGAAGCCCAAAAATCAAAGACTGTCACTGTCAATGAGTCAGTTATCAGAGTTTCCAGGGCCGTCATTGACTCTACTGGAAAAAGTGACAAGAATCAAATTATTTCACTTATCTTTGGGCCTTTGTCTGTAAAATGAAGAGGTAGCACTAAATCATCTCCTAAATTTCCTTCTAATGCTAGAGGTTTATAATTTCTTATATGGAGACTGTAAATGTCTGGTTGGAATTTTTTTCAAAAATCACAAACTTGGGATCTTTCTTGCTCTATCAGAAGAGAATTTGAGGCTAGGCTGGTACAAAGACCCTGGATGATCAGGGTTTCTTTTCACTGCCCATTCATTTTTTTTTTTCATTCATTCAACGTTTACTGAGCACCTTATGTGTGACAAGCACATAATTCTTTTCAGTTTAGACATTTCACAAGTGCTGATAAACAATAAGTTAAAAGGACCCAATTCTCTGTGAAGACAATTTAGTATATCGTTTTCCAAAGTTCAGATGGAGATGCAGTGACTTCATAGGGGAAAACTACATAGAAAGCACTAAGAAACTCCTCTCTTCGATTGCATTTAGCAATGGTTATGTAACTACTACATTGAACAAGCATGACTCAGAGGATATAATCAATCATAAAGCAACACTTCAAATTTATTCCACAGAGTTAACACTTTCTCTGCTCTTGGGTGATATTTAGAGCAACTTTTTATTCTTTGGTGGCTTCCACGTAATAAATTGTCCACTGGTCAGTAATTAACGTGTCGAAAGCCATGTCATGGTAAAAACATCAATCTGGTTTTGCACTTAGGCTTCTCCTCTCCCCAGCTCAGCCTCCTACAAAAGGCTGCAATCCAGTTAGGAGAGCAGCCCATGGCCTCACTTTTGCCCATGCTGCCCCCTTCATCTTTTAATGGGGATTTCACACTTCTTTCTGGTTGGTATAGTGTGAGGACAATGAAGAAAGCAGAACAGGAGAGTTCTGGGACACCTCGGTGGCTCAGTGCTTTAGCATCTGCCTTTGGCTCAGGTCATGATCCCAGGGTCCTGGAATCGAGTCCCACATCAGGGTACCTGCATAGAGCCTACTTCTCCTTCTGCCTGCGTCTCTGCCTCTCTCTGTGTGTGTCTCTCATGAATAAATAAATGAAATCTAAAAAAAAAAAAAAAGAATGAACAGGAAAGTTCTTACTTGTCTGGTAGTCTTGGGAAGATCTAGTATCAGTGTTCTCTGGCCTTGACAGCTATTCCAAGTTGCCTCTCTAGTTGGTTTTTCAAGACACCACAGGGTAGAGCTTCTCTCACTGCCTTTCCCTGTCGACAGATGGATATGTCTTAATATGGCTGATCGCTTAGTCTTCCCTCAGACTGTGGGAATCTGGCACCAGCTCCAGCCTTTTTGTTCATCTGGTCACCCATCCAGATGACCCTCTTAAAAAAGGCACAAGATAACTTTCGTGCCTGCTTTCTTTTGTGGGTGGTCCACGTCTCATCCAAGGGAGCCACTCATATTTTCTTTACCCCGGAAGACTTAGAAAGGCCAGGGGGAGAAATCCAGCCACAGACTAGTCTGTACAAAATTATCCTCTCCTCGTATCCCTACTTCTCATTTTTAATGTACTTTTTCACCGATGTAAAAAGTTGAAAAGTCATGTAATCAGATGTTGACAACCTCTCTTGCAAATTTTGCAAATGAAGGTCACATACCTCACTTTGAAATGTGGTATCAGTGGCACCTGGGTGGCTCAGTCCTCAAGTGTCTGCCTTTGGCTCAGGTCATGATCTCAGGGTCCTGAGATCTAGATGCATCATCAGGCTCCCTGCTGAGCAGGGAGTCTGCTTCTCCTGCTCCCTCTGCTGTTCCCCTCACTTGTGCTTTCTGATTCTCTCTCTACGTCAAATAAATGAAATCTTTAAAAATAAAATAAAATAAAATGTGATATCAATCTCAGTGTCTTAGTTGAAACTTTCATCCTTTTATAGTTATGCCCGCCTTGCAATGTTAGAATGACCAATCTCTAATCCAGTCTCTGGTCTATATTTGTCATGTCACTGTGACAAGTAGCCTTTTCCTCCCTTCATTTCATTATCTAAGAGAAAGTTAATATGTGCTTTTGTGTAATTTAAAGTACTTACTTTCATATTCTGGAGACTGGGCACCGTATGAGTTTCCCAGGGCTGCCATGACAAAATACCACAAATGGGGGGAGGGTGTGTGTGTGTGTGTGTGTGTGTGTGTAAGCAACAGCAATTGATATGTCACAGTCCTGGAGGTTACAGTGTGAAATGAAAGTGTCAGCAGGGCCACAACCCTCCAAAGGCTCTGAGCTAGAATCTGTCCTAAGTCTCTCTCTTAGCTTCTGGTGGTTACTGGCAATCTTTGGCTAGTGGCGGTCTCACTTTAATTTCTATGTTCACATGACAATCTCCCTGTATGTCTACGTGTCTGTATGCCCTTCTTATAAGGGCATCGATCATTGGATTTAGGGACCATCCTAACCCACTATGCCATCATTGTAACCTGATGCTGTCCGCAAGGACCCTATTTCCAAATAAGGTCACATTCACAGGTTCTGGGTGGCTGTAGATTTGGAAGGACACTATATAATCCAGGATCAGTACTGTAACATTTTCTTTAGAAAGGTTCAATGTCAGTGCATATATGATGTGGCATATTTCCCCCCAATAATGGTATTGTTGTTTTGTTGGTTTTTTTTTTTTTTTTAATGGAGGGATTGCATTAATTTTGGAAAGGCCTATAGAAATAGTACCTCTGGGTTTCACTGCATAGCAATAGTCAGATTCATGGAGGAATATAACAAAGGAAGCATACAAACAGCTTAATAAGCATGAGTATATATCGTATGGGAGAATCGACGCGAGCTAATAATAGCTACCCTTGAGATGAGAGAGCGGATGCTTTTTCCATAGCTGAATCGTGAGCAGGATGATGTAGTATTTGTTGATTTTGCCATGTGACTTGTGAAAACAAAAGAGGTAAAAGAAGACAAATGACATTGTAATTCTCAGTGATTTGACTATAACTACGTGTACTAAGGCTGTAACAACCCTAGTAGTGGTGTGTTGTTCTATATAATCATCAATTTTTAAGCCTCTGCAACATTTTAGAAATTCTTCCCAGGAGTAGACTTCCTCCTGTATCGGATGTTCCTTTCTCAGAAAGTTCAAGTAGTTGCTGAGAACCTTGCTCAAATAATGATGGTATAGCAGACTCGCAAATGAAAGCAACTTCATGATATCTATCAAAACTGGGTTGTTGTGGTCTTTTGCACAAACTTCAAATACAGTTTCTTCATGGTTTATCAACTAAAATCTATCCTGAGAAAGTGTGGACCTTTAGAAAGGTGCAATGAGTGGCAAATGTTTATATATATTTTATTTCCTATCCATTTAGTTTTTTCTAGTCTTGTTTTAAAAAGATTTTTATTTATTTGAGAGACAGAGAGAGAGAGAGAGAGAGAGAGAGAAAGCACACAACGAGGGGGAGGGGTAGAGGGAGAAGCAGACTTCCCACTGAACAGGGAGCCTGATGGCAGGGCTTGATCCCAGGGCCCTGAGATCATGACCTGACCTGAAGGCATCTGCCTGAGCCAGCCAGGTGCCGTATTATTTCTGGTCTTGAGTAACTTCTTCCTCAGACCTCTGATTTTTACTTGGCCAAGGGTGCCTTGCAGAAAATCATATATTTACCCATCCTGGCTAATTTCATGAGCTTGTGATGCAACTTTAGAGACTTGGAGTAACTTCATTAAACAGCAGGTGTTTCTTATTCAAAATGGTTTTAGACATTTTTCGTGACTACTTTTACTGTTATTTTACATGTAACTTCTTTTCTGAGTATGGCGAGCGCCACCAGGTACCTGCCTACCTTTGCATGTACAAATGGAGTCAGTAGACACTTATCCATTCTCTCTGCACATAAAATTTATGACAAATTTAAACCGTCCTTTAGGTAATTGTTTTTTGTTTGTTTGCTTTTTTTTTTTTTTAATGTCTTACTGTGTTAGTGCATTTTTGTTGCAATTTGTATTGTATTTTCTTTGTAAGCCATTTGGATTCTGGTGAAAGCGTTGTGTACATAAATAATGGAAACAACACCCACACCATTTCTTAGCTCCTGTGGGTGCTGCCACACATTTTTTTCTTCCTGTTTTCTTTCTTTGCCTTCTTCTTCTTTTTTAAATCACCATAAGAATAGTTCTTTGGAATAGAGATGATGCAACAGTCTTAAAGGTACAGCCATTGCTTTGTTATCAATTAACGAAGAGTAATGCTTTTTTGAAAAATTGTCCTCTGTAACCGACAGCCAACATGATTGTTTTGAACTTCATGACATTCAAGACATTTTGTGCTGTTTTAAAACATAGTGGCAGATGTGATACACATTGTATAATGTTCCACCATAAATTGAGCATAGCAGGAGGTATAATGCCCTCAAAGTGAAATAGTTATATGGTAACCAGAGAGATTATTGAGCTTCTATAGGGCTTGGTCTCTTTTTATAAAGTGAGTCAGGCAGCAAAGAAGATTTTTCTCCACTTTGGAGAAAGGGCCAGAAGTGCAAGTTATACAAAACCACTGAGCCTGTTTGTACTCAGTAGTCTTCTAGGACTTTTGGAATACCTATTACCTAACAGGCTCCAAGGGCACTGTTTGGAATTTCAAGGTCCACTCAGAAGCAGGCCCATGGAGCCCAGAGTCATAAATGCTAGGAGAGAGAAGGAACTGAAGCCTGCTTCTCTTGGTCTCTGTTGGCTGCCTCCTCTATTGGAGGAGACAACTGGGTGCATGACATTCTGTGACCACATCAGCACAGACCATGGGAAGGAGGAAGTAGCCAAGATCTAGTGGGGAACAGGGGCCAGAGCCTGTCCTCAGAAGCTGGCCCATTCCCAGGAGGCAGCCAGGCAGGCCAGTACACGGCGGTCAAAGGGCATGACTAGTCAGATTGGGCCAGGCTATTTGAATATCAGAGTGAGTCCTCTCTGCCAGCAGAACACAGTTCTGGAAGAAGTCCAGGTGACAATATTCAAAATCAGGCACAGTTCCAGGTGATTGGTCCAGTCACAGCAGGCCCCCTGCCAGAAACTGAAAAGAGAGTAGGAAATCACATCCTGCTTCTGAAGGGAAGGGAGAGAGCCAGAGTTTGGCAGAGCATCAGGACCTGAGCAGAAGAAGCAGTGGTCCAGGGCAAGGATCCAGCCGCTGCAGAGAACTAAAATGCATAGCAGAGAAACTGAGGCCGACTGAGGTCACAAGGCTCTGGCCGTAGTGATAAAAGAACCCTGAGACTCCGAGTCTATACCAGGAACCAGATTTCCAGGTCTCTAGGCAACCAAACCCGTTCCATCTATTAATAGGTCTCAAGCTGATGACACTGATCAGGACTGGCTCTAACTGGTTGGGGGGGGTACTAAGAGCTTCTAGAACTTTCATGTGTGTAAGAATTACCTGGGATAGTGTTAAAATGCAGATTCTGATTGAATAGGTATGACTGGGCCAATAGTCTGAATTTCTGACAAGATCCCAAGTGGTGCTGCTGGTGTGCTGGAGTAGCAAAACTCGAGAGAATCCAAACTCGCTGTTATTCCCTTCTCTACCTGCCACTGCTGTCACCCTGCTTCTCCTTTTTTTTTTTTTTCTTAAGATTTTATTTGTTTATTTGAGAGAGAGCATGAGCAAGGGGAGAGGCAGAGGGAAAAGCAGACCCCCTGCTGAGCAGGGATCCCGATGCAGGTCTGGATCCCAGGACCCTGGGATCCTGACCTGAGCCAAAGGCAGATGCTCAACCACCGAGCCATCTAGGTGCCCCTCCACCTGCTTCTTCTGCCCCAGCAACACATCCTACCTCCTCACCCCTCCTCACTGTCAAGTCTGACCATCTTCTCCTTTCCTTCCCTTTCCTCCTGCCCATCCTCCCAACCCGTTTGTCCTACTGCATTTCCTCTGTCAAGACCACTGACAGAAGAAGAGCTTTTGTTCAGATAATGAAAGGGCCAAGATAACAAAAGCCAAAAAGAGTTTTCCCATTGTTAGCACACAACTATATGCTTTTATGTGATAGACACAATTAATCCAGATTCATGTCTTTTTCAGTTACTGTTTCCTATAGAGCGTAAAGAACATGTGACCTCTTCCCCCCCAATGTCCTCCAATGGTGAAGAAATATCTTCTGAGTGCTCACTTTGACAGCCCATACACTAAAATCAGAACAATATAGAGAAGATTATCACGGGCCCTGCATAAAGTTGACACACAAATTCCTGAAGCGTGCCACCTTTTTAAAAAGTCATCAAAATGGACACAAATTAAGGAGAATTATACCGTGCTTATGAAAGAAAGAGAGCAATGTAGGAAAAATGTTAATTCTACCCAAATTCACCTATAAAAACAACCCAAATCTAATAGAAACCTCAGAAGAGTTTTAGCAAAACCTAAATCAAAAACTTTAAGAAAGCAAATGGCCAAGAATAGCTAAGAAAATTTTGCAGGCAAAGAATATAGTGGGAGTGCGGGGGAGGAATTGGGTGTGAGAGGGGAGTTTTCACTCCACAACAGCTTAAGACTTCATATGCAGTCAATTATTAAGATGGTGTAATAGTAGCTAGCTCTATTTAACGTGATCCTAAGTGATTTGATTGTATTTGGGCTCTTTTTAGTTTTTTAAGATTTTATTTATTCATTTGACAGAGAGATAGCAAGAGAGCACAAGCACAAGGAGGAGGCAGAGAGAAGGAGAAGCAGGCTCCCTGCTGAGCAGGGAGCTCAACGTAGGGTTTGATCCCAGGACCTTGGGATCATAACCTGAATAGAAGGCAGATGCTTAACCAACTGAGCCACCCAGACCTGCTCTTTTGATTTTTTACACCAAATATGTACTAGTTTTGTGATGAAAAATGAGCCAAAAAAGCCACCAAACGCTTTGAAAAAAGGGAAATAGCTACTAAGATTTTTTTAAAAAAATCAGAATGGTCTCACATATTTATTTCATATCCTATTCTCTGACCATGTATCTGTACATAGTATACCCTGAATGTCATTCCCCTTACAGCAGTAACAGGTCGCTAGCTCCTGGCTTACGCTGAAAACTAATGCTATGCTGTAGGACTGGTTACCCAAGATCTCTAAGTTTAGTTTCCACCTGCAAAATGGTGATATCAGTAGCTCCCCAGCTCACCCGGGAGGAATGGCTGTTGGAATTGTACAAGGTCATCTGTGAAAGTGCTTCATGAACAATTGAACACCATGCAAATGCAAATTGCCATTACTGGTAAGTATTTGAAAATGAGCAGTTACAGATTTTAGAACTTTGTGCTTGCTCTTGTTAGTATGATGGCACCACAGGAGTCCTTTGTGCTCAACAGGTAAAGGGAGTTAGCTGGGAAACCCTCATTTATAGCAAGCACTGCCTCTCTCCCATGTCCCATCTCATCACACACCATTGTCCATGTATTCGATGAGGGCCATGTATTGATTGAGGGCTAATAGGCAGTAGGGCCCAGAGTCATGATGGTGAAAGCGACATTGTCCTTGCATGCGTGCATGAAGCTTATAGATAAACACAGAATTTGCAAACAAGAAAAGAAGCAATTTCAAAACGGTGATGAATGCCAGCCGTGAGGTGGTGAGTCTGGGGGGCCATGAGCTCT
Organism: Canis lupus baileyi; assembly: GCF_048164855.1. NCBI lineage: Eukaryota > Metazoa > Chordata > Mammalia > Carnivora > Canidae > Canis > Canis lupus. Next base: position 10,655,866 of record NC_132874.1, read on the forward strand.
TGTGGGGCCCCTGCCAGGGTTCTGATGGTCCCAGATGGCTCTTTAGTGGTGGAATAGTTAACATGATGAGAAGGGTGAGGAGCTGGGGAGGAGGCCTGAAGATGGGGCACAGGGGAAGAAAAGCATGTCCCAGAAACAGGGTAGGACAATTGAACTGCCCCCAGGGGCAAGAAAAAAAATAATGGGACTACTTTGGGGTTAAAAAAAATACCCTAGATCATTTTGAAAATCTCCTTCCTAATGTTGCCTAGCCCTGGCTCAGTGTGGGCTCAGCATCATGTGGTTTTGTGATGAGTTTTAGGATGACCCCCTCCTCTGCTTCAAGCTGCATGACCACTCCCTTGCTGGCCTTCCCCCCTCACTGCCTGGACTTTCCTTTTGAAAAGATAGCACTCTGAAGAGGTGGAAAGAGGCTTTTCTCTTTTGAAGCAGCAGCATTATTAACAGAGAAGGAAAAGTCTCCCATGAGCTAGAGCAAAATCCTGCAGATTGGTTTATGAATCAATGTAGCTTAGGCTAAAGCAACCTAATTTCCTGAAAGCCACTCCATGGCTTTAGGCTTCCAGAGGGGCGGAAAGCTTGTATGATATTTACTTTTAGTTAAAATTAAATGGAAATGGCAAAAATACCCAAAGCAAAACAAAAAACCCCAAAACAAAAACCCCGAAGAAGAATTCTTCTGGAAGGTCGTATCATTAAAGAAAAAAAAAAAAAATTAAAGCCTGCAAAGCAATGGGGGGAAAAACCATATATATCGCGTTAAAGGAATTTTGGCAGAACACATATCAAGGTATTAAATTATTAACTATTTCTGAGTAATTGGGCTTCATGTGACTTTTATATATTTTTTATTGTGAAATACAACACATGTTTGGGAAAGTGCACGATATATAAAAGTTTCATTTAATAAACTCTTGTATAGTGAACACTCACATAACTGCTATCCAAGTTAAGAAGTAGAACATGGCCAGGGTGTCTGGGTGGCTCAGTCTGTTAAGTGCCTGACTTCTGCTCAGGTCACAATCTTGGGGTCCTGGAATCGAGCCTGGCATCAGCCCACTGCATGGGCCCGGTGTAGCGTCTGCTTCTTCCCCTCCCTTTGACTCTCCACCTCTGCTCCTGCTCTCTCTCTCTCCCTCTCTCATAAATGAACAAAATCTTTTTAAAAAATCAACCAAAAACCAAACAAACCATGACTTGGAAACCCTCTACCCATCTCTTTCCAATCTCAACCCACCTTCTCGCCAAGAGGTCACTGTTGCCCTTACATTTATGATAATCCTTTTTGTCTTTAATTTTACTGCCTAAGTCTATGTCACTAAACACTATAAATGCTATAAAGTTATATTACTATATCTTTTACTGTTTTTTTGAACTTTGAGTAAATGAAAGCACACATTTTTTCTTTCCTGTGGCTTCTATCAACATTAGATTTCTCAGTTTCATCCCTGTTGCTGAGGGTACTATGGTTCATCAATTTTCAATGCTGTTTGATATTCTAAGGTTGGATATACACATTTTCTTTGTCCACTCTACTGTCAATGGACAGTTTGGCTTGTTTCCAGTTTGGAGCTGTCATGAATAGAGAGTTGCTATTCTTCTGGAGTTCACATGCACATATTACTATTGGGTGTATATCTAAGGGTAGAAATCTGGGTCACTGGATATGCATATCCTTAACTTTTGTAGATAATGCCAGTTATCCAAGAACAACCATAGCAACTAATGTTCCCTGTAGCAGTGTATGAGAGTTCCTGTTGCCCTACTCTGGAGTTTTTTATGTAATTTTTTCCTTCAGCTTATCTGAATTTTCTATTTTTCCTCTGTAATACATATCTATATACCTTTAATTAGATGAAATGGTTTAATTAGGCAAAGTGCTATTCTAATATTTCTTAACATTATCTTTCCCAATGGGAATATTATTTTTAAAATCTTAAATAGAAGTAAATCACTTGGAGAAAAAGCACACAGATCACAACTATGTGGCCTAATGAATTGTCACAAAGTGAACATACCTCTATCTACCACCCAGGTCAAGGGAGAGACCTTTCTAGCATCCTCGAAGCCATCTTCAGGCCTCCTTCTGATCACACTCCTTCTCATCAAAGGTAAACCATCATGCTTGGTTCCAACACAACAGATGAGTTTTTTTTTTTTTAAAGATCTAATTTTTATTTTATTTATGATAGGCACACAGGGAGAGAGAGAGAGGCAGAGACACAGGCAGAGGGAGAAGCAGGCTCCATGCACTGGAAGCCCGACGTGGGATTCGATCCCGGGTCTCCAGGATCACGCCTTGGGCCAAAGGCAGGCGCTAAACCGCTGCGCCACCCAGGGATCCCAACAGATGAGTTTTGTGTGTTTTTGAACGTTATACAAATGGAACAATCCAGTATACATTATTTTGTGTCTAGCCTCGTTTTTATTTTCTGTTAATGTGAGATTCATCCATGTTGGGATGTGTAATAGTAACTTGCTCATTTCTTCTCCTTTTCTTGCCAGAAGAAAGAGATACTGACTAAAGTTGCTGAACTGCTCAACACGTTTTCAACTCATGGAATACATTACTGACCAGAGCCATACTTGCATTAGAGCATTTTTGGTCATTTGTATTTTTGTTGTTTTCACACAAATAATAAGCTTTGGGGTTAGAAAAATTATAGGGAGAATGAGTGGGATACTTGTGAGCTGCCCTCTGGCTTCTGCAGTAATGACTTCTCTTAGAATCATCTTTTCATGAGAATGGATGTTTTCTCTCCCTTCTAGTCCACCTAAAATTCAAAACAGTATCACATCCCCAGGCTGCACACTTTTATGTAAAATAGAGCTGTCACAGGATTTTACTGGAAAGTTGATTTATTTCCGAGGATCATGAGAATCCAAGGATGAAACTGGCATGTGGCCACAGGGAGAGAGCCCTTGACCTAGAAGCAGGGACAACTTCAAAGCTGTGTTGGTACATAATGGAACACGGCACTTTTAGCATGAATTGTAGCCTCAAAACTTTCTAGGGGGAAAAAAACCCTAAACCGGTCCTCCAAAAGGAAAGGTAAAATCAATATATATATATATATATATATATATATATATATATATATATTATTTATTTACTTACTTACTTACTTATTTATTTATCTTTTTACTCTTTCAAATAAGCAATGCTAAACCCTTCTAGAAAAACAATTGCTTAAATCTAGCTTCCAGGATTCTTTTTCTTTTTCTTTTTCTTTTTCTTTTTCTTTTTTTCTTTTTCTTTTTCTTTTCTTTCTTCTTCTTTTTTTTTTAAGAACAAAGTGTCAGCTGAGCTTGAACTCTTAAAACAGAATCTTGATATCAATCTATTTTTTTAAAGCAGCCAAATAAGCTCTCTGATGGTAACTCTGTGAATTACTGTGTGGGAATGAGTAGTAAACATAATTTTTCTTCTTCATTTTTTCTTTAGGCCTTGAGATATAATTATTAAAGCTTAAAATCTCCCTAGTGATATTAGCTAGATAATCAAATTTAGATCACAGGAATGAAACCACGTAAAATGTGCCTTCATCACTGTTCTCCTCAACATAATTCACTCAAGATAAGTCTGCTCCTACACCCCCAAAATCTGTTGGTAGACCATGAACCTAGCCGGTAAATTCAGCATGAATGCTCAAAATGATCAAATTGATTCTCAAAGCAAAGAATGCCATGTTAAAACACAACAAAGTAAACAATTTTTCCCACTGCAAGAGTAAAACATAGCTGAAATCATGTGCGAAGCAACATGTCAAAAATACTGAATAGAATTGCAAAATTTAGGAGACCTCATTGCTAACCTAGCTATTGAAGAGTTTACTAATTAACTTTCTTAAAAAAAAAAAAAAAGGAAAGGATAACATTTCTTAAGTAGCCGATTAAGAATCATTTTTATTAATGAATTGCTTATGTACCCATTGGAAAAAATACCTATGAACGTATAAGTCATTTTTAATAAGGATACAGTTAATTTTGTAGAAATTTAAACTATGTGAAATCAAGATTTCATTAAATTGAACAGTGCTAAAGTGCTTTTTATCCTTTCTTTCACTGAGGAGATAAAAAAAATCCCCTCTCCTACCCTCTCCCCTCCCCCACCTTCCTTCCACCCCTTTCTCCAAAGGAGGCTAGGAGAAACTCTTAGACCAGGAAGACACTGGGTAGAAAGTTATTGTTCTCTTTTGCCAATGCTTTTTAATCCCTATCTACCAATCTTCCCTGCTATTTCATAAAAAGAGGATCCCAGCTGTGCCAAATCGTGTGATAGCTATATAATCTCGACACAATCCACAGGGGTTTAGGACAGAAATTAACAAATATATTTCAGCTTGAAACTTTACCTAGAAAGAATATCAACTAGTTTCCCAAACATTCGTAGACCAGAGATCCCATCTTCTTGCTTTTTAAAAACCCGAGAGTGAGGATTACCATGAGAAAGGCCTTTTTTAGAATTGGATTTTGCTTGTCACAGAAATGTCCACCTTCTGTGGGTGCTCAAGTAGAACAAGGATTGAACTGAGAAATAGATATCTCAGGTTCCAGTACTGAATTTGCCACCAACTAGTTGTATAATCTTTGCCAATTTCCTGCAATTCTTTGGCCCAGATTCCTGTCTATAAAATGAAAAAATTGAACTAGATTCTGTAAGTATCCTTCCAGTTCTAATAATATGGTATTGTATAAGTTATATTTCTAGACTATGATTAAGTAATAGACCAGTTTCTCCTCATTATTCCACAGCAAGTTGGGTTCACCAAAACTTTTTCGCTCTTGGAGACACACTGAGAGACAAGTGTTGGGATTGGAAACCCAACTCATTGCTGGTACCCGTCTGGGGTCACTTCTCAGATGCACGGTCAATTGCATGTGCATCTCATCTCTGTAGGTTCCTTTTAGAGCAATCCATTATCATAACTAGTCCTTTTCTGGGCATTGGAATCCCCATGATGTTCTATGGGAACACAATAATATTGCAATAATATTGAAGTGAAAATTAAGGCTAGGTGTGGAACTCTGGGCTGACATATATGTTTGGGTCGCTCCCTGGAGGACTGAGGATCTGTAGATCCAAGCGTCTCACTCCTTCTAGCCTTGGAGAGCTATCATCGGGGTAGCGCCAACATTTAATAATTGTAACTAGAGCTCGGAGGACAATTTGAAATAGTAAGTTTTACAGCATCATCCGTGAGACCTAACATGGGAGAGAATTTTCCCGCACTCCGAATGAGAGCGGATGCCGCCATGAGGAGCTGCAAATGGGGAGCAAATCCACTCCATCCTACTAGGAGCCCTTCCTGTTTTGTCAGCCAGCATGGTTTCCTAAATCTCAGATTGCAACAGAACTGTTCTGCAATTCCATGCTAGCTATTTCGGGAGCCTAACACAGCAGGACAAATGTGCACAAGTCCACACAGTATGACAGAAGAATTAAAAATGTATTTACCATCTGTTGGTAGTTTCCTTGCGGGGCTTTTTTCTTTTTCTCTACTGCAGCCACAAATTGGGTCTTCTTACTTCCTTCCATGCTCAGAGAGCAGAGTTCTCTCTTCACATCATTGGAAACGCAGGGCTTTTTTTTTTTTTTTTTCCTTCTCCCCCTCTTTCAAATTCCCCCAGAGTGCTCACTCTGGGATGATTTCAGGTTCTCGGATCATTTCCTTCACATATAACGTGGAATGAGTCTGTGAAGAGGTTGTAGCATCTTGCACATTTTTTATGGCCAGGTTACTTTCAGATCCTACACTTGAACTTTGGGCAGAGTACTCTAGGAAGCTCCAGGGGGAAACAAGAGAAGTCAAGCACAGGCTAAGTGAAAGGAAGTTAAGTCTTTAAACGAAGCTTGGAAATTCATATTAGCCCTTTACAGTCTACTTAATCCTTATCATGATGGGACATGCCAGATGGGAGCCAAAATTTCTAATAGGAAAGGGTCTGAGGGATGTGAGCCTGGACTTCAAGTGAAAGCCATTTGCAACCATGTGATAGTATACATAAAACTCATAAGCTGGAGTACAGCTTTGCTAGTTGAGAAAAAGTAGAGCTTTGTCAATTAATTAGGTTGACTTGAAGCCATTTGGTTGATGTAGGAATGCTCAGTTCTCAACAAAACTCACTAGCTTGAATTTCTGAGATACACACGTTTGCTCCAAAGAAAAATCTAATAAATAGAGGTTGGTATTAAAAGTGTTGCCTTAGCCAAAATATTGCTATGTGGTGTTATGACTCTGACTGACCTATTTCACTCAGGTAATGATTTGTTAAACATTCTCAGGCTGCAGGGTGGATAACTTCACCTGGAAATCAGTCCTGGGTGACCTGGGATACTGGGTAGGACCTTTAAACTCCAAGCCTCAGCTTAATCACCTAAGAAAGGGGATCATGATCTTTACCTCAGTGTATTTTTGTGGGATTAGAGGAGACAAAATTTACAAAATTCTTATCATGTTGCCTGGCATAGAATAAGTGCTAGATAAATGGTAGCTTTGATTATGATTATTAGAAACTGTAGCTATGATACTATTTTTATCAAAACCTGCTGTCAGGTTCATACGTTCTCTTCAATAATGTTTTTGAATCTTTAAAAAAGATTTTATTTATTTATTCATGAGAGAGAGACACACACAGAGAGAGGCAGAGACACAAGCAGAGGGAGAAGCAGGCTCCCTGCGGGGACCCTGATACAGGACTCGATCTCAGGATCCTAGGATCACGACCCGAGTCAAAGGCAGACCTCAACCACTGAGCCACCCAGGCACCCTGCTTCTGAATTTTGTGTTTTAAAAGTTCTTCATGAATCTGAGCCTGATTGGGAAATTCAGCTCATTCTGACTCAGCTTTATTGGTTATACCAGATGTAGTTAAGCGCAAGATCAAGTAAATAGAATATTACCATGTGTCGGACAAGATGATTTGATTTGGATTAGCTTCTCATGAGATCATTTTTGTGTTGGGCCTTATAAGGCTTTGTACATAGTAGGTCTTGAAAAATATTGATTCACTAATTCATTTATCGGTCAGTACATCTTTAATGGGTATCTATCATGTGCCAAGGACTGTTCTAGGCACTTGGGGTTTATCAGTGAAAAAGGCAGACAAAAATCCCTGCCCTCCTGACAATAAACAAACAAACAAACAAAAAGGAAATGACATAATGTTTTGTTTTTCTTTTCTTAAAGATCTTATTTATTTGTTCATGAGAGACACACACAGAGAGGCAGAGACATAGGCAGGGGGAGAAGCAGGCTCCCTGCGGGGAACCTGATGCAGGACTCGATCCAGGACCCTGAGATCACAACCTGAGCTGAAGGCAGAGGCTCAACCATTGAGCCACCCAGGTGCCCCGACACAGAATGTTTTAAGGTAATGCATTTATGGAATAATAGAGCATGGCAAGGTGGATCAGGAAAGTCAGAGGGTATAATTTTAAATGGGGGGTGGGGGTCACATTAGGATTCTTGGAGAGGTTGTGTCTTTTAAAAAAAAAAAAGACTGAAGAAGGCGAAGGCGTGAACTGTGGGTTTTCAAGGAAAAGCATTCCAAGCAGAGGGACCAGCAAGCAGAAAGGCCCTGAGGCAAGAGAGTGCCTGGCTTGTTTGAGGACCAGCAAAGACGACAGTGAGGCAGGAGCCCTGGGAGCAAAGAGAGAGAGTGATAGAATATGGCATCTGAAAGATTGAGGGCGTCCTGATTGCGTGGGGGCTTTGTGGGCCACGAGAGGACTTTGACTCCAAGGGGAGTAGAGCCATTGGATGTTTCTGAGCAGAGTCGTGGCATCACCTGATGCAGACAGTCAGCTGTGGTGCAGGGTGGTAATGGTAGAAGCAGAAGGACAATTTAGGAGACTGGTATAATCATCCTAATGAAGGGTGGTAGTGCTTTAGTTTCAATGATAGCAGTCCAGGTGGTGGAAAGTGGTTAGATTTTGGATATATTTTGAAGGTAGAGCCAGTTGGATTTGGGGGGCAGATTGGATGTGGGCAATATAAGAAAGAGAGGAGTCAAGATACTTTTTGACCCAAACAGTTGACTCAAGATAGTTTTTGACCCGAACAGTTAGAACAATGGAGTTAACCACTTACTGAGGTTTATATGCAAGAACTGTAGTATACAGCCCATGGTGAGTCTGAGAATAGATACCTCGGGATTCTGGGTTGAGTGTAAATCACAAAGACTGAGGTTTGCATAAGCACTTTTATAACACTCAAATGAACAGTTAAAAAAAGAAAAAAAACAACAAGCAGCAGTGCTTTGGTTGTATTTACTTAATGCCAAACAATTAACTTGGCTTTTTAGCCTTTTTCTTCACCCTATTCCACACTGAAATACCACTTCTGAAGAGGGATGCTGCTGGTACATTCTGGAGTCTGGCAGAGGGAGCTGAGGACTTTTGAGCTGAGGCCCAGCAGGGAGTACCTCAGACCTCTGAGGCCTCCCTATGCACCTGGTGCCAAAAGCCAGCCTTCTCTGGGATAATGGGGAGGTGGTTCTGGAACTCTCTTGACAACTTTCCTATTCCATTGGACCTTTCGTGTATTGGTACTGTCATAAATAAAAGACCAACCACACATCCTGAACTGATTACTTCGGTGTATCTATAGAGGAAAGAGATAAGACCATATAGGTAAATAAAGAGCAAAAAAGAATAATGCAACAGACCTGGGATCACGGATCTATAAAGGGGGCATATCAGTTTCTCGGGGCTGTTGTAAAAATGACCACAAACTGGGTGGCTTGAAACAAGAGAAATTTATTCTTTTACGGTTCTAGAAGCTAGATGTCTAAACTCAAGGTGTCAGCAGGGCCGTGTTCCCCCTGGGCTCTCAGGAAGATTCCTTTCTCGCCTCTTCTAGCTTCCTGTGGTCACTGGCAATTCATGCCGTTCCTTGGCTTATGGTAGTATGATATCCAATCTCTGCCTCTGTCTTGGCTTGGCCTTCTTCTCTATCTCTACTCTGGGTCTCTGTGTCCCTCCTCTTCTTCTTAAGAGGACAGCAATCATATTGGATCTAGAGACCACCCTAACCCAGGAAGATCTCATTTTAACTAGTTACATCTGCAATGACCCTATTTGCAAATAAAGTCCCCAACTCGCAGTTATTGGGGTTAGGACTTCAGCACATCTTTTGTGGGGACACCATTCAATCTACGACAGAGGGCAATGGGAACTCACATGAAGAAATGACCCTTGGGGCAGGTCACATAGTAGAATAATGAACAAAAGGGAAGCAGTTGCATGCTGAAATCATCAGCAGAGGTCAGATGGTTCGGGGAGTAACAGGAAGTGTTCCGATAAGAGACGCTCTCACTTAGGATACTCTTTCCATCTGTGCTTATGGCCCTGATTTTTTTTTTTCTGTCAGAGCTTTAAAAAAATATTGTATAAATAAAAAGAATAAGAAAATAGCACTTCTCTGACTCACACATTGGGCAGAGCACAGACTCTTGTGATAATCAGGAAAGACTTCACAGAAGTGTTGATGCTTGAGCAAGATCTCAGAGTATGAAGATGAGGCGCCATGCAAGGAAGGGGTGCCGGGAGGAGCCAGGGCTTCCCATACGGGCAGAGAAGCACATGCAGAAGCGCAATGGTAATTTCAGTCATTAAACTACCTCCCTAAGCAGGGTGAAAAGCCTTTAAAGGCAAGGCTGATATTGTCTGCTCCATCTGCATTACTCAGAAACAGTTTTAAAAAACGAAGGGGGAAGTGTTTCTGGTTTTAATAAATGCACAAATGAACACCCGATAACCTGGAAGAACACTAGAAGCCTATAGAGGGAGGAGTTAATTGCTGGACACACTTGCCAAAGCACAAATATGGAAACCCCACCCTCAGCCAGATCTGGAGAAATCAAAGGGCTGAATGTGGTATAAATTCCTCTGCCCTGATTGCATAAGGAGCTCCGCCAGCATTTTTCCTCTGATATATTCCTTTCTGCATAAAGGACTGAGCTGGGTTCTGAAAAACCTGATGGTGAACTGAGATAGGCAATTCTGAATCACCACCACGATCTAGGAAAATTAACTCCTCACGGATCTCTCCAGATAAGCACCCGAGCTTGTTGCCTCTGACATCTGCATCAGGATCTGGCCAGGATTCGTTCATAGAACGACTCCCCCTTTTTGGCATAAGACCGTACAGGATGCCAGTAAAGTTCACACTGGGTCATCGAAGTCTCTCTAAATGCACGATGATTCACTGCTGGGGGTGGGGGAGAGAGGCCAGTGAGGGGGAAGGAAGTGCTGAGCCGAGAGGCGGAGCGATGTAATTATGAAATTGACTGCAGAGCAAAGCTCGCTCGGGGAGTGACGGGGTCACATGTTCTTACTCTTGGTGTTTAAGCTACAACTTTTAAACCAGGGGGAGGGGATGGGGCTGGGAAACAAGATCACACACAACGTGATTGGCTTTGGGAGGATGCTTCAGAAGCCTGGGCATATTTATGAGAATCACAACGTATTAATTTCTCTTTAGATCTGACAAAGGAAACAAGCTCTCTGGTGACAGTACGGTTAGCGGAATAAAAATCTGGCTGTAGTGCCAGGAGTGAACAATTTGTCTTCTTCTACTTGATTTACTCGCACTCTGGCTGACAGGGTCTTCCATTCTGTGCATTCGTTTTGTACTTAAAAAGGGATTGTTTGTAATTTACAGTTTAAGTCTCAGTGCTATTATTCTGCTCTGTCAGAAAGCATCTGTGGCAGTAGCTTTTGTCCCCGTGTCTGTGCCACAGACACCAAGCAAATCTGCATGTTCAGGCGCCAGTCTTGAGACCTCCCCCAAGTCTGCCAGCAGTGAAACTCGCAAGGGCCCTGGCAGCAATGGATGCTTTCTGCAGATCACAGACAGCCCTCCCTGAAACCCCCACTCCACTCGGCCAGTGTCCTCCGTGAACCCCAGTTATTTAGGTCAAAAAAGCAAAGTTTGCCAATGCATTTTTCTCTAACCCTGACTTTTGGGGGGTAAACTTGGTAAATTCCTCATCAACTAATTTTCTTAACCACCCCCCACCCCTTCTCATTTGGGTCAGCTTCTCCTGGCCGATATTGGCTCAAGAGAAATAAAGTAAGTGAGAGAGCTTATAGCTATGTATCTTAATGTCATGGTGCTGGAATAACAAAGAACTCCCATGATCTGATGTTTATTTTCTTAGCCTGCTGCTGCCTCTGATCTTATTTTGAAGGCACCATAAGCTTAACATGTACAACCCGTTAATTGCCACTACCGTTAAGTTCAAACAGTGGTGGCTCTGGGCTTTGATTTTAATTTGGAAAATGTATTTCTTTTGAGGAAACAAAATGCCAAGTTGCTAATGAAATGCCTTTAATAGATTTCCAAACGCTCCCAGCCAATAGCTAGCAAAGCTCAACTCATTCTGAACCTCAAAATGTTTGTTTTCTTCTCATGTTACAAGAGCTATGTTCTTTAGATGATGAAGACGGTAAATTCTGATACTTCATAGGTCACTGCACTACATTCAGTCTTGGTCACAGTTATACTGATGGAAATTTATCTAGGTTTTGCTTGCAGAATAAATCATAATGGCTGAAAGTCATCTCATTTCCTTTTGACACACCCCATTGTACTGCATATATTAGAAAGTGTTTTGTAAAACATAGATTTCCTTTTGATGGCCTTGATTTGTTTTCTAGTTAAGTGGGATTATATAATTTTCATTATCAATGCTCGTCTGTCACTAGAAGGTATCAACTCCAAACCATTTAGCCGCAAGCAGCAAAACCAGCTGTAACTCTAGAATGCTTGTACTTTCTAAAACAGAGTGTAAGTTTTCTAACAGCTTCCCAGGGTGGCAAAGTACCTGAGAATCTCTCAAAAAAGACCTAGTTACAGATGAGCCTAAGAAATTTTTGCTTTGCAGGCCCATACTAAGTTCCACTGGTGAGATTTCGGCTCACTCTCAGGGGTCGTTTTAACCAGGGATAAGGTCCGGGTTATATTATAGAGTGCAAAGGAGAAACCTCTGGAAGGTAGAAAATAATTAAGTTATCTACTACACTCCTACAGAGAGCCATGCCAGGATCCTCATCTCCAATTGCGGGTTGTTAGAACTGATTTCTGTATCTCTCCAGCCCCGTTATCTCTACCAGTGTTGTCCATTGGAAATACAACCCACAGCCCTTCCGCATGCGTAATTTAAAATTTTATAGTAACCACATTAAGAAGTGAAAAGAAGCACGTTAAATTAATGTGAGCAATAATACATTTTACGTAATCTGTGGGGAATATTTTCATTTCAACATTTAATCAATATGAAAGTATTGAGAGATAAGTATGTGTAGTTATGTATGTACATGGACGTACTAAGTTTTTAAAACCCAAGGTATATTTTAGATTCACAACATATCTCAGCTTGAACTAACCACAGTTCAAGTGCTGAATAGCCTCATTGGACAGTGCCGATCTCTCCTAGAGCACTCGTTTTGATTCCTAATTGTAGACAGAATCTTATTTAAAATTGCCCAACATGTGTACTGTTAAATCCTAAACTGTTGGTAGACTACAGTGACTTTAATTTCACTCCTGACTATTGGTGATGTCATTTGCATTGCCCCAAAAGCCAGTCTTGTTACAGTTTGGTGGAGGGTCAAAAAAGATGATTCAGGATTTTTAAGAGTCTCTGCTATGCATAGAGCCCAGTGACTTTAGTTTGGGTGTGGTGAGCTGACCTCAGAGTGTATTATGTGAGCAATCTGCCCTTTTGTTTTGTATTTTATTTTACTTTTCTGGCCTCCCCAGCTTTCTTTGGGAGTGCAAGCTAAGGAAGGTCTCTGTTTTGCCACTACGCTCTGATTTGCTCAGATTTTAAAATGACACATTTAGGATAACACCCTTCCTATAATAGCATGGTTAAAGGTCTGTCAGTGTTTCCATTAAAAATTCGAGCTTTCCAGGATTTATTACATAGCCATAACAAATGACTCCAGGCAGAAACTTGGCAAGTCTTTCTATAACGTAGGAGGAAATCTTTTTTTAACAATTTTTAAAAAGGAAAAAAATAAATAAGTGTTTACCACTTAAACTTACTCGTGATTCTTTTGATAGGAAAGGCATTCAGATAAAATGCACTTCTTTACATTTTGTTTGTTTTGCAAATGTGAAATATCAGTATTGGCTTGTAAGTCAAATTTTGCCAGCGATTTCTACAATTGCCCTCCTACCTGCCAAATTTTCTTTTCTTTTTTTTTTTTTTTTTCAATGATTCTAGTACTGGATTCTCATGGTCCTGTGTCTGATGAGTATAATGATTTGGAGAGGTGCTGGATCACTCGACTGTGAGTCTTTATGTTCCATCATGGTAAACGTGGACGGTTTAAAAAGATAAGATTTGTTCTGGCGGGAATTCCCTGCAGATAGAGATTTCTTACTCACCTATATTCTCAGGGCCTAGTTATTGTAGATGTACAATACTCAACTCCTGGCAAATGAATGATAAACACATAAAAAAGCAGCTTGAGAATTAAGACATAGTCTCTATTCATAAGTCTCTTATTTAAGTATTCACTTAGTAAATAATCACTATCTAGTACCTTGGGAAAATCTTTGAAACTGTAAGCAACACGCAACTGTATCTTTAATGTCTATGCCATCCCTTATTTTTGAGTATCTCAGTGGATTATTATAGCAATTAAATGACCCAATGCTATGAAAGCACAGCCGGTTGCAAAACTTTTTTGAGGCTTGGCTCTCCATTGCCTTCCCCATCTCTTGGGAGTGTTTGAAGATGCTATACAGAAGGCTCTGAAAAGTGTGAAATGCTATGTAGATATAATTGAAATGTAAATGCTCACCACTGCAAATGTTAAGGTTAAGCCATCCCCCCCCCCCCATTACTGTGAAAGTAAAACGTGGTAAAAAGTGTACATTCTTTCTCCAACATATTTGACTCCAAATCAACCTGATTTATCTGATGCAGTGTAGGGTTGACTGACCCCAATGTTTTAAAGATAAACAGGAGATACTCTTAGAATGACCTTATTCCATCTTGAGTTCTTTTTTTTCCCCCAGTTTTACTGAAAAGTAATTGGCATACATCACTGTGTAAGTTTAAGGCATACAGCACGATGGTTTGATTTGCATCTATTGTGAAATGTTGTTTTCTTTATTTTCGACTGGAGAAAATATCGTTTCCAAGTATGACTTTTGAAGTCCACTTTAAAAATAAATGAAGTCTAAAACTCTGAATAAGTATATCTGTATTTTACTTAACTTCCAATCTGTTCAATTATTTAGTTCTTATAACCTGGTAAGCTGTTTGTGTCTGCTTGTTTTTGCTTTGTTTTGTCTTGAACTATGTAAGAGGCTACTTCCAGTGAAAACACAGACTACAATTTAAAATCCCTTACCATTTGGAGGGCTTGTACGCTTGTTTTATTAAGCACTCTTGTGCTCCCTCTGCTGCCGTGAAGAAAACCTTCACGTTCAAGACCCCAGGACATTCCTCTGAGTGTCCACTTGGCAAAGAAGATGCAGATTTGTACATGAAATCAGGGCTCTTCTGAAAGACCGTACTATTTGACCAAAGCATAAAATGTAATCATGTTTCATTAAAAAGTACAAATTAATTAAAGGGAGAGGGCATAAAAAGGGAATACATAGAAAAATTAAGCTCTGCATCTGTGGGCGAATTCACCTAGGCAGAGCGCTGTAGTATGGACTGCATTCTTCATACTACAGCGTGCTCAGGAATCACCAGGGGTGCTGGTTAAAAGGCAGATTGTGATTCACTAGGTGTGGAGTGGAACTCTCATTCTGAATTTCTAAAAAGCTCCCAGCTGCTGCTGCTGCTGCTGCTGCTCTGGAGATAAGGCTTTTTGAAGCAAGATGTAATACATAATGATATGATATCATATATACTTGATAGCCAACTTTAAGCCCTCAAAACTAGATACTATCAAAACAATGAGGTAGATATAAAGGATAAAAATGATTTTCCGTGGCGTTTGAGCAACGCAGAACACAGACTAGGAGTAAGGCTAGGCAGGCCTTATTTCTCAATTTCCTTTCATTTTAAAGTTTGCCTTATGCTCATATGAATACAATATCAGATTTATGAATAGGACTGGTAGTACTACATATTTACCTACTGGCTTCTTCGAAAGCCCTGCCCTTTCACTGAGTTTTGATCTGCATGAGAAAGCCCTGTTTTTAAAGGATCGGTGTCAGTTATTTGTACATTTAATATTTGCCATCTGAAAATAAAACATCTCAGTACTAAAGGCAATGAAACTGTATCACGAGAATACTGTTTACGTGAGACCTTGCAGGAAGGAATAGTTACAGACTTTAATGGCGCTTTATGGCTTTAATCCTAATGGCTAAGAAAGTAAATGACACATTTCTTATTAATTGTTTTTTACTGTTTGGGTAATATACATATTTAGCTTCCTTAAGGGAACATTTAAATTAATCGACTCACTCTAATCTGAATTATGTGTTTTAATTTGGTTAAGGTGTTGTTAAAATAACTGCCTGTGTCATTGTAATAATTAAAATATTAGCTGTTTTTGGCTGGAAATTCTCTCAATGTAAAATCTCTAAAAATAGAGTGGAGGTGGATTGGGCAGTCTGCAGAGTAAAAACATTGCAGTTAAGCCAAAACCATGGCCACCAATATTCTCCCTTGCAAAAATATTTTAGATGAAGTTAGTTTTTGTGAAGGCTGTCTGAAACTGAAATGAATAGCAGAGGCTCTCTGTTTAACATTCGCAGGCCAGTGATGATAATAATAATGCCTGTAGCGCAAAGCGTAGGCCTTCTGGGTGCCCAAAGGCCTGCCTCTGATCCTTCCTGGGGAGAGGACCCTGGCGAGCAGGGGGAGGAGCCAGTACCGGGTTCTGCTCTGAGACATCAGCCTTCACCTTGATAATGCCTGTCAACAACAAAACACCAGGAAGAGCCTTTTCAGGAAACTGATTCTAACTGTCCACTAGAGGCTGTAATGAGACCACCAATGTCACTTTGGAGCAACCTGGGATTTAAACCGTAACAATCATTGCGTTTTAAATGAAAAAAAAAAAAGACAGAAAAGAAAGAAAGAAAGAAAGAAAGAAAGAAAGAAAGAAAGAAAGAAAGAAAGAAAGAAAGAAAGAAAGAGAAAGAAAGAAAGAAAAAAAGTTGTAGGAACGAGTAAGAGTGAACAGTAGTAGTTTGATTTAAATAGCCATGTATGCATGTGCATGGCATTTCAAAACGTGAGGAAAAAAATTATTTCCGGGGCTCTACACCTTCCTAGCTGTGAGCACGCTTATTTTAATTTCTGTAGCACGTCGGCTCTACAATCCAGTTGTTTAGAAGCTGACACATTTCTCTTGGTGATTCTGTATCCTGCTTCGGTTGGTGACTAACCGTTAGGTCATAAGTAAACTCAGCCAAAGGTTTCTCCCCATACAGCTTACAGTCAGGAGTGGTGGCTTCCAGAGAGAAACTTATGGGCAGAGATCATGTTTCCAGACACTCGGGCTCGAAGCACCTGAAACAGGTCAAACGCTGCCCCGACACCTACTGGTCTTCCAGAATCATCTGCAGCAAGCACGCCCGCCCGCCGCGCTGAGCTCCCTCCAGCACGGATGTCACTGCGCTTCCTCCAGGTGCCACACCTGTTGGCAAGGTGCACCCCTCGACAGCAGGCTCCTCGCCACCCAGCTAACACCTGGCGGCGGCACGCGCGGAGGGGGCGGGGCGGTGGGCCGCGGGGACCCGCGCCGGGGGGCCGAGCGCGGAGGAAGTTCCCCAGCGTGGATCCCCGAGAACTGCCATTTGACGTTCGGTTTGCTTTCTGTGTCTCCTGCACCGGTTACCTCATTTCCGATTAAATTAATGATCCGAATGAGCCGCGAGAGCAGCGCGCGGGTCGTCTTCCGAGGCTGGGGCTGGGCGCTACCGAGCGGATTTCCAGACCTGCAGAAAGCGAAACGGGGTGGGGGGTGGGGGGTGGGGGTGGGAGGAGGGGGCACCCGCTCCGGCAGGCTGGAAAGGTGACGGTGCCCATGCGGGCGCGGGGACCCTGCAAACTTTCCCGAGTCGCACGCAGAGGCAATCCCCGCAGCCCCGCGGGCCCGGTTCAGGGGCTGAAGCCGCCGCGCGGCGATCCGAGTCTGCCCCCTTAGACGATTCTCGGCGCGCCCCGGACCCAGGGCACGTCGGGATCACCCTCGCGCCCCCTCCCCTCCGCCTGCGGGCCGGAGCCCGACACCCCCCGGAGCGCCCTGCAGGCCGCCGCGAGCTGCACCCCGCCGTCCTCGCCCCGTCCCCCTCCAACTAGGTGCAGGGACCCGGGGAGGCGCGCGAGGACCGACCGGTCACCGCTGAAATTACCTCATCGCTTCAGCTCCCCGCCCCTTTCCCAAACCTGGAAGAAGCGTCCCTCCGGCCGGAGGCGCCCCCCCCCGCCCCCCGCTCGCCAGCCGGTCGCGGGCCGCGCGCCGCCTCCCGGGGCCGCCTCCCCGGGCCGCGCGCAGCCAAGGGTTAAGGGCGCCGGCCGGGCCGTCCGCCGCGCCGTGCGCTCGCGCTGCTCCGAGCCGCCCGCCGCCCGCCGCCCGCCGCCCGCCGCGGGCCCCCCCCCGCCACCCCCCACCCCCCACCCCCAAGTCGGATCCTTGAGCTGCGGCGGCGGCAGCCAACTGCTCCATATTTGGCTTCTATTACACATTTACATACTGGAGCGAGCGAGCGAGCGAGCGAGCGCGAGAGAGCGCGAGGGAGGGAGGGCGGGCGGGCGGAGGGAGGAGGGAGGGGAGGGGAGCGGGGGGGTCGGAGGAGGAGGAGGGCGAGGAGGAGGAGGAGGAGGAGGACGAGGAGGAGGAGGAGGAGGACGGGGAGGAGGAGGAGGAGGAGAGAGCAGAGTGTACCGCAGACATCATTTCTACTACAGTGGCGGAGCCGTACAGGACCTGTTTCACTGCAGGGGGATCACAAAACAAGCCCCGCGGAGCAGCCGCCAGAGCTACAGCAGCCGCAAGACACTGTTTCTCTCCCTCTGCCCCCCCTTCCCCACGCAACCCCAGATCCATTTACACTTTACAGTAAGTGGCTATTTTTTTCTCCTCTGATTCTCTCCTCCCCCTCCCCCATCCCCTTCGCCCCTTATCTAGATTAAAATTGGCCCCTACCCCCGCTCTCCAGAGAGGGGCAAAAGCAACAACCAGCAAACAAACCCCAAACCCCAGTCGCCGGCACAGAAAACAGCTGGAAGAGGAGCGAAGGAAATCGACGCGTCGTGCTGTGTCGTGTGTGTGTGTGTGTGTGTGTGTGTGTGTGTACATACCGCCTTCTCCCGCTCCAGCCTCCCGGGCCGACACCCCCGCTCGGGGCGCAGGGACTGACGGCAGGGGGGCTGCCGGGCCGGTGGGCGCCCGCCCGGCGAGGGGGCGCGCCCGGGCTGGGGGTGCGGGAGCGGGAGCGGGAGCGGGCGGGGGAGCGGCGGGGCTGCCGGGCCGGCCGCGAGTGCGGAGACCCGCGTCCCCCTCCCTGGAGGCGGCGGCGGCGGCCGGGGGTCGCGCTGCCCTCTCGCCCGCCGCCCCCTGCGCAGCCCGGGCCCCCGGGAGGGCGGCGGAGCCAGTGGGTCCGGAGGGGGGCCGGGCCTCCCCCCCGCCCCCCGCGAGGGCCGCCCGGCCCCTGAGCCCGGGGCGGGGGTCCCCCGCGGAGGCCGGCCTCGCCCGGCGTGTGGCTGCGGCCCGGGACTCTGCGCGCGGCCGGGCGCCGGGCGGTGGGAGCGCGGGGGGCGCGGAGGGGTGGGCGCGGGGGGAGCCGACGTGCGGGTGCCGGGAGCGCGGCTGGAGCGGCGGCGGCGGCGGCCCTGCCGCCTCCTCCTCCTCCTCCTCCTCCGCCGCCGCCGCCGCCGCCGCCGCCACCGCCGCCCTGTTGGTGCGGCCGCTTCCTGATCATGTGCAGCCGCCGCCGCCCGGAGCCCGGAGCCCGCGAGCGCCCCAGCCCGGGCCGGCGCCCCCGCCAGCGCCCGCGGCGGCAGCGGAGGAGCGGCGCCGGGAGTGAGCGGCTGCGCGGCGGCTGGGAGGGTGAATGAAGCCAGGAGGAGGGGAAGGAGGAGGCGGCGGCGGCGGAGGAGGCGCTGCGGGGATTGGGATGCGCCCTGGAGCCCCGCTGCTCGCTCACTCTGGGCCGGGCCGGAGACTCCGCCACTCCCGCGGCCGCCGCCTCCTACGTGGTTCCAGCGCCGCGAGCAGGCCGGTCCCGCCGGGGGCAGGGAAGGGGCCGGCCGGGCGGAGCGAGAGGTGAGGCGGCGGCGTGAGTGTGAGTGAGTGAGTGCGTGCGTGTGTGAGTGCGTGTGAGTGCGTGTGCGCGCGCGCGTGTGTGTGTGTGTGTGTGTGTGCGCGCGCGGGTGGGGGCGCCGGGGCGGGCGCGGGGGGCAGCGGCCCCTCGCCGGCCACTTGGCTGACTCCGCGGCGCCCCGACCCCTCCCCGGCCCCCCGCCCTCCCGCCGCCTTCCGAAACTCCGGGGCTTGTGCTTTCATTTTATTTCAGACCACGTAGGGGGCTGCCTGGAAGCGGTGCAACAATTCAGGTTTTCTAGGGAGACCGAGCAAAAGGACCTTCGTGGGGGGTGGAAGTAGGGTGGTGGTGGAGATCTTGCCAGAACACAGCAGCAGCAGCAGCAACAACAACAAAAAAAATCAGTTTCCAGGGACCGTGGGGTTCGGTTCAACCCTGTGGCTGCTCTGTGTTGTTGTGCTTTCTTAGTATATAATCCTGCAGATAAGAGGGTAATATAAATACTTCGGGAGATTGGGAAATTGCTGAAGAGTAGTAAGGGGGAAAAAAAAAAAAAGCCAGTCGGAAGCTGGTTATATAATGCGCGATGTGGCTAACGAGAACGGCAAGCTATTTTTATTTTGTTTACCGTATGCTGTGCAGTAAGGGACTCCTCCAAACTGGTTCTGTCCCCGAAGAGATTCGTAGCTTCCCTGCGAGATCCGCAGGATACGATCAGTAGAATTAGACGACCCCCTTGCACCCGCAGAATAAAAACTACCGCCTTAGAGTGGCAGGCTCCCTGCGTGTCCCTTGGTGCAGGCACGGGAATGTGTATATGCAAATAAGCTCTCCTTTGGCAATCGAGTAGTCACATCTCAATGACATTTGTGTTTTGTAATGCAGGCTGCTCTTAATATTTAAACATCGTCGGTACATATCGCACAGAGCAGTGGGTAGTTACTTGATGGTTATTTTTAGGCAGAGCCAGTTACTTTTTCAATAGTGTTAGTTAGCTAAGCCATTTCTGTTTGGGTTTCTGAGGAGCCCTGCTGTTCGTTCCTAGAAGCCCCTGTGAGCCCACCCTGTGGTTTATTTGTAGTTTGATACTTGGACTTTTTTTTTTTTTTTTTTGGTGGAGTGAAGCCTGTGCCTGAGGAAACCAGCACCAAAGAGAAGGTTGAGAAAATCCTGCACATGAACTCTTAGAAAGGGATTGCACCATAACAGCTAATGCTGTGGCATTTAATCTCCTCTGATTGTCCTCCAAGTGTGCGTGCCTCAGTCAATATTTTAGCAGCTCCACAGACGAACAGGCTTGGAAGCCACCTTCCATGGACAGCAGAGGGTGGAGGGCTCCCCCGGACCTCCCGGCTGCCTGTCCTTCTCATCCTGTAGATAGTGTCAGTGGTGTAGGCTTTCCCTGCACTTACTCTGGCCCTGATCACTCCTGTAATTAGATCAGGCTGCCATGGCAACAGACAGTGTTCCTCCATCCATTCAGGTGGGTTTGTCTTGTGCCTGGACTACTCCAAGTGTTTTATGCACAGTATTTGTGCTGCTCAAGCCAGAGGAGAGAGTTCACTCCTTCCAGTGTGTCTCCTTTCAATCATGCAGGTGGTGGTGGATTGAGGGGAAAGGGGGAGGGTGTATAGGGGAGGGTGGAGAGGATGCCCAATGACACTTCCAAGCTACTAAACTTTTCTGAAGGAGACCAGCCAGCGGTTCTTGCTGGATGCAGTGGGTAAATGCCTCTCTCCCCACACAGTGAGAGGAGCCTGGCAATCCTGCTGATGTTGGTGGTGAACAGATCAACAAGTATTTGGTACTTGTTAGAAACCTTTGAGCTTAGGAAAGCAACATTTCTTTTGCAGTCTGGGGCCTTTGGCCTGGCGGACGCTTAACCCCTTCAAGGGCGAAAGCACCCATCCCTGAGAACCTGTATTGCCAGTAGTCAAGGGCTGGTTTTCTAGAGCGTTTACTGGGTGGTGGAAGTGATTTATTTAGGAAGCCTGTCCCCATTGCCACATTTCAAAACTGTGCCGTTACAATAGGCATTCTTATAACGAAAAATAGGACGGGCTGGAGGAGCCACTCTGCATGTGTACATTTTTAATTTGGACCTCTTGGCCATTCCTGATCCTCACCCTGTTAGTAGTAAGTTCAAAGATTTTTCTCTCGGGTGAGAGGTGGTAGAGGCCTATAGCTAGTAGACTGACAGTGAGTGGTGCTTTTACACAATAAACAACTTGTACTGTATTTTGAGATGTAATTTAATGAGCACTTAATCATTTGTAGAGCCGTGAGCAGTCTACTCTTTGCGTTAGGACACCACCTCCTTAAAGCCACCAGGCGAAGAAAAATAATATTGTTGCCAAAAAAATAGCAAGGAAAGAAAAGTGAGTAGCTTCGTTTGCTGAAGCTTTGTGTTGCACAGGGATCCACCTGAGGGGGAGTATTTTAATAACCCTGATATTTGCAAGAGAAAGTAATTGAGAATAATAATGTCTTGATTTGGTTGTGATCCTGCCTGTCAGTTTTCAGTTTTTACAGCCCCAGAGCTAAATTGGTAAATCCTTTCTTGCCCTGGGACTAGGATTCCTTCCCTACAGGGGGTTTATGACTTTCTACCATTTAGTTTATGTGGTTGGTAACTTGATTGTGGCCTGTTCAGATCTAGTGCTGCTGTGGTTAAGAGAAGCTTTTTTTTTTTTTTCCCTAGGAGGTAAATAGATGGGAAGCAAGGGTATGAAATAAGGCAGAGAAGTTTAAGTTTTACACATTTTGGAGGTCCCGGATTATATTGTGCAACATACAGAAAATTTCTTGCAGTAAGACATGAATATGTATTTTTGAACACTAAAATAAGTATGAAAAATGTACTTGATTGGAAACTGTGAAAGTCAGTATTTTCCCCTCCGAATTTCGTTTTACGAGGGTTTGGGTTTCGGAAGTGATGCCTTGTCAGGAATATTATAACTAGGCTCCAGAGCTTCTAAATTGTCTTTTAGGGAGAAATTCAAGAAAAACTCTTTAGCCATCAGATTATGTCAAGTGCCTGTAGATGGCCTTACATTTCATTGTCTGTGAGTCCTGGGAAAGGCCAGCCTTAAGAGATTATTAACATTAGTAAACACATTTCTGTGACTTCTGTATTTGTTGTCATTACAGACTCACATTCCTTTTATGTAGCATGCCTTTATTTTTTTTTCCATTGTGAAATGTCAAGTGGATTTTACTTTTGCCACTTACCTTGAGTGACAGTTTCTGATGACTAACACATGATGACAGCGGCTCATTTTGTTTCCTATTAGAAGTTAGTCAATAAACATATTTTATCAAAACCCTGGAAATTAGTGTAGGAGTGAATGTTAATTCTTTCAACTCTAGTTGTGGGCAGTAACACACAGCTTAGACTCTGAAACAAATGCTTGCTTACTAATGTGACACGGTGCAAGAGACGTCATTGCAGGGTGGACATCATTTTCAGGGTGGACATAAATAATGTGATTTCCATGACTTTTTATTTTTGGAATTATTCAGTAATTTGAATGATTGACTTGCGTGAGAGATTTAGATAGGTACAAGCTTAACTACTTCAAAGAACAGATTTAGTTCTGGTTACACTTCCAAAGTTACCAGAAGCAGGCCCTCCTTACTTTGTAAAAGCATTGAGAATAATACATTGTAGAAATCTCGGTAGAGATAATAATTTCTGGCCTAGGGCATTCCTTACAGGACTGCCCCTGTTTAAGAATGAATCTTGTAGTTCTCAATTATGCCGTTCAAATTTTAGTTTCATTTAATTCAGTTTAATAAAATACTCATTCAACATGTCTTTAAGAGATGATATAATAATGAGCATAACTGAATGCTGTTTTAGAGAATATTTTTAAATGTTGGCTGAGAGAGTTGTAAGTGGATCAAGGTTCTGAAAAATATATATATAAATGCTTAAAATTATAGGCGTAATAAGATTTAGGTGAATCATCTTTATTTGCGGAGACGGTTTTAAGCATCTTTTTTTTTTTCCTATTTCATAATTTATGTATTCTGTCTTTATCAGTGTAGTGATATATTTTGTAATCCTTATGCATACGAACTTTCCACGCTAGTGTGCTATAAATGTTTGTAGTACATGTTACCATCCCGAATGTACTGAAACACGTTTAGAACTATTACAGACAAAAAAGCAACACGCATTATATTTTCTTTGATATGTTTGATGTTAGCAGAAATGTCTCACTGATTTTTCTATGACTTTTAATGCATACCATTTGTGGAGTAATGAAAATGCAATGGTAATTGCCATAATGTAAGCAAAAATGGTATCCTACCTGAAAATGAACTTTTCAGAAAATTCATTGTAGTGTAATCAGAATTTGAGACTTAAGGGGGCAGAGGTTCCCCTGATTATGCTGTTTTGATTCAGGCTAAGAGGAACTCTTTTTTTTTTTTTTTTTTCCACTTAGACGCTCTTTAGCATGACACACTTTGAGGGAGTTATTTAGCAGAAGTTTTTAGTGATAATCGTCTTAGCTGCTAACCTATCAGCAATTTATCTTCTAACATGCGAAGAAAATGTATTCTTCTGTCACTATGTTTGGCACAGTGGCTTTTACTGCACCCTGAGCTTTGGCCTACTCTCCTCGAGTTATTTATATTATCTACTGTATTTATTTATATATTATTTCCTCTTTACTACCACATCGGTGTTACTTAGACCATCTATGTTAGTAATCTTCCGCTATAAGTGGAATTGTGTTATGTAGTTCACTGTGCTTTTAAAATATTAAGTATTCTATTTTTAGTGTATATGTTGTAGACAACATTCTATAGGCTACAATGGGGTTTTTTTGTGGGTTTTTTTTCTTTTTTGTATTTTGTTTGTATGTTTTTGCAATGCTTCCACTCTGCCTTCCTTTTACTCTTGTGTTTCTTCCCTCTGATGGAACAGTAAGTTATGTTAACTCTCTTAATTACTGTAATTGGTGTAGCAACACAAATACTTTTGAAATAAGTAGGCATACCAGTGTGAAAGTAAATTAATATTTTACAGCATTTGCATCATGTTTGACTGTTCTGTACACTTCAGCAGAATAGGAGGAGACTGTAATTTGGACTCTGTAAAACCTTATCTGCCAGGTGATATGTAAATAGCACTGTGTGCACACATAGATATACAAGCAAACACTCAACTGTTAGCTCATAAAGCAAGTGCTGTCTGCAAATCCACGGTACCTGCACCTTGTTCAGAAATGATTATCCTGTATTTGGATGCTTCCTCTGAGAAATTACTAGATCAAAATAGGAAAACAGCCACCGTGTAAGGGCAAATAGAATTTTGTGAGCTTCTCTAACTTGGCCACCATTTACATTTGTAACTCAACGAGCTTCCTCGTGGAAGGATAGACTTAGTGGAGTCTTCCAAGGACTTCAAAGACGTTACGGTCTGGAACAGCTTCCCTACTTTCTCTGTACTCACAGATTACATGCGGAGAAACCAAGGATTACAAAACACACTCCTTTTGCATATCAGTCCCAGGCATGCAGTAGATGCTTCTGTATATACTTGGTGAATGGATTCGTTAGAAGTAAGAATGCTTTGGCTACTATTCATGACTTTGAAAAGTGTTGGAAAGCAATCGAAATTATTTTCCTTTCCAGCTGGGCTGTGCTCTTAAAAATAGTGAGTGTGTATGGATGAAAATAATCATGACTACCGAGATGTGTTGCCATGTACCCAAGGATAATTGGCTCACTTACCTGTTTACGGATTATTCACATTGGAGATCGTATTCATAACTCCAGAATAGTTTCTTTCTGACATCCAGTGTGATCCTGGGCCTCCTCCTTCCTACTGTTACCTGGCGTGGGCTTAGGAAACCCAAACTAAATTTAAAATCAGCCCAAACAAATATACAGATCGGCGCCAGTAATCAAAGACGGAAAATCCGCCCAGCAATGGACAAGTTTGGGGGTTAGCTTATAACTGTGCTACTGATTCTTTATTTAACATGGACAGTTGGGAATGACCAGTATTTAAAAATATTATTTTAATAGGGCTGAAAACTCTTGTTAGCAGGTCAAGTCTTCAACTTTTTCCATTTCTGTGCATAGGTCTTTACCTCACAAAAACTACTACAAGCACCAAGCTCCCTGATGGAAAGGTATATGGAAGATTCATTCGTTCTCTTGTCCATCCATTCACACATTCACTCATTCATTATACGGTGGATAATTTTTACTTTACCATTTGCAAGGCATTGCGGCAAAATGAAAAAGAAGTGGACATACATTCGATACCGACATAATTTAAAATCTAGTGGGAAGTCTAGTGGACTTGTGCACACTTCTACAGTTTTTTCTGCATTTGATACATTTTTCTATCCCATTAGACTGGTATGCTAATCACCAAGTTGCATGTTGATAGTAATATATGCCATATGAAAATTAGACTTTGGCTCAATTCCTATTCAATCCATGCCCATTTCACCTGATATCCCTGTGATTACCGGCATGTGTTTATCAGATGATGGGTTAGAATCATTAGAGAAGAGAATGACGGTCCCTGGCTCAAAATGGGGAGACTGAGCTCTTAATTTGATCGAAGGGATGACCTTTTTCTGTGTTGGCTTTCCTCTGAGCCCTGTTGCCCCAAACCAGAGCTGCCTTCTGAGCTGGCTGGTATCTGTAATTCTCATAAAGCAAAACGCAAAATCGGTTGTCCTTAAAGTTTAGATTTCAGTGTACAGATGCGCTAAGGTGGAATTATTTTTTGAAGTTATTTGTTCTGGTTTTCACTTTGGGTTTCTTTTCCTACATCCCCCGCCCCCCCCTCCCCACCACCACCACTGCAGGAGCATCGTGCAGCAGCCAGTCCCCAGGGTGGTCCGTTCAAGCTGCGGATTTGTTTGCCATCACTCTAAGACAATCTCCTCCTCCACGGCCACTCCAGGGAAGTGCATCACAAATCAGGTGAGAGTTCTGCTATGCGTGTCTAGTCTCCATCAGAGGATAAAGTCCTACCTGTTCGGAACGTCACCTAGTTATACCCATGCTCTCGCACGTTGTGCACTGGTGGCTGTGACTGCCTTTGCAAACTACATTCCGAGGGAAATTGAGAAAGGGCCAAGAGAGTTGTTTTTTTTTTTTTAAACTTGGCTTAAATTGTCTCTCTTTGTGGTTTAATTTAGAAGAAAGTGGTTAATCAAGAAGTCTGTGTTGGACTTGGTGGCGATGGGCTATTGTGTGTTAGGCTTGGGCCTGGTCGTCTTCATTGCCATCTTTACTTAACTCCATGAGACCGTTGTGCTGCCAAACTCTTCCCATAAGTCACAGTTTTCATGTTTTAAGTTTTTGTTGTAGAATGAATCAAGCGTAGGGAGACAGAGGCCTGTTTGTTCAGTGGCAACCAGTATTTGTCGAATCTTGAATTTCTTTGTGTCTGTTTGGATTTTACAACTTCCTGATTGCCTCACGTACAGTAAATTTTTCTGGCCTGGAGAGTCATGCAGACACAGGGTGTATGCAGTGTTGATGACTCATGGTTCTGTATTGAAGAGAGGATAACAGGATCCTGCCTAAATGAAATCGGGAGACATGGAAGTTCGAAGTTGAGGCAAGAGGGCTTGGGAGCCCTGGTGTATGCAACCAAAGGGGATTGTGAAATAGATCCCCTCTTTCTATTTACCTTGGGAGTGATCCTACTGGAAGTTGTGGAAATGGACTCCTTCAGAGGTTCCCAAGCCTGGCTGGGCAACAGAATCACCTGAAGAGCTTAAAGAGAAAGAGAGAGAAAGAGAGAGAGAAAGGATTTGTGGCTCCACCTCCTGAATCAAAACGAACCTTTAATGGTCTCTTGGAATCATACTGATGCTCTATAGGTTTGGGAACTGCTAGATTGGGTGGTCTCTGGGCAGCCCTTTTCAAGTCATGTTCTATTTCCTTACTTGGCGAGACACACAGTCTACTGTTTCCGCACCTCCTGTATAAAAATCTGGATTTGCAACTAATTCGTTACGAGGTGGATATTTGCTTTACCGAAATGTTCAATTTAAAAATGATTCACCAGCATTCCTTAAATAAAGGGCTCCCCCTCTATACCTAAGATCTGGTTTTTAAGTTACACATGAATTCCATGGCATCTGAGCTAAGAGCATGGGGGTCTGGAACCAGCCTGTCTGCAATTCATATCTGGAGCTGCCCCTGTGTCCTGGGGAGTCCTGTTGGCTTTCTGCGCCTCAGTTTCTTGCTGAGCAAGGTGGAGATAAGATTAGAACTTTCCTCTAGGGCTGCTGTGAGAATGGAATGAAATGATACGTGTGTACGGAGTAGCATGGTACCTAGCATATATGGTTTGTGATCTGTGAACATAAGTTATCTTTGTGATCACGTAACTTATCTCTTGACAGGATGATTATAATGTTCTTGTTTTGTGATGGTTGCTCCTGGACCATACATGACTAGGAGCCAGTAAATAGCACTTGTACCTTGGTCTTTGGACTGACACTGTAGACATTTGCAGCTCTGCAAAGCAAATGAGCCTTCTATTTATTTTTCTGAATTCTGTGTTAGTTCATTTCTCTTACTGCGCCAGGATGCATACGTCGTGTTTTTCTATTGTTGTAAGGCAAACTGGTAAGTTGGGTGCACAAATGAAGTTATTTGTCGTCTGAGTGAAAAGAAACAAAAACTGGAGTAACTGAGGTGCAATGTTTCAGGAAAGTCCTGTTGGAGAATGGGGCAGGAAGTTATCCCAGACATTTTATCCTTGCGAAGTATGAACCTGGGTCCTTTACATTTTATTGGCAGTCGGTCAGGGAGGTGTTGTTTAAAAGGAAATAGAACAACCCCAGAGTTACATGCACAGGTAAGCTTCTTAGGGTCTGCAAGTGTCAGCTGACTGGGAAGGGGTGAGATGCCTTACTGCTGCTTTATCTCTTAGGGGTGTTATCATTTCATATGTTAAGCAGAGAATCCTCACATTGAAGTTTCTGGGGACGTGGTTTCATTGCATATGTGGTTTGCACATTTTTTCACCTGGCTTGTTTGAAAGAGAATTTTATTGTGAAAACACAAGCATCAAAAAGTCCTGTCTCTTGGCCAATATGTGCAGCTTACTGAGAAGACACTGAGATTTTTATAGTATATTAAGCAAGTCTGAGTGTCTTATGAATACGTATTGTATTACCGACAAAGTAGTGCAGAGTCACCTTGAATTCTAAGCAGCTGACATTTTCTGTGATTGCATTGAAAGGAAGCTTATAAGCATTATCTAAACATTTTGCATAAATAATAGCCTCCTTACAGTGCTCACAATCGATGGTTAAATGTGAGCAAGGAAATAGCATCATTCATGCTGTACTCTTTTATATGTTCATTAAGGTTTTTGGTTGTTTTTTTTTAATTAAAACCTAGGTTACAAGTCTTTCTGCTTCTACTTATTTCGTAAATAGGAAATGGCTGTAGCAAAGTTATGACCTAGCTTGTTCAAAGGCACGATCTGTGTAAAGAAATGATTCATTCATTTATTCACCGTGTCTTTTTTAAACTACTACACGGCTGTGGGAATGAAAGTGAGTAAGAGCTCCCAGAAGGAGGTTGCATTTTTCGTGGTCAGGTAGGGGCAAGAAGAAATGCCCGGGAAGAACTAATACAAAGCAGAATGGGGTGGGTTGTCCTTACTGGGGTAAATTCTGACACTGAAGGAATTCAGAATGACGCTGAGTGGGATGGTGAGGAAAGACTCTGAGGAGGAGGGATCATCTGAGTTCAGCTCTGAAGGCTGGTTAGCATTTCTGTGGGAAGAGATGGATGGAGCCCGGGGAGGACCGAGGAAGTGGCTGGGACGCAGCAAGCGAGCGCCTGGGATCTAACCCACAAAGCCACTCTGGCTGCAGCAAGGTGCTGGTGGGCATCTGACTTGTACATGGGGTGGGAAGAAGATTACCAAGAGCTTAGGTCTGGAGATGAATTTGGTGGAGTCTTTGGCATAAAAGCGGTCTTTGGAATTGGGCTTTGGGTTGTGGCTGCCCTGGCAGAAAGTGTGCTAGGCCAGCGGTGGTGGTGGTGGTGTGTGTGGGGGATGCCTGTATGTCAGGACTGACATCAGCGGGCATGGAGTACGTGGAGGGGAGGGTAGAGGCCGGGAGAGGAGCCAGAGCATAGGTGCAGGTGCAGCTTGGTCCTCGGAGAGTGAGGGGCAGGGAAGGTGGTGCCAGGCTGGGAGAGCGGCTGGGTGGGGAGCCGGGTCTTCTCCCTGGAAGCTCAGCGCCGAACTGCAGCTCAATGAAATCATGTTGAAACCTTTATTCCTTTAAGACCTTAAAAAAAAGAAAGAAAGAAAGAAAGAAAAGAAAGAAGAAAATAAACCTGGGCTAATTTTAGCTAAATCTAATATGTGTGTGTATGAAAATGAATGCTGCTTTTGAAATTCGGCGCATGCAGTATCTCTTTTCATTTCAATAAATGATCCCTCTATTTTCATCTAAATAGTTTTATTAAGATTTTCACTGAAGCCCTGTACATATTAACAACAATTCCAGCATTTCGTTTGATCTTTTCCACCGTCGATTTATTCATCTTGTGTGATAGGCGTAAATCACGTTGTGCCATCTACTTGACTCCGGAGCAGTTGTTCATTTGTGGCAATTCATTTACTGTACTTTGATAAAGCACATTAATATGGGCATGTTTGGTAATTCTAAAGGCTTTCCTGGAGGCTTAATGTGGACTCTTAAAAATGTGACACACTTACACCACACACACACACACACACACACACACACGACACAGCTTTCTGAGCGTTTTGGCTTTCTGTTTATACTTTATAGAAAATAAAGAAATACAGAATTAGTGAGCCTTGACTCTGGGAGGAAAAGATTCTAAGACTCCATGGCTCAAAGTGAAAGGGAAGGCTGGGAATGATCTGGTTACATGTCTGTTGGTGGGCAGTCTGTTTTAATATAATTAGAGAAAGTCTGCGGATTATTTAAGTTTTTTTTTTTTTTTTTGTTTTTGGACCCGAGTTATTCAGCTGGGTTGCCTTTATTCTCCAGACTAGCTCAGAACAAGGCAGTAACTTCCATGCCTACTGTAAGAGACAAGGTTAGGACAGGAGCCAGAGGGATGGAGAAAACACAGCCAGGGGCAGATCCTTCTGTCGGCACATGTTTACTGAGCATCTCCCGTGTGAGAGGCATTATGCCAGCTAGGCCCTCAAGGATTTGTGGAGATGGTCAGTCGTTCACACTTACGTGCATTAACTCATTTAATCCTTCCTGCAGTCCTTGGAGGTAGGCACTGTTCTTATCCATCCTGCACAGAGAGGAGAAGCAACCTGCCCCAGGTTGATCAGCTGCTAAATGGGAAAGTCATGCTTGGATCCCACCCTGTACTCTTCACCGGGGCCATGCCTTATCTGTCAAGCCCTGAGCCCTGCCTGTAAGAAGCCTACAGTTGAGTCGAGAAGGCAGGGCCTGCCCAGGAGTCATTAGTTACAGAATCACAGTAGAGATGCGACATCCTCTGGCAGGTCCAGAGCAGGGAGGGGTTCGTGGGCGCTGAGCGTTCCATTTAGGAGCTTGCTCCGTCTGCTCAGTCTCATGCAGGCTGTCCTCGAGGGGTTACCATCCTTCCTCTCCTTCTTCCTCCTGCCTCCCTGAGAGTCCTACACACTTTCAATAATTATTAATTGAAGAAAGTGATGACAGTGGCACTCTGCTTATCTGTGTTTCCAAGGATTGGCTTAAGTTGGGCTCCAGCTTGATGAGGTTCGGCTTCAAAAGTCCCAATGAGATGATGAACTTTTGACTCCCCCAAGAGCTCCTCCGGGTCATTGCTCAGCTTGCAAGATTTGGCAGATACAAACTATTCATCGCCCTGGTTTGTTAGGTGGTGGGCTGGCACTGGATGCCCACTCCAGGAACAAAACATGCCGCGAAAGAAGGACGGGCTTTGGACGCGATGGCCATGGGGAAGCCAGGGTCGCCTGTACCCTCCTGTCCCTCCCCCGTCTCTCATTTTCTCTCCTCCTCTGGATCCCTGGATGAATCTTTAACCTCCTGGCGTCAGACAGATAGAGAAAGGATAAAGATCGCTTTTCCCTTAGCCTGCTTTGGGGGCGACCAGTCTGTCTTCCTTAGGTTGAATGAAAATCACAGGATTTAAGAAGAAAAAAAAAAAGTGCCTTGAGAGGCAACGTCTCTCGCTTCATAGACGCACAGAACACATGAGGACTTGGGATTTACTATCTGTGCACTAGCCTGGCAGCCCCAGCCTACATCCCAGCTGTAATCATATGTGATGCATTTTTATTTACAGATTAGGAGGCTCTGCCTCTGACATATGACTAACCGGGAAGCTCCTCCCTACAGCAGTTTGTATGTCATCTGCTTCAGAGAACTAATTGCTTGGCAATTCCCCTTTGGTAATTCCCTCTTTATTTTCTGATGAGTTACTTAACAGTGATGGGCTCGTAGAGCAGAGCGTGGAGTTTAATGTGTGCTCCAGAAACTCCACTGTAGGCCTGGGGGATATGTTTTTCGAATTCTGTTTAGCTTTACTGAAGGAACACTGAAACCATTATATGGCCTGTTAATATTTCACTCAATACGAGGTTAAACACTGAGCGGTGTGCAATTTTCCCAAAGAAATCCGAACCAGGCCTCTTTTTAAAATGTGCCCCTGTGCATTTGAAAATTATTAAAAAGGAATTTAATATTTATAGAATGCTTAATGCTCTTTTAAAAATATGATTTAAAATAGAGTAGCTTTCCAGTGCGAGGCAGGGTGAATGTGGTGGTGGGGAGAACTCGCAGGTGACCGTGAGTTTGGGAACCGACTTTGTGTTTCCTGACCTGCTGCAAGTTGACTTGGGATGCTCATTCTACCCTGCTGGGCCTCAGTTTCCCCATCTACAGTGAACAAGATGGTGAAGGATCTGATGGCTTGGGCCTCTTTGCTAACACTGTGCAGTTCCATGAACAGATTTTCTTGTGATTTTTCTTCTTGGCTCCCCTAAGACCTTTGGTCTGTCAAACATCATTTGCTGTTGTTTGACTTTGTTAGGTTTTGCATTTAATTAGAATTTACATTTTTAGCTATTACCATGTCATTATTTATAGAGTATGCCACAAGCGATGCCTACAATCATTTATCACCCTATCTATATTAGTTTCCTAGCATAATACTTTTTCTGTGCCTTTTTACCATTTTTGCTACCATGCCCCAAACAACTCCCATTTCTGGAGTGGATTTGTTATAACTGGGAAGAATCTTTCAGCTAATTGTGGAATTGGTTTTTGCAAGGAACACTGCAAAAGCTCTGCCCTTCTGCAGTAGCATCAAGGGTCAAATTCTGCTTTTAATTTGCAAGTAGAAATCCTTTGGATGTCATTTGATTTTACTTTCACATCCAGGATGGACTCTTGAGGTAATTCCTTTTCTGTTCTGCCTCAACTTTTCCCATCAATGTGTGAAACATTACCTTACCTTATGGGTTAATTTATAAGCAGTTCATGTGATGTCTCTTGATTGATTATAGTTTGGCTAATTTCTTTAGGCAGCTTGTGCAAACAGAAGAGGTGACAAATAAGAAAGTTCTATTGTTTTATTTGTTTTGTAGGCAGAGGGGAAGGGAAGAAGCAGTTCTCATGGCGGTTGCAAGTGAGGGCTTTGAAGATGGGGAGGTTGAGATTTGAATTCTCACTCTGGCCCCTTAGGTGTGTGACCTAGGCCATATTTCTTGAATCTGTGAACCTCAGTGTCGTCATCTGTAAAATGGGCATGATGCTAACCTCTATCTTACAGAATTTTTGGAAGGATCAAATGAGCATTTACCACATATATTGCTTATGGTATGATCTCAAGACATAATTTTAAAAAGAAGGAAAAGACATAGAATTTAAGAACTGGGGGCAGCCCGGGTGGCTCAGTGGTTTAGCGCCACCTTCGGCCCAGGGCCTGATCCTGGAGACCTGGGATTGAGTCCCACGTTGGGCTCCCTTCATGGAGCCTGCTTCTCCCTCTGCCTGTGTCTCTGCCTCTCTCTCTCTCTCTCCCTGTCTCTTATGAATAAATAAATAAAATCTTAAAAAAAAAAAAAAAAAAAAAGAACTGGGGGAAAAAATGAAAGCAAAGAGCTGTATGTTTGCAGGTACTTGGGAGCCCCTTCCGGTCAGGGTTTGAATCTCAGGTGGGCCTTTGTACCTTGGGAAGGCCCAAGCACCCTTCACTGATCCAGGCAGGAAGGGTTGATCTGCTACGCAGAAGAGGCTATTTGCCACTGTGTTATTGATAGAAATACTACATTTTAAACATCTGTTGCCTATACATCACAACGGTAAACGAAAACCAATAAAAGCAAAAGTTCCCTTTAATCCCATCATCCCAGTCCATAAATCATGTTTACCTCTATGAGTTGTCCTCTAGTTCTTGGTAATTTAACACATAACTTTTTTCAGTTTTGCTTTTTTCCATTTAGCATAAAAATTATCATTTGTAACCTAGACTTTACAACTATCATTTGCAAGGATTAGGTATTCTATCAAGTTGTTTTATCTTAATTTAAGTTTTGTGTTAATATCTGGAAATTTTCGTTGTTTCTAGTTATTTACTGTTATTTTTAAATTTTTATTGTTTAAAACATTTTTTTTACTTTTTTTTTTTTTAAGATTTATTGGAGGGAGGGAGAGAGAGAGAGAGAGAGCAGTGTGAGGGGCAGAGGGAGAGGAAGAGAATCTCAGGCGGACTCACCACTGAGTGCAGAGGTGAATGCTGTTCTCCATCCCATGACCCTGAGATCATGACCTGAGCCAAAATCAAGAGTTGGGTGCTTAGCCGACTGAGCTACCCAGGTGCCCCTACTTATTTACTGTTATAAAGCAGTAGTGAATATCTTTGTACACTTAAGTATTTACTTAGGATACAGTCACAGTAGAAGGCCTAGGTAAACTACCATGGTGGGGGGAGCAACTCTAAATTGTTTTCTAAAAGTTTTGTACCATGGGACACCTGGGTGGCTCAGTGGTTGAGCATCTGCCTTCAGCTCAGGTCGTGATCCTGGGGTCCTGGGATCGAGTCCCACATCGGGCTCCCCATAGGGAGCCTGCTTCTCCCTCTTGCCTATTTCTCTGCCTCTCTCTATGCCTCATGAATAAATAAATAAAAACTTTATTTTTTTTAAATTTTTATTTATTTATGATAGTCACACAGAGAGAGAGAGAGAGGCAGAGACATAGGCAGAGGGAGAAGCAGGCTCCATGTACCGGGAGCCCGACGTGGGATTCGATCCTGGGTCTCCAGGATCACGCCCTAGGCCAAAGGCAGGCGCTAAACCGCTGCGCCACCCAGGGATCCCAAATAAAAACTTTAAAAGAAAAAATAAAAGGCTTGTATCTATTTTGATTATTACTAGTGCTATATGAATGAATGTGCCTTGCTCCAACCTGATTGACTGTGGGACTTGTTCCTTTTTGGATACTTTAATTAATTAATTAATTAATTAATTAATTAATTAATTTTAAATACTTTTTTTATTCATGAGAGACACACAGAGAGAGACAGAGACAGAGAGAGAGAGAGAGCCAATCTGGGCCAGTTTCCTAGTCTCCTCTCCCCACATTTGGGGTTTTCCACCCTCTCCTGCTCCATGTTCCTGTTAGGGGGCCCTGCCATGGGACCCGCAGCCTCCTTTCCTCGGGCCTGAGCAGTCGGTCAGGAGTTTCAGGCCTGGCGAAATTGAGCTGTTCTCAGAGATCCTAGCTTGCGGTCTTCACACCTTTTGCTCATTTAGCCTACAGGCCACCATGCTGAGGAGGGGCCTCCTTGGGTCTGGTTTTCATTTACAGTAGACCAGAGAGGCTCACTGCTACCCTGCTTCTTTCCTGTTTCCACTCTTCCCTGGAGAGAGCCCTTGGAGCAGATGGTGGTGAGCACTTGTCTAGGTGGTGAGCACTTGTCTAGGTGTTGAGCTTTGGGGACATCTGGTCTCAAAGTCTGAACTTGGGCCAGTGGCTCAGCAGGGCGGGGTGGATGGGGATGTGATATATTCCCTAAATGGCCTCCCTGGATGTCCTCTTGTGCTGGTCCAACCCGTTTTCCTCTCTGAAGCCCAAATGCACGTTTCTTCCGACTCGAGATCTGTTTGCATCTGTTTTCCTTCACTCCTGCCCTGGTTTTTCATGGTACTGGGGATGAAGTCCAGAATCTGTAACCTGACACAGCAGGCCGGGGGACCTTGCTTATCTCTCTGGCCCTCTCCCTCATCTGCTGCCCCTTACTCGCTTCACTTCACCCACAGAAGCATTTCCTCCTTAGAAGTAACTCGTGTCCCAGCTTTGAATCTTGCTGCTGTCTTCCTTGACACCTACCTACTTATTCCTATCTTTCTGGCTGACTTTGCCTCATTCTTAAAATCTCAACGGAGTCTTTTCCCCAGGGAGCCCCGGAACGAGGTTATGTGCTGCCTGTTGGGCTCCCAGCACCCTCTACTCTCCTCCTTTCATAACACTTTGTCATCCTTCTCCTTAGCTCAGTGACATCCCCCATTCTTGGCATTTGGCATCTAGTAGGCCTGCAGTGAACACAATCATTTCCCCTATAATGTGACTTTTTCCGGATACAAATTGGATGTGATTCCATCTATTTAGATAGATCATGATTTACGTCATTGTGGTCTGGAACCAGAATGGGGCCTCGTGGACCACAGTGGTGGAAGAAGTTTGTTTGAGTGGCTTTGTGTGTCGAAACAAGGGGTGATAAAGGTGATAAAAATGTGTAAGAAGGCTGTGCTAAGGAGACAGAGAGAATGAAGAAAGGCCCAAAGATGACTTTTCCAGAGCAAAGACGGTGTGGAATAGAATGCTGGATTCGCTCAGGGATATTTAAATTTCATAGTACTACACTTATAACCCACAGAACACTATTATTATAGAAATTCAATGCAGGAAAAGATTGCTTTGTTTTTTAATGTCTAAAACTGTCTTTCTTGATATTGAAAAAATTCCTACTGAGTTTCGATTACATAAGATTCTTTTATTTTTTATTTATTTGGAGGGGGAAAGAGAGAGAGGCAGACAGAGAGGCTGAGACACAGGCAGAGGGAGAAGCAAGCTCCATGCAGGGAGCCCAACGTGGGACTCGATCCGGGGTCCCCAGGATCACACCCCGGGCTGCAGGTGGTGCTAAACCCCTGTGCCACCAGGGCTGCCCCGATTACATAAGATTCTTATGTAGGAACACAGCTAGCATGTTGAATGAATGAATGAATGAACGAACAAATTTGGAGTTGCCTCCCTAACCCCTATTCTCCAGCTTTTAAGCACCCTTGGGACCCCAGTCTCCAACTCGGGTGAAAGTTCCTGGTGAAGTAATTACCCCAAGGAGATCATTTTATCTGGAAGAGAGTAGTTCCAGAGTCCTAAGCAAGGTTGGTCCAATTGAGGTAAAGCCCCACAAGGATTGGGGAACTATGCACCCTCCTCTGTGTAACCCACCCATGATGGGGTGGAAGGACAGTCCACCCATGATATCTCTGTGCCTCTTGGAGTTGGCTGGCCAGGTGGCCATCCACCTCCTCTCTCTTGCATCCTTGGACATTGGAACGTAGGCCATTGTGAAGTGTGACCTCAAGCTGCAGCTCTTTTGGGGGGGAGGGGAGAAGAGACAGCTTTTATATAAGGAGCTGGGAAAAGATTGTTTCCCTCTGCTGCTTCTGGTGCCCTGATCTGACACTTTTCATAAGATTAGCAGTTTTGTTTTGTTTTGTTTTGTTTTCTTTCATAAGAGGTCATAGGACCATAAGACAAGTTTATTATTTTATTGACAAGAGAAAAGATGCTCTGGTTATTTATTCAGAAAAATCTTCTTCCATAAAACCTGGCTTTCTTTTGAGTTTGAAGGAAATATGGTGATGGCATCTAAGCCCAAATATTGCGGTTTTATTTTGGCTTTCCTGTTCTAATGAAGCCTCTGTAACCTTATGTACCTCTGTCTACTTTTCAGGAGGAACAGGTTGTGATTTTTTTTTTTGTTTCCCATCTTGGTGTTCTCCAGATGAACAGTACTATTTAAGAAATCTGTGTAGGGACACCTGGGTGGCTCAGTGGTTGAGCGTCTGTGGTTGATCACAGGTCGCGATCCCCGGGGTCCTGGGATCGAGTCTCACACTGGGTTCTCTGTAGGGAGCCTGCTTCTCCCTCTGCCTCTCTCTATGCATCTCTCATGAATACATAAATAACATCTTAAAAAAAAAAAAAGAAACTCTGTGTAAATCGATAAAAAGGAAGGGAGACTTTTTTTTTTCCTCTCCCTGCAAGCTTTAGATCCAGTTTCGTCATCCAGAGATCAGAATAGGCCAACGGGAGGAAGAAGCAATGTTAAAATAAGGGAGTCTTTTAGAATGCGACTTTGAAACGTGGGTCTTACCAGCAGTAGAGGAAGCTTCTCCAAACAGAACCCTCCAGTTCATTTCATCTTCAGGTCCTGGAGAGAGGGCTGTTAATCTATGGAAATGAACAAACACTAGCTGTTTGCTATTCTGCTATGCAGAGAACATTTGGTGGACTGACTAATCTCAGGGTTTCTGTTTCTAAATAGTACACTTTTTACTCTTTGCCCTGAAGTCTCAGGAAATGATTTCCTTAAAAAAATTTTTTTATGAACTTTTCCATTTTAAATGTGCAGGGTCTTCAAAGACTTCACTGGGCTGATAAGTCCTATTTTTTTTTTTGTTTGTTTGTTTCTCTTGTAGGACTGGTCAAAATTATCCTTTTCTTTTCTTTCTTTCTTTTTTTAAAGATTTTATTTATTTATTCCTGAGAGACACACAGAGAGAGGCAGAGACATAGGCAGAAGGAGAAACAGGCTCCCTGTAGGGAGCCTGATGGGAGACTCGATCCCAGAACCCCGGGATCACGACTTGAGCCAAAGGCAGACTCTAATCCACTGAGCCACTCAGGTGTCCCAAAACTATCCTTTTTTTTCTGGGGATGTTTTGCAGCCTCATCCTTTGACTTAGTAAATACAGCCTTAAAAAGCACACTTAGACCATGTGCAGTGGCTAGTGGGTCATGGGTCTGCTGCAGCTGATAATAGTGTATCACAGAATTTGGGGTGCTTCGGATAAATTGTTTCCCTGGATAATCATAATGACTTCTTGTCTGGAGAGTATCTTCCTCACGTTCCTGGGGAGGAAGCAGAACGTAAGAGGTTGACCAATGTTCTGGGTTCCAGTGGCCAGAGCCTACATGGTCTGTGCTGTGACTTTGGCTTTCTGACTTGGAGTTCGGCTCTCTTTGCTGTCACCCCAGGAATTAGGCAGTTGTGTCTTTTAATCTGTAGACTGAAAAGACATAACTTGGCTTAGCTGATATGGTTCGACGGAGCAGTCTTGAGCTAGAGCCGGGAAGGTGCGATAGTACAGCCTCTTGGATATACACGCAAGCCTCGTTACCCTAAAATATTTCATCATAAATTTAGCGAGATGTGTGCATAGTGCCTACGAAGCTTAATGGATGCTGTTTTTCCTTTTGCAGTCCCTGTACCTTTAAAGTTGAGCTTTTAGAGCTGGATTTCCCTTAATGCATCGGTGTCAGCAAGGCTAGAAACATCAGGAAATCAAACTTCTCTCATATGTGGAAGCTTGAAATCTGATGCCATCTTCTCAGAGAATGGACGGGAAGGCATTATGATCGGGTCATTTCCAGACTGCAGGTGCCTGCTGTCTCTCTGCTGGACATCACAGAGAGGGTTGAGGAAGCTCATGTAGCCGTGTATGAATCGGATTTATGCTTCCTGGGCTGGACAAAACCAGCACAGGGTGTTGAGTTACTTCCATGACAAGTATCTACTGCCCCATGACAACTAGAGGTTAATCAGTAAAAATCATCCTTCCATCTCTTGATGTCAGGAGCGTATATAATCACTGTGATGAAGCCTTT
Source organism: Canis lupus baileyi (assembly GCF_048164855.1). Lineage (NCBI taxonomy): Eukaryota > Metazoa > Chordata > Mammalia > Carnivora > Canidae > Canis > Canis lupus. The sequence continues at coordinate 10,695,047 of NC_132874.1, forward strand.
TCTTTCTTTGCAGAAGTAATTTGGTGGCTGACGACCATGCTGTTGGCTTCAGAAATACCTGGAATCTGATTCACTTGGAGACTTTACTGAAGCTAGATTTTATATGCAGAATCCTCATTAGAAATTCTTCAGTCATGACAAAGGGCATCTCTCTTTTAGGCGTTTCCCCCACTCAATCTCTTTACAGCTTTTTCCTAGGAGTCAAGACCATATAGCCTGGCGGGGGAGTTTTGCTTGGTGATGGAGTAGCTAAGAATGTTTCTCTCTAACAGGTCACAGAGAGTGCTGGTGGACATCTCTCCTTGCCTTAAGATCTTCGTTGGAAGTCCACGGGACTTGGTGTCTTTGCCGTTCAAAGTAGCTATGAGCTCGCCAGGAGGCATAATGCGTCACCATTTTATTCTGGGCCACCCTAAAGGATGACACCCAGCTCCAGAGACCTCCTCTCGGACATCATCCCTGAGAACCAGTGTTTTAGCTCTTCCATTGTCTGAAATCTGTTTCCGACTGGTTTTGAGCTGGCTCAGGCTTAGTCATTAAATGCCTAGGACAATGTTGAATGCTTTTCCTGATCACCTTGCAGCCACACACCTTTTGTCGCTCTCGTTGAGTCTTGACACAGATAATGCTCAGAAACAGGCACCAATCCATTCTTTCCATCTTGGCGTTTCCCCACAGGCACAGTCCTGGGATGACCTGGAATTGAGGCAGCGGAGGATAAATTCATCTTTCACCGACGTGTTCGTGCTAGCTCTAGTCTGTCTCTCTAGCTTTTAAATACTCGAGTGATTGGTTTTGTGTAGAAATGTGTGGATTGTTGGATTGGGAGAATTTTCTCCCTGGATTTCTAGTGTTTACAGAAGCAGATAGAAAGAAAGGTTCTATCATGGGTTTAAATAGCAGGGCCTGTTTTAATGAGTTAGAGGCACTTAAAGATGGTACAGAATAAAAATGTAAGTTTAAAAATTTTTTTTAAATTGTAACACAACCCAAAGGTGTATATTACTGTTTTGCCAGGAAAGGGTCAAAACTGAAAATTTGCAACAAAGACAAACGAGAATAGAACCAGTGCACACAGAAGCTGACAAGTATATGCCCCTTGTTGGGAGTTCAGCCCGTGGAATGTTCTGTAGGACAAAAGGAATGGAAGAGATAGTTCAGTAACATTTTGTTCTCTGTCAAAAACCTTCTGAAATATGAATCTGCTGTGTATTGGAGAATGGATACAGCAATTGATTCAAGTTGAATAGCTTTCATTTAACTAGAATATCCCACAGAAAGCTGTTCTTGTTCTGACAACCATATTTTTGCTTTTCTTGACTTAAAGAAAATTGAGTTCATGTTTACATATTTTATAGGATTGTTTTATGGACAAAGACACAGGTCAAATCCCATCTCAGCACAGTGGCTATTGTTACGGCAAACAGAAATATTTCTGAGTGAGATAAAACATTTCTAAGCCATGGCCTGTAATAATACTGGGTTGATATTATGAAACCATTTGCAACTATAAATAATTCAGTCATAGATGTACTCTTTTTAAAAAATTGTTTTTTGAAAAAAATTCTCGTTGCTTGCCAACACATATACCCATACATATACTTTGCATAGGAGAAGAAGAATATGAATACATATTAATAGAAGTTTATTTTGGACTTTCTAGAACAGATCACCTTTTTTTCTTCTCCTTGAGATGAATTATTTTTAATTATTGAAATGTCCCAATTCCTCACAACTGCGGATGTGTTCTTCTGAGGGTCTTTCTGTGTCATCCAACCCAGCTGAAAGCTAGTGGCCAGTGTTAATGGTTTAAGAAGCTGAATTAGGACCCCCATTCCTGCTAAGGATGCTCCTTTTTAAAAAAAAAATTCCCTATTTCTACACCTTCTCAAAGAGAAATTAAGTGCTTGGTGTTTTGTTTTGTTTTTTCAATTCCCAGACCAGTCTGGCATTGATCCTGGACTCATTATAAATGTAATTTTTAGCAATAACTATTAACTCCTGAAATATTTTGGCTCTCTGTGGCCTACAGTTCTGTAGAATCCGGTGTTTTCCCAAGTACATCAAAGACTTAAATATAGAATGTCTTACAGTTAGTTGTAGGGGTATTGATCAAAAGAAGGCTTCTCCAAGAATACAAGATTTTTAGGCTTGAACCCCGTTCTATCTTCACGGTTCTTAACTGGATGCTTTATATTTTGTTTCCTTTCTGTGTTTGTACTAATTTGCTATTTGGGTTCATCTTCTATTAGGAAACAGCTTTTTTTTTTTTTAATGCATAGTTCTTAGAAATATAAAACCATTCCAACCTGCTCATTCTTACCTCGGCTTTCATTACTTTCTTCCTGCTAGACCACTGCTTCTCTTTCTCCTCCTCTTCTGGGATTTGATCTTGCTCAGCACTTCTAGTGTATGATTTTGAATTCTATGGTTGAAGTTTCCTGACCACCTCCTCCTTGCATCTGAGTTCATTTCCTGTGTTTAAAGCTTTGGCATTCCATTCACTGTCCTCGTAGTCAAAACTGAAACTTCCAGGGCTAATAAGATTAGTCCTTGCAACACTATTAATTTCTTCCTCTCTGTTTCTTATTCCATTGTTACTTCTCTAAGATGAAAATTTCTTTGTCATCAGGAACTTCATGTCGGTGTCATTTCCTTAAATGCCTCCTGAATTTTTCTGTTTTACTAACACACACTCTGCAGCCTCCAGCTACGGCACCCATGAACAGGTCTTTGACAAATTAATTGTCCCTACACACGGTTTACAATATTACACAAGCTGTTTAAAAATAATTAAGCTTCTCTCAGTGTTCTTTGCTGTGGGTCAGGAACTTGACTTGCTTTGCCATCCAACACAGAAGTTAATCACAAACGGGTCCTCTGAACCAAATAATTAAAAATAGAGCAAAGTTTCTGAACCAGGCAGTTGGCAGAAAAGTCTGTACTTCCATCTGTGCACAGTTAGGAAAATATTTCATGATGTTTAAATAGCATCAGCTTTGCTCTCTTGTGTGTGAGAGTGTATCTGTGTGACTGTGTGTAATTCATCACTCTGAAGATTTGTTTGTTAGGTCCTATACATATATACATAAATATGTATGTATGTCACTGGCAAGAAGCAGGAAAGCACATCCAGGTGTTTTGTGCATTCATTTTTTTTTTTTTTTAATTTGCTGGTTTCTGTGAAGGGGGAATGGTCTCATTTTCCTTTTTAAAGTTTTTCTCTTAGCACGTGACTCAGAAAATTGGAGAGCATTACATTTTGACTTTGAAATCTTTGTGCCTTTTGATTCTTGTCTTTTGATTTCTCTACTTACAAAGAATCTTTGCTAAGGACTTTTAGGAGCTATTCTTAGATATGTACAGTGCTGTACATGAATCTATTTCATTTTGGAATGTGCCAGATTAAGAGTTTCTGTTCTCTGGAAGGGGATTTATGCCTAGAGTATACATCAAACTCATAAACACTTTATGACATAGGTACAGACGTTTGAGTGACTGATTTTGAGAGTAATTTAACCCTTGAAGTTGGATTTTCCTTTGTTCTCACCACTAATCTGTATCTCATTAAACATGTTGAGTTTTGGCCAGTTCTACAGCTATGATATGCCTTAAAAAAATAGATTTTTTTGTGTGTGTGTTTAGAAAGTTTTAATTGCTGTGTAATGTAAAGACTGTTTCCCTCTGGTATTTTTCTATTGCAACTATCTCTTTTTATTCCTGGAAAACTCTTATTTTTAGGTTGATTTTTTTTTTTTCTCCCAGGAGAGCCACTTGTATTAAGTAAGAACTGATGCATAAAAAAATACACCAATGGGAGATAAGAAATTACTAAAAGTTAAGAAAAGGAAATGTCTTAATGTCATTCCTTTGGCTCGGAAACAGACATATTTCTCCAAGTCACCTATTTCTTTATGCTTCTAGAAACTTAGAGCCTTGGCATATTCTTAATACTGTGATAATAGAATTGACAGCTGTGGTTTGATCGTGCTCACGTTAATTGAAATTAAGGAAGGAGGAATGTCTTCAGTAAAGTTGGTTAAGTTGTGGCCTGTGGCTTCAAACAAATTAATCTTTGATTTCCTTTTCAGTATTACTTGGAAGGGACAGCTTTTAAAGAGATCATAAATGGATCTTGCTAATTGTTATTCTTTGTCACTGTAAGATACTAGGTCTTAACTTACTTTGTGAATTCCAAATATACATAAAAGGTGAATGGTTGATGTTTTTAAACTTTAAAGTTAATGCTGGATTGGTCTTTTCTTTTCTGATTCGGCTAACACTGTTAATTCGATTCTTCCAAAACAGAGCCTGGATACTCAAGTTGCTCACACATGTCTTGTGGGACTGCTAAATTTGTTTCTGTCTTTCATTTGGGCATCTTCTAGACAAGTGTATGGAATTCAAATTTAAAAAAAAACTTACATTTGATTGCTGCTATCAATGAATTATAAATAAATAAGCAAGTAAGTAAATCATTCAGTGAACAAATATTTATTTACCAGATCATGATTGAAAACACATGAAAGAAACAGTGCACACCCTCTATGATGGTCATCGTGCAGAGAACCGATTCTTTTAAGGATAATAATAATGGCTCCCTGGCATATTGAGGATTTAGGATGTGTTAGTCACTGTGCTAATCACTTAATCCTCATAGCAAACCTGGATGGGTGGCTATTATCTCCAGTTTACAGATAAGGTAACTGGGTTAGTAGCTTGCCCAAGGTCATAGAACTAATAAGTGGTAGGACTGGGATTCAACTCACATCATTTAAACTGCAGACCTTATGCTCTTAACTGCTTTTTTTTAAATTCTTTACTCCCCCACCCCCCACCCCATGTCGTTGTGGGACTTACAAAATCATTTTTATAAATATTGAGCATATATGAAAGCAGAGGCACAATACCAAGGTAAATCATTAAAAAAGGTTTCAGTGAGGCTCAGGTGACTCTCTACCTGAGTTTGAAAACTACCATGAATTTGATGAGCTCCATACAGGCCTCTCCCCCGTCCTGTCACCTTCCCTCCCTCCTCAGAAAATATTCACTCTAGAAAAACGGTATTTTAAAATATTTCTAACAAAAGTGTGCAAGAACCCAACCCATGCCAGGTGATTATTTTGTCTTCCTTCCTTTCTCTTGTCTCTCTTCCCTGCCATGTCATTGCTCTCCCTTCTTCTTTCTTTTTTCTCTTGCCATTGTGGAGGATCAAGTGGAGTGGAGTTAGACCTGCAGGAAAGGTTAGGGAGTGTTCTCTGCTGGGATATCCAGACCTGGGTGTCATATTGGGGGTTCTTATTGACCGGATCATTTCTTTGGTGCACCCACGTGACACATCTCTTCCTAAGCAAGGTATGCTATGAGGGACTGACTATACCAAACACACCACCTCACCACCAGAAGGGATGATTGAATCTGACTCTCCTGGCAGATCTCTAAAATGCTTCTTGGGTTATAATTCACAAATATTAGCTTTAAAGACATGTGGTTCCTTGATGGTGTGACTCTTAAAATAGCAGGACGTTTTTGGTAACCAATGTGAGGGCACTTCATAACACAATCAAAAACTATTGAGTGGAACATGTTAAGATAATCTAACCTTGTTGTCCTTTAATGCTTTAATGCAATCTTTCAGCAAGTGGTACTACCTGGTACAGTATGTAAAAATCAGAATGGGTTCTGGCCTGGTGGGAATAATATAATTCTTTCATCGGTTGGAAAATAGAGTCTAACAATTAACTACCTTAAAAAAAAATAAGCAAGGAGGGGTTTCTTTGTTTGTTTGTAAATTGTACTCTGTTGCATGAAAATTTTTCCAGGGACTATGCAATTCTGTAGGAGGAGGTGGCAATTTAATGCAGTCTTAGCTATTAAGGATTTTAGAATTATGTTACTTTTAAGTTACTCTTGGGTAATCACAAAAATACGTAATGAATTTAAAAAGATTGAAAGAGAATCACATCTAGCCCAACATAAAAATACTTCTAAAGGCATGTGTGAATATCTGGATATAATTATTTGCACATACACATTTATATATGTATGTATTGTATTAATATTTTTTCTAGGGCTGCCTGCATGTATAGGTATAAATGTAGTATGCGCCCTTTATAGAACTATTGTTAGGGGAGCCTTTTATGAGCCAACTATATGACTTGGAGCTTTATCCTATGTAGTGATATTTTCAGTGGTCATGCTTTTGGCTTGTAATAATAAGCACTTAGAGTAATGAGGTTGAAGTGTGAGTATGTGTCTAATCTGTCTCTTATCATTTTGCTTAGAGACAAATCTATGTTGAAAGATACGTATGTACCTATTAATAAGCTTCAGTATGAAGTAAAACAGCTACATGTGACACTTTGTTGCAGTTCTGTACATTGTCTCAAAAACATGCCTTAAAAATATGGAAACTAGAAAAATCTTGGCAAATGTAGCCTAAGAGTGTAGCTCATTTAAAAGCTGCATTTGAGTGTTCTAAGTACTGTTCTGTGACAGCTATTACTGTAGGAATTGGCACCAGCTAAGAAAATTTACAGTTTAATACTTTAGAGCAAATAATTGCTTAAGATGCTTTAAATAGCACAGGAAATGTGTAGAGTGTTTACTTGACATTTGTTATATTGAACACTAATACTGAAACAGATTCTTTGACCACAGAGAATGCCAGTGTAGGTGGGGTGGGGGTAGATGGGAGAGAGACAGGCAAAACCCAGCCAGCATGATTAGATAAAAATTAAATGGCAAATGAGCTTTTCATGATAGAGAGATACTGAGGGGGGAAAAAAAAGCTCATTTGTTCGATCAAGGAGCCTTCGAGTATGGTAGCAAAAAGCAAAATAAAACAACCCCCTGAGATTAGATTTCTCCTGATTTTAAGACACAGAATCATGCTCGAGGCTGCTTTCACTGGGTCCTAAAAGCAAGAGGAATGACCTTCTTTTTATAAAAAAGAAAAAAAAAAAAAAGAACACTCCCTTGTTATCTGTTTAATCTGCACATGCTTGTGAATGTTTTTTATGATAGCTTTGGCACCCTCATTTCTCAGCGCAGCTCAGTACTTGTGATGTTTTCTCCCTGAACGCATCTTGCACTCCAGAGCCCACTGCTCACCCTTCCCAGGCGCTCTGCTTATGCGGGTCTTATCTCAAAAAGGGGTCTCAGACAGTGTAGCGTGGCTCCTAAATGCACAATGTTTCTTTCCTGCACAGAATGCCTACCATGCATTGTGATTCAGCTGCATCTAATGGGAAAAAAATCGGGTATATTGTAGGCTCCTAAAACCTCTCCCATTCGTGTGTCTTTGAGTCAGTTATCCAGCGTTTTCAAGGGAATTTTAAATGTGTATGTAAAACACTAATTGGCATGTGTGATAGGTCCAGGAATGTGAGATTGTGCAATGTTAATGAAATTTGTAAAAGCTTCTTCCTTCTATCTTGTCAACATGAGCTGCTTTTAAACACTGAAGGGCATTTTGAAAATAGCAATCCAAAGTCAAAACTTCACCAGGCAGTATGGCCCAGCACCCAGAACGCTCAGCAGCAGAGAGGCTGTATTTATGGCTTTTCCACTGACTTGAGATTTGACCTTGAATACATCATGTTTAACTTCTCTATGCTTCAATTAGCTCCTGAAAGATATGTGTGGTTGTGCATAGCCAGGGGGGAGGCAGTCACTGATGTTCACAACAAAAGGAGAAAGTGGAGGAGATTTTTTTTTAGAAAAGAGAAGTGGGCATGAATGTAAGCCTCATGCAGGGTGCTGTTAATAAAAAGTCTTGGTACACACAGCTCCTGAGGAAGGTAGGGGGTTCCTTATAATTCTCTTCCTGTATTTTGTAGAATTAAAAAATAGGTAGACACATTATTTTACCCTTTCCCGGCAGAAGGCTTTGTGTTCATACCTCTTTTTCTGCAAGTGCCACCTGTAAAGGGGATTTTTATTTACCACGTTGTAATTCAGACAGTAATCAAGCAGTCACAGATTTCATTTACTCACCCAGATATTTGATTTTATTTGTTCAAAGAAATTCTCAGTCACTCTTCATTTTAAAAGTTCATTTCTTTTTAGTCTGTTACTCTCCTGAGATCATCTAAGTGGTTTTTCATCTGGGTAAGAAAGGAAGAAAAGTAGTCCACGAATGATGGAGTCCCTGTATGTGTCAAATGTGCTGCTAGAGGCCCTCGGTCCTTAGGTGTCCCATGTGATTTATATTCAAAGGGCCTGTTTTCCCTGCCTGGTCTTGGAAGGGCCCAGATCCAGAGGAGAAAATAAAATGTAACCATGGCGATTGATAATCCAAAGGAGGTGCTCTTTGGCCTAGTGGTACCCAGAGCATCACATGGTCACATGAGGCTGTGGGATCTCAGCAGAGAGTAGCAGAGAGGTGCCCTCTGCTCACAGGCGTCCCCAGCATCAGGTAGTGAGATTGCACAACAGTGCTAAACCACATCTCTCTGGCCAGGCCATTGTAGTTACTGCTTCGTTTAAGTGATGTTGTTGTAAGGACTTAGGCCCTAGAAATTAAAGTGCTTAAAACTTGAAGGCAAAATTAGGAGCTTCCAACGTTCCTAGGAGCCTGACTCCGGAGTCTGAGATGGTGTTTTGGGGTGAGTAAATATAGGGCCCACAGCTCCCAGGGTAAAGGAGAAGACATTTCAGAGCAAGCTTATAGATTTAACACGGCCCCGTGACTCATTTTCTCTTTGCTTCTCTCTGTCCAGCCGTTTTTCATTTACTGCTAACCCCACAGGAAAGTTCCTTTTATGTTTTCCTTTGGCTGCTCTGCAAAAAAATATAAATACACACCTTGGAAGAATAAGGGTGAGAGAGAGGGAAGAGACAGAGGTCACAACTTTTAATCCTGGTTCTGCTGATAACAAACCCTGTGACCAGATACTTTGTACAGCGAGGGAGGATGTTTTTAAAATCCATTCTGAGTTGCCAGATGGCAGCCATCACTCTGTGGACGGGCTTGTCTCTCTGGGTGTCCCGGATGTGCACCATGTTTGGATTGTCAGAGGTGCCTGAGGAGCCGTCCATTTGGATCAGCTCTTCCTGACTTCTGGAAGTGGCCCAGGAGAGGTGACAGCAGCCTTCAGAGTCCTTAGCAATTAGTACTGAATTGTCAGAGGACTAGAAGGAACAGGAGCTGGGTGGTGGGGACTGGGATGCCAAGCTATTCTGAAGCTGCTCTCCAGACCTGTTGGGGGGGGCTTATGCCCTGTGGTCAGTGGTAGTTGGGTCTGCCAGAATTTTGCCATCTTCCTGTGGTTCGAATACAAGCCCTGCCGTTTACTAGCTTGGCCTGCTCACCTCCTCTGTGCCCCTGTTTTTTTTTTTCATCTGGGAAATGGATTGGAATCCAGGCAGGGATTACATAAATCCGTATATGCAGTGTATGGCACCTGGTGAATGCTGTCGATGCTTTACCGGCAATTATTAGATTATTGTTTTCCTTTGGAGTCTTCTAATTTGTTTGTGTAGCATTTCGGGCAAGATACTGAGGGTACAGGAGGTGGGCAAAGTAGGGCTGGTGGAAGGCGGCCTGGGGGTTGCAGAGAGTGTGGGCAAATCCTGGTGTCTCCCCAGGTCTCAGACTTTGCCTGTAAGTTAGTTTCTTTCTTTCTTTCCTTCTTTTCTTTCTTTCTTTCTTTCTTTCTTTCTTTCTTTCTTTCTTTCTTTCTTTCTTTCTTTCTTTCTTCTTTTTTTTCTTTCTTTCCTTTTTTCTTTTCTTTTCTTTCTTTCTTTCTTTCTTTCTTTCTTTCTTTCTTTCTTTCTTTCTTTCTTTCTTTCTTTCTTTCCTTCCTTCCTTCCTTCCTTCCTTCCTTCCTTCCTTCCTTCCTTCCTTCCTTCCTTCCTTCTTTCCTTTCCTTTCCTTTTCTCTTTTCTTTTTTTCTTTTCTTTTCTTTTCTTTTCTTTTCTTTCTTTCTTTCTTTCTTTCTTTCTTTCTTTCTTTCTTTCTTTCTTTCTTTCCTTTCTTTCTTTCTCTCTCTCTCTCTCTCTCTTCCTTCCTTCCTTTCTTTCTTTCTTTCTTTCTTTCTTTCTTTCTTTCTTTCTTTCTTTCTTTCTTTCTTTCTTTCTTTCTTTTCTTCTTTCTTTCTTTTCTTCTTTCTTTCTTTAAGATTTTGTGTATTTGTTCATGAGAGACACAGAGAGAGAGGCAGAGACACAGGCAGAGGGAGAAGCAGGCTCCCTGCGGGGATCCCCAGGTGGGACTCGATCCCAGGACCCTGAGATCATGCCCTGAGCCCAAGGCACACACTCAGCCACTGAGCCACCTGGGCGTCCCACATATGTTTATTTCTGACCCCCAGGCTTGCTCGCATTATTCCCTGAGCCCTCTGCCTTCACCTAGCTGCATTCTGCTCCACCACAAATGTCTGGCATGAGCCTCCCCACCGCCCTCGGCTTTATCATGGCACTTACTGCTTTGCTTGGTTACTCAGATGTCTTGCTTCCCATGTGACTGGAGGCTCTTGGCACCTCTCAACATCCAGGGCGGTGAGGCAGAAAGAACAAGAAGCAGGGGCGGAGGGGGCATACTCTCTTCTCTCCAATATGCTCATCATGCCCCAGGTCTTTGGTCCCTGATCCTCAGAGCCCGCTCAGGTACCATCAGAGTCTACGCCTCTGGATTTCCCCCTTCATCATTTTAGAGTAGTAAATGGTGAATACGTGTCGAATAAATGAACGGGTGTACTTTCTCAGGCTGCTCCGTTAGGGCCAGAGTTATTTTTATACCCAGTAGCATCTCTGCTTGGTGAATGGAGGAAATGGTCTGTATGATGGCACTTTTCACTTTCATTGGACAGAGATTTTGTTAATCTTTTTATAGTCTGAATTTGTAACCATGTCTGAGTTTAATATAGGAATTTGTCTATGAAAACAGACTTTCTGTGCTCAGAAGTAGCACAGAGAATATCACAGACTAATAAATGTTAAGATACATAAGAATGGAAAAGAGTACCTAAGAAATCACTTTAAGAGTTTTTATTGGCATGTGTTATATTTTGTATATTGCACTACATATAATATATAATTGTACAATATAAATATTTAAGTTCTCATAGTCTATTCATTACTTCACTGATCATGTCAAAGTTTTCTTAAAAGTACTTAAAAGACTTAAAATTATATTTCTTTTTAAAAGTTCATAGTTTGGACTTGTTTTCTCATTCATGTTGGGTGACTCGTCTGAACCCAATGTACTGAGCTCACTATTTTTTGGTATGTTAGGGGAATTGATTTATGGGTTAGTCAGAATTTTCAGTGTCCTGTCTAGCTTTGGAATGATATGCACATCTTATTTCTCTCTTTTCCCTAACATCTACATCCAGATCTAAAATTGCTTACTCCTCCTTACCATATTTAAAGTGACTGTTTACTTTATGGTGTTACAGATGTCTGAAAATTTTAAACAATTGTGAAAGATTTTGACCTTCCTGATCTTAATTTATTAGGAAAGGATGGTGGGGGGGGGGGGAAGGCGAGGAGAGAGAAACAGAGAGAGAGAGCTACACAGAGAGCAGAATTTGGCCACCTACTTATGTTTGTAACCATCTTTGTACATATTACAACATCAGAGCACTGGCTTAGTAATTGAGAAAAATTTGGGGGAATAAACCACTATTTTTTTTTCAAACTGTTACTACTTCCTGGAAGAAATAGCTTTTGAAATATTATTTGTTACACTAGTTCAGACCAAGGAGGGAGCATGTTCACTGTCTAATTAGGCTCCATATGGCTTGAACTCTTGGAAGATCCACCTGAAATAGGACCCTGTTAAGAAATTATTCTATGTCATACATAATCAGGTTCAGCAGGTCTTAGGAATTTGCATTTTGGAATGATAATTGGCATTTCCCTCAAAGACAAGTTTCACAAACTTAGTTGCTTTCTGATTCAGTGTAGCAGCAACACTAAAATATATATTAAAACCTTTTATTTTAAAAAAGGGTTCCATGTGATCAGCAGTTGAATAAACTATTTTTTTAATATTAGTGGGACCTCCTCCCCTGCCAACTTTTTAGGGTGCATAGAGTGTAAGAAATTTCTTCTAGTGTGTCATCTTAATCCAGTGATTGAGTTTTAGGTTATAACCAGAGGAAAAAATGTATGTGGCTCTTGTAGGGAGGAGCACTTGGAGGGCGGGAGGTCAGGAAGGTAGAGAATATCAGATATGTATTTTCCAGATATGTATCAATCATTTGCATTCGCTCCTTGGGTCCTCGGATCTAAACTGATAAAAAAGAAGGCCTGTGTTTATTGGGGCTGTTCTCTGAGAAATGCTTAGGCTTCATTTTGATGGGTTTTTTTCCTTTTCTTTTTCTTTTTTCCCCCCGGTTCTTTTAAAATGGTGCAGAAAAATGCTGGAATAAATGTAGGCAATTTGCATGAAGATGGTTCTCTCCCTTATCTGGGCATAAATATTGTTGGAAGAGAGAATGTGGGAGTAGGTACTGGCCAAATATGTACACTGAGTGCAAGTGATAATTGACCTCACTCACTGGAGAGAGGAAGAAAAATAGTTTAAAAGTATTTTTCACCGGATATTTCAACCAAGATGTTTTTCAGAATTCAGATTCTGATTTGAAAACTGGACTGAGCTGTGTTTTGTTTCATCTGAACAAATTTGCCATGAATTGAGGAGGGGAAGAGTGTTTCTTAAGCCTCTCTATCTTCAGGCAGTGAGTCATTTCCATGCTGTTAAGACATTCGTTAGCCTTTACTGCCTGCCGTGTGTAGTTCATGCTCTGCTCTGGATGTTTTGACTCCTTAAGAAACTCACAATAACAAATTAACAATCACACTCTCTGGAATGAAAACATGCAGTAGCAGAGTAATAAGGAGAAGATCTGGGAATCTGAATAAACAGAAAACTCAGCTTTCATACTGAAGAAGGCTCCAGAATAGGAGTCCAGTGTCCAACAGATACAAGGAAGATACATCATTTAAAGCAAAACAAAACAAAACAAAACAAAAAAACAACACAGAACCCCCACAAAAGCCCACAAGAATGTGCTCTTCATCTTAATTATCCGAGATTGTGGCGTAAGCCCATACAGCCACTTTTATTTTTCAAAACTTAATAAGTAATTATTATTTTTAGTTGTCTGACCTTCCTTCCCTCCTCTGGACTCTTAAGTTAGTTAACGCGTTTGTCTTGATGAAATGAGTCGTATTTGCTTGAAAACCCCACCTTGGCCTGGACTTCTCCATTTCCTGTCTTTCTTTGGTGAAACTGGGAATAGCGCCTGGGCCTAGACCTGGGTGGGAAAGACTTGAATCGGCACAGCCTGGAGACAAGACAGAGTGCTTCCCAGAGCCGAGTATTGCATATCTGTCTATCATCCTTGTCTGTCCCGTCCATTGTCCCATTGGGATTTTTAGATCAGAGCCAGGTAGTAAGTAGAGAACTCTAGTGGCTACTTCCCCCTCACCCCAATTAATGGGACTGCTTGCTCCAATTGTGTGGATGGAGTAAATTCTAGAGCCTCGCAGCACCATCACTTGATTTTGTAAGAGGCCACTGTCAGGAGAGATACCATGGCTCTTCATCATCATACTTAACTTGGAGGAAAACTTTGATGACCACAGAATCTGCAAACCTTGGGGCTTTGGATTTCCTATTAATCAAAAAGACAGCATGCTAAGATTTCATGAATTTTCTCTAGATTCCTACTGGGGAGTTGGGGCTGGAAATGTTTCTCCTGCTTCCTCGTTTTCAGTTTCTCATGGAGTTTGTCCATATTTTCGTCTAACCAGTTAAAAGGGAGGGCTGTTTGTTTTGTGCTTTTAAGACAATGAAGCTCTTTCCTCACCTGCCTGGAAGAGCTGATGTGGCTTAACTTCTAGTCTGAGGCATGGGAGTCAGGCAGAGGCAAAGATTTAAATGTTATTAACATGAGAAAAATCGTTTGAACATGAAGTCATCATGCTTGAGGTTACTTTGAACTTTCCTCATAGTCTTTTTTATGATTTGTACCAGAATCGACATGCTTTAGTTTTGTGCTTGAAAACACAGTGGAGTAAAAATGGACACAAATTTTGAAATTACACGATAGCCAGCAACTTTCATACTTGAGATGTTAACACTGTAATAAATATTTAGTGGAGCTGCTTGACTCATGGGCTTTTTTTTTTTTTAGAATGGATTTTGGGTTCAGGAATTTTAAAGCTGGATTCTTTGTAATTTAAATTTCCTTCTAAGCAAGGAAGTACACTATGTTATTAATTTAAAAATATATATATGTATATACTTGGAAGTTAAAATTGTGTAATTATCTTAATGCTCCAGAGCCTCTTTTCTGACTAAACATTGGAACTTATTCTGTTGAATGCAGGGAATTTGTCCAGAAAAGCTTAAGGAAATTTAGCCTACGCAGGAAAATTTGCTAGATTTATAAATAAAAGGTTCGACTAGAGGGATGATACATAACATAAATTTATTTTATCTGTAAAAGATTGCCTTTGAGTTTTGTCTCTTGATCCTTCTTTTAGGATTAAGTATTAGTTGTGGCTTACCTTTTGTGGTTGCTTTAGAGCAATATGTTTTTTGTAAACTGACTGTGGGTAATTGAACTCATTTTAGCTGCATAAGGGTAGACTGCCTTTTACAGAATCACAGGAAGGTATCCTTTTTATAAAGTGAAAATGTCCCCAGAGACAGCACATCTGAGATCTTGAAGGGGGGGAAGAAAGATGATACAAGTGTGCTGTTCTGTCTCTTGAAGGAATGACCCCTTCTGTTGAAAAATGATTTAAAGAATTCAACGTTAAGAATTCTTAGTTGCAATCATTATAAATCATGGCACTTTTCATCCTTTGTAGAATTTTTAGGAAGCCTACATAAATGTTTATATGAACATAGCCTTACATATTTTAAATGTAGCATGCTAACATTCCTGAGAGACAACCTTATGCATGACAATGTGCATTTAAAGTTTTTAGGTAAAAATGCTTTGTACTTTCTTTGGAAGGAAAACCTTACATCGTTGCTTTTTGGTTTTTGTTGTTTGTTTTGTTGTTGTTGTTTTTGTAAACTCTTGACCATAACAAGTCTTTGGAGCAGAGTAGGAAACTAGTATTGTTACACTGTGTAGAGAATGAGGGAAGCAACAATGTATGTTCAGCTTTAGCAAGTTAGATGTTTTAACTTACTAAAGAAGTTGAGTGATAAAACCTATTCTTTCGGCAAAAAATATTAATAGGGTTTGGTGAAGCTGATATGGAATCAGGTGTGGTGACTACAATGACTCAGAGGCCTTATAATTTGACGTATTTTCTCTTTGTAACTTTAGAGTTTTCCTGTTATTTTGGATTTTTTTTTCATTATTTACTATGGGTTCAGCATCCACATAGCCAAGAAAAGCAATAGTTAGATGGCTCAGTGTACAGAATCCATTTTGTTGGAAAAAAAAAAAAAAACCCTTGCTTCTAATTAGACTCTCCTTTGGCTTTTAACCATTTAAATTTATTTTTTTTCCTCCTAACTTCATACATGCCAGGCATAAAAGTGCATTTGAGATTTAAAAGAGAATGAGACATTTTAGTAAAATTAAGAGTTCAAGATTCTTTTCTCTTGTGCATTTCTCAGTCATTCCCGTTGGTCGGAGGCTGGGCCCATGTGGATACTGGACAGCCATGATTTAGGAGCTCCCTCCTATTGCCAGTTTGTGGACTGTGACAGACAGTTGGGAGAAACCTTAATGTGCTTGGAATCATTACCACCCCTCTTGCATTTTCTCCACCTCAGCCAATGCTGTGTGGTTTCTGGAGTGACCAGAAAGGAGGAGGCTATATGAGGGAACTCATTTGCTGACACCACACTAAGGCGGTTGGGATTCTTCACTTCTGCTCACTGAACTCTTCCAGAATTCCCATGGCTCCTCGGTCACTGTATTACAACACAACATGACATTATATGGACGTGTGTTTTTCTGGGGAGAGGGGATGCAGCTTTTGTCAAGTCTCCAAAGGATTCCCTGTCCCTCAAAAGGTCCATAAGAACCACTAATTTAGAATGAAGAGATATGCATACCTTTGAGGAAAGAATATTAAGACTGTGCTACCTTTTTTTTATTCTATTAAAAATGACCATGACATGGCCACATCTGAAGTGCATTAAGTTGACATCGCAGATATACCCAAATACATATGTTAAACCAGTTTGTTTGTTTTGAAATGATGAAAAAAGCCAGTGTCTCTGGGTTCATAGCATCTGCATTGTACTAGAGCTGACTAGATGATGACCCTTGTTCTTGGTAGCTCTGGGTTTTTCCTGTGTTGGAAATTGCCCAGCATGAGATAAATGAGGAACATTTGGGAAAATGTGTGAATGATTGGGTGAAGACTATAATAGCTATCTTTAGAGAACCATCTTCTAGTTTACATTTGTATAAAAAACTATGCAGAGCAGGAAAGCGTGAATGGTGTGGATATGAGGATGCTGTTATCTGCTCAGTGCCTCAAGCACAAATCTCATATACTTTTATATTTGCACAACACTTTGCAACTTGCAAAGCTGAACTTAGGTGTATACTTGAGGAGGACAGATGTTCCTTGTCTGCTTTCTAGCTGTATCACCGTGCTGGCACCCTACCTGGCCTGCACCATATTGCAGAAATATTTTGTTAGATAAATTGCCTCAGTTGGTTCTCATAGCAGTCCTGTGGATCTAGACACAGTGAGGTTTAGCATTCCTTTCTACAGACTCAGAGAGGGCAATTACTTACCTAGGATCACATGGCTGGCAGAGAGAGCATTTGGGCTTCTCCTTTATGCTATGCTTTATCTTGATCCAGATAATGAAAGTGGAAAGGTCACATTTTGATCAGCAGAGCTTTCAGAGAAGAGAAGTGGAGCATGGTTGCAACCCTCAGAAACTCTAAAAAATAATAGTAGCATTCTTGGTTGTAACAGAGAGAAAAGCTCAAGCTAATGTGTCTTGGTGGTGTTATCAAATCGGGCTTTTATAACTTAGTGGAAGGAAAGAGAAGTAGCTTATTCATTCTCATACCACCAGATATTTATTGACTGACCCACTCTGTTCCGGGTGCAGTTGTGTGCACTGTGGATATAATATGGAACGAATGTTGTATAAGGTCCCTGCC
Source organism: Canis lupus baileyi (assembly GCF_048164855.1). Taxonomy (NCBI): domain Eukaryota; kingdom Metazoa; phylum Chordata; class Mammalia; order Carnivora; family Canidae; genus Canis; species Canis lupus. Next base: position 10,712,161 of record NC_132874.1, read on the forward strand.
CTCAGATAGCTTACCTTCTTATAGGAGAGACAGACCTCTAAGTAAACCCACGAGTGTACTCTGTATTTCCAGGGGGAAAAAAACAGAACAGGGTATGTTAGGGGAAAGCGAATGATGGTGGCAGTGAGGGGGGTTATTTGGGTAGGATGTGACCTTTGTTCAGAAGCTGTGGCTCATGATGGGAAGGACCCAGCACTGGAAGATTGGGATGGTGAAGGGGAAGGGGTGAGATAAGAGAATCAGGAGAATTGCCGGTAGAAAGAATGGCCAAGCAAAGGCCCTGAGGTCAAAGGGAGCCTTTGAGTCAGGAGCTAGAGGCAGAAGGTCTTGGATTTGATTCTAAATATGATGGGAGAATTTGTTTTGTTGGGCAGCCCTAATAAGTTGCCACAAACTTGGTGACTTAAAACAGAATTTGTTCTCTCACAGTTCCAGAGGGCCGAAGTCTGAAATCAGGATGTCCACAAGGCTGTACTCCCTCTGAAGTCTCCAGGGGAGGGTTTTTTCTTGCCTGGCCCAGCTTCTGGTGACTGTGGGCATTGCTTGGCTGGTGGGGCTATCACTCTAATTTTTGCCTGTCTTCACACAGCCTCCACCTCTGGGTCTGTGCCCTGTATTTTTCTGCCTTTTTTTAAGGACACTGATCGTTGGACCTAGGGCCCACACAGCTAATCCAGGGTGATCTCATCTTGGGATCCTTAACCTTATTCCATCTGCAAAAACCCTTCTTCCATTGTAAGATCCCATCCACAAGTTGCAGGACGTCTTTCCATGGCCCACCTTTCAGAAACTGCTGAGAATAAGGGTTCCCATTACAAGAACCACTGAGAGTTTTTAAGCAGGAGTGATGCATCCACTGTGTTTTGAAAAGATGGCTCTCATGTTATGGGGGGATGGTTGCAGGCAATGAAGAATCCCTCAGGACGACCTAAGGCAGGCTGTCACAGTGGTCCAGGTGGGCTTGGTGATGGAGAGAAATGGGTAGATTTCAGGCAGCATCACAGATGACACAGATAGGGTTTGTTGATGGAGACCAAGTAGCGAGGAAGGAACGAGAAAGATGCAGGAAGGAGGGTGGTTTTCTTCACTGGGAAGGGGAAAACTGGTTTAGGACCAGGCCAGAGCAGCGGTGGTAACCTCCAGAGTTCTGTTTTGTGTGTGTGATCCGTGGGCAATGGAGATCTATTTAGACCTAAGTATCTGTAGTTCATTGTAGACGTAAGCTTGAGCTTTGTCCACGTGGAGCTGGACAGTGTCGAAGGCCACAGACTGGATGTACCTACCTAAGGAGAGGGTTTTCGTGAAGCGGAGACTATGACGCAGTCCATGGGTATGAACATCACAAACTGATGATCCCCAATTTCAATCTCTCACCCCAACCCCTGATATTTCCATCAGGGCCAGAAGAAGAAGGGAAGCAAGGGGGATGCGGCTATGAGGAGAACCTGGCTCAGCTCTGATGGGCTGTCACAAAGGCCATGTGTGATGAAGTTTTACTTCCTAAGTACCATCGTTTTCTTGTAAATCTTTCACTCTGAGCCCAGCAGGCCTGATTGGCAGATGCACTGTCTGATTTTTCTAGTTTTGGATTATATGCTTTTTCTTAAAGCCATCCTCATCTATTAACCTACATTCATTTTTAATTTCAGTGCTCCAATCAATAATTATTTTGCTTGACAGTTTTTGACAGCCCGCTACTACATTTAGCTATTTAGCAGGAATTCAAAAGGTGATCTCTCACTTTACACAAATGGAGTAAAGTTGCTCTTTTATCTTGTGTTTTGGGGGAATCTAGAAAAATATGCATGTTTACTCTGCCATGGGGAGTTTTTGGTGTAGAAATAACTTAATAATTTTCTCCATAAAAAGATAGCTGCAGAGCACTAAAATTTTCTGTTCTGTAGCATTTTGCTTATGTCAGAAATTCACTTGAAGGGCTGGATTTCTCTTAATTGGAATTGATAATGTGAGGTCAGCCATTCAGCATTTGTACTGATTGGGTGCCAGGGACTGCGCTAAACGGGATGGGAAATTATACACAGTCCTCAAGGAGTAGAATGGACTGGGGGGAGGCGACGAGAAGCCTCTTCTAAAATGATGATGACTAGAAATACTTAGAAAATGAGAATTTGGGACGCCTGGGTGGCTAAGTGGTTGAGCGTCTGTCTTTGGCTCAGGGCGTGATCCCGGGGTCCTGGGATCGAGTCCCACATCTGGCTCCTGGCAGGAAGCCTGCTTTTCCCTCTGCCTATGTCTCTGCCTCTCTCTTTCTCTCTGTCTTTCATGAATAAATAAAATCTAAAAGAAAAAAATAAAATGAGAATTTTGTCTTGCTACATATATATACTTAAGATGATCCTCCCTGGAAATCCCAAGTGAAAAACCGCAAACAAAAGTGCACTCTTATCTTTTATATGCATCACATGCACGCATATGTGAGCATGTTATAGTCAAGGACAAACCCAGCTGAAGGCTAGACAGGAGGGGGACATGTACTTTCTCACCAAAATCACAGTGTTAAAATTCTTGGCAGTTCAGATGGTCTCTGCTGTAGCTGTTGGCTTACATTTGGATACTTTACCAACGAGCATATAATATTTAATTCCTGGTTGGATTGTGCAACCAAACACAGCCATTTCCAGTGAAACCATGTGAAACGTGAAAGTTAGCATTTTCCTTGAGAACTAGCAGCTCACTTACTCCATCGGTTCTTCCATGGGTATGAGCGTGACCTCTAGGTTAGAAGTTCTGGAACAGAGGGAGGAAAACAGATCCCGTCACAGTTAACAGGAAAGGAGGTGTTTGGTACTATTGCTCCTTTGCAGTTAGCTCTGCTTGCCCTCCTTGGGCTGGGGGTGTTTGGCCTCACATATGCTGGCATGGTTTAGGGAAGCAGGTACTGACCTTCTGGTGCCCTCTCTCTCATTTTGCCCCAGGCATATTAATAGAAAAAATTCATTGTTACATTTTTGTGGCTATAACTTGTCCAGTTCTGGTACTCAGCTTTTGTTTTTCAGCTTAATAGGGCAAAAAAGCTCTAGAATTTTCTGGACATCAATTGACCCTTTATGATTTAGGTTTTTTTTTTTTTTAAGATTTTATTTATTTATTTATTCATGAGAGACAGAGATTGAGAGAGAGAGAGAGAGAGAGGCAGAGACACAGGCAGAGGGAGAAGCAGGCTCCCTGTGGAGAGCCCGATGCGGGACTTGATCCCAGGACCCCATGATCATGACCTGAGCCAAAGGCTCAACCATGGAGCCACCCAGGTGCCCCTATGATTTAGGGTTTTTTTTAAAGAAAACTGTACATAAACTTTATTACACCTATTGGGGCAACTGTCCTGGTGGCTGATTGGTACTATGGGCATTTGGCTGTTGCTCTTAGTTGTTTTGCTCTGGTTTTCAGATTACTTACTTAAATCTGGTGCCAGTTTCCAATCTCCATATGCGTAGGGATGCAGACATAAACTTTGTCCTGATGCATTGAGTTCTTTGGCTTTGTTGTCCACGAAAGTATTGTGGGAATCAGTTGAAAACAAGGAGAGCTGGAAGTGGTGTGTTAGCTGTGGACAGGCTGGATCTCCTCACACTGGCTGCCCCAGCCCCTGAGACCAGAGATGGTTTCAGGTCTGTGTCCAGGCCTTCGCCACGCTGACTCAGGAAGCAGTGTAACAGGAGCTGGAGTTGGCACGATTACGCCTGCACATCAGTTCACAATGCAAGGTGTCATTTACATATTCTCAGGTCCCACTTGATCAGCACATTCTGTCTCTTTGTCAGGCTACATAGGAATGTAGATCATAGGTGGAAGCTGTTTTATTGATTCATCTTGAGAAATTGCTCCCTGGGTGCAGGTAGCGACAGTAGTCCCGGAGCATATGGAGTCCAGTGGTTGCTTGGTGAGCAAGGAGTCAGAATGAGAAAGTAGAGTGAGTTACTGGTCAGTGGCTCCAAACTAACATAGCCTGCTGCTCTGCTCATCTCAGGAGAAGCATGGTTTTTCTAGTGGGATCAGAAATACTTCAGGTGTTGGCTACAACCCCAGGGCCCATCTCAGTAGGGTGGCCTTGCCAGTGAAGCCAACTCCCTCTCCTCAACAGCCTTGGCCCTGCCCACATTAGCTTTAGTGACTACACTTCCCTTTTGAAGACACAGTCTTTTCATAGCTGCTGGCCAGGGCCAAGGGTGGTGGTAGCGGTGGTGATATTTTTCTTTTTTCAGTTGACTTTGTGTTGAAAGTCACATCTTGTTCTTACTATAAACCTCTGGGTAGGCCTATTTCCAAGCTCTTGGTGGGAAAGTGGTGGCATGTATCTCGTTGTACTTTTCATAAGTCCCTTGGTGACTTTAGAAGAAACATTCCGTGAACTAACTATACCTTTAGACTAAGCATTGTGAATGGCACAGCAGCATGGAGGCATTTGTCCAGACTAGGAGTTGATGAACTATGGCCTGCTGGCCAAATCCAGCCTGCCAGCTGTTTGTGTAAATAAAGTTTTATTGGAACACAGCCATGCCCATTCATTTGTCTAACGTCTACAGGTGCTTTCACAACCACAGAATGGAGTTGAGTAGTTGCGAAAGAGATTGTAGGGCAGCACAGCCTGAAGTACTTACTTTTGGGTCCTTTTCAGAAAGTGTTTGCCAGCCCTGGTCTGGAGAATTTGCAAGTCATAATTACTGCAAATAAGACCTAGAAGTCCCCCCCACCCCCGCCCACCACCCTGTTGGCCCCTTCACTCCCCTCCCCCGCATTCAATGAACAAATGGAAGTTCAGAGAAAGAATGTGACTTGCCTGAAGGTCACAGAGCTGGCTAGAGGGAGATGTAGAACCTGAATCCAGATCTTCCAGTTCCTGGTGTGAGTCTTTGTCTCCTACTTTTGGAGGAGGAACATTGTGAGTTTTATGGTTTACAGGCGCTCAGCCATTACAGCATAATGAAATAAAACTTCTCCAATAGCAGGTGCTGTCTTCCATACTGACTTCCCAAGATAAAATCACCAGCCAGATTAGCATCAATGCTCATTTATTAATCTCACAAATAACACCTGCTTGATCTAGGAATGGAGGTCAGGGCTAGGGACATGGATGAGTAAATAATGCCCTTACCGTCAGGAAGTTTGAATGAGAGGAGTGGCCAGATAGTTTGCACATCCTTTTTTGCAGTGTGTTAAATGTCATAATAGGAGGCTGTGATCACGTAAAGGAAGGATGTATTAATTCAGCCTTGAGGAAGTGTGGTGTTGTCAGAAGTGGCTCCACAGAATTGGAGATATTTGAGCTGTGTCTCAAAAAAGAGATGGAGTCCTTCAGGCAGAGAATGGCAGCAGAAATGTCCTGGGTCCTGCTAGGCATGAAGTTTGGGAATGCTTGACCATGGCTAGAGAGTTGTAAAGATAGATTGGGACCAAGTTGTGGAGTCCATGGCATTTCACAATAAGGACTTTTAGTTTACGTTCTGGACGTTTCTGACCTTTAGATTCCAGAACACATAGGAGACCACAGTTCTTACATGTTCATATGGACATTGAGCATCGTCTATAGATTTAATAATAATTAATATCACAAACACACATATTGGAGCTTTCTCTCAAATATAGGTAGCTGGCTGATACTGTGATTCATCAACCAAAAATTCATTTGAAGTGTTATAAATTAATAGTATCTTTCTTTTTTTGCTCCTTGTATATCTTCTTGATCAACAGATACTGCATTAAATATCCATTGCCCAAAGTCTGCAACATTTTTGATTAAAAAGTAATATTGGGAGCTACTGTTCAATATGATAGTCATGAAATTTTTTGAATTAGAAAATGGTTCCAGTTCCAGGGTCAAGCTGCTCCACATTTTTTTGGCTGTGTGACTTTGAGCAAGTTATGTAATCCCTCCAAGCTTTAGAGTTCTTACCTCTAAGGGCAAATCAGTAACATTTGCCTTTTAGGATTGTTATAAAGATGTAATAATGTATGAAAATCTTGTAGCATGGCACTGAGCACATGAGATGTGCTCGATGACATAAGCTATTCTTATTGTTCTTGCTACATGCGGATATGTCTGTCTTAGGTCTGACCCAGTGTGGAGGATGAGTTCAAAGGGAGGAATCATAAGACCTTTTGTTATCTAAGTGAGAAGTCATGGGGACCTGAATTAGGGCAGGGTAGGGGGCATGGAGAGTACATCCACCTCCAGCAATGATACAGAAAATGAATCCAAGTTCTGCTCACGCCCAAAGCGAGGGACCAGGCAGAGACTAGAATTTAGTGAAACCTCATAGCAAGGCTTCCTGGCACTGTGTGGTGTGACTTATCTGGCAAGTTCCATGGCTCCTAATTCCTGGAATTGATCTAGATAAGAATTCACCTAGGGTAAATTTATTTTATTAGTTTAATGAATTAATAACTCCTCGCTGGGACATGTTGAAACTAGAATTAGAATGTAAGTATGTTGTTTCCTCATGACTTAGGATAACCCTGCAACAGCCTGTACCCATACTTAGAGCTTTCAAAGAAATGTGTACAAGACAATGTGCGGCATGTTCCAATTTTTAAAAAATTAAGTAAAGTTTACATATCATTAAATATTTACACATCCATGCTTAGAACAAGTCAGACGGCATAAGTGTTAAGTGTCATCTGAGAGAGTTTTGTTTCCTTCTTTGTCATTTCTGTATTTTCCAAAATGAATATATGTATGTTTAATAAGCACTGAAAAGGAAACCAACAACAGAAAGGAACGGATCAGAAAGGCTTAAGGAATGTGCCATTCCTGTCTTTTTGAGTAGCTGTTTACAAATGCTCGCGGTAGTGGGTGCCTCCCAACTGTGTTTCAATTCAGTCAGATGGTGTTCTATATCTAGCGATATGGGGGCTAGCTCATAAAGGTGGGTGGGAGTGAGAAATTAGAGTAGCAGTGGTACGTGCTGATGGGGCCAGTGAAAATTTGACTATTATATTTTATTGAATTATTTTTAATGTGACATTAGAGTCCAGGCTAAGACATACGATTTTTGTTATTTACCATCCTTTCTCAATCTGCGAATTCTCACACGTGTGGGTGTTTGCACATAGGCCCAGGCATACGCTGTAGAGGTGCCAAACGTTCACCACGAGCAGCAAGAATCAGGGTCCAGAAATCAGAGTCTCAGCTCTGTCACTTGGTTTTGTAGTTCACTTGACTAAGTCATTAGCTTCCCTGAGCCCAGCTTCCTTGTGTGTGAATGAGGAATAATCAGAACAGTTCTGACCACCTCACAGGGTTGTTTTGGAAATCCATTTTGAACAGATTATAACATACCATGCATATGAGTTGGTTTCAATGCTGGCTTGGCCGTTCTTCAGTTTTGTGGTTGTGGGCAAGTGACATAAGCTCTCTGGACCCCAGCACTATAAAAGTAAGGCAATTAAATCTTAGCTTTTTGTCCGCCCAACACAGAGATGTGGGGTTCAGAGATAGTGGGTCAGAAGAGCATACCCGAGCGAGGGCACGTGGTCCTCAAACTGAACAGACATCAGAATTACCTGAAGCCCAGATTCCTGGGCCCCACTCCCAGGGTTTCTGATTTAATAGGTGGGGCCTGGGAGTATGCATTTCTAACCCATTCCTCCAGGACACTGGTGTGGCTGTCCCAGGCGCCATACATGAAGAATGAGGGTGGTCAGCAGGCAGGTGGTCAGCAGGCAGTGTGAAAAGGCATGCAGTTGAGTTTAATATTCACCATCTCCTCTCATGCACACACCAGAGTCACCCAGACTAGATGTTTTTTGAGATTCTTCCCTTTTCCTGAATTTTTGATTCTCTCTTGATCTCTCAGCCAGTAGAAACACCAAGTGATTTGTGGATGAAGCGGTTCTCACCTAAGTAACCCTAAGTCACATCGACAAATTATTATTACCCAGCCGCAGCTAGAACTCCAAGATGCTTATTCACACATGTATGCACACCAGAGGCCACTGATGTCTTTTGGCTCCGTTCTCCTTTTTAAAAATGCAGTGAGTAAGCTAATTTTATAGGAATGTCTCAGAAAGCTATTCCTGTAAACCCAGCATTGTTAAGTTGAAATAGAGGAAGCGGTGCTGATTAGCGCAATCTTATTGAAACTTAATCATGTAGCCATCCCTCTAGATTCAGAGGGTTGGGACAGGAACCCTCCTACTCATCCCTTATGGCTCCGTTGTATGGTAAAGTTTAATTTGCTCACATGCATCTACTTTTTCAGACGGGGTTAATACTTCTACGTGATTCTTGCACTAGAGGGGATGAGTAAGCGGGGGAGATTTGGCATTAATTGCTTCATCAACTGTGTGTGTGAGTCATCTCGTGCTAGTCTTATTAATTCAACTGGAAGGAGGGGAAATGTTATCTCTGGTTCCTGAGGCCAGCTTGGGCTTCACTAACTAGGATACTCCCTCGAGGGACTCGTGATTGTAGTTTCATTCACTTACTAAGGGAGTGAATAGATTGTGAATCTCATTAGTGTAGCATGTATACGTAAATATATAAATGGCAAACTGCAGGGAATTGGGGATGTTTATCAATGATCAGATGCCACAGGGAGGATATTAGCCCTGGGAGGGGTATCCTATTCAAGGGGGTTGACTTAAAAAAAAAAAAAAAAAAAAAGGGATGAGTTGAGGTTCAGACCTCCACTGAACGCCCCTCCTCTTGCTTCTGATTCCATTAACAGAGGTATTGAGGGAAGAAGAGGACAATTTTCCAAATAAAATTGCCTGGGATTCTAGTTGGGGTTTAACGTGGTAGCTGGATTATTTTGAAACACAAAAAGTAGTTTCTACTTCTTAGGCTCAGTTCACTTGTGTCTTCCTGTTTGGCTTGTACCTTCCCCTTCTGACTCAGTTTTCTCTGTTTCTCTTCTTACTATGCCAGACCACGGTTCTTCCTCTGCCTTTGGCTTTTCTCACTTAACCCGCTCCCTTGTATGGCCTTTTTCATTGAAGCATGTCTCTGTTCAGTGTTTCTCCCAGGCAGATTCTCCAGATGGAAGGTATCCCCTTCTTTTAATGAATACATTCATTTTGATTCAGGAAGAATTCACATACAGTGAAATACAACTTATATCTTAGCTATGCAGTTCAATGATGTTTGATAAATGGGTGCCTCTTTGCTGTCAGCACCCTGATCTGGAGAGAGGACATTTCCATCACCCCAGAGAGGGTCTTTATTCCTCCTTCCTGTCAATTCCTATCACCCCACATTCAACCACTGCTGTGATCTCCTTTATCCTAATGAGTTTGTCTGTTCTTGGACCCCATACAAGTGGAATCATCAGTATGTACCTTTGTTGTATCTGCTTTCTTTTGTTGAACATATTTTTGCAATTTACCCTCATTGTTGCAGGTATCAGAACTTCATTTTTAATTATTTTTGAAGATTTATTTATTTATTTGAGAGAGAATGCACAATGCGTGAGTGGGGATAGGAGCAGAGGGAGAGGGAGAGAGAGAGAATCCCAAGCAAACTCTACGTTGAGTGTGGAGCCCAGCTCACGGATGGATCCCAGGACTCTGAGATCATGACCTGAGCCAAAGAATCCGAGCGTTGGCTGCTTAACTGACTGAGCCACCCATGCACTCTCAAGACTTCATTATTTTTTAAAATGCTGGCCAGTACAGGGGTGTCTGGGTGGCTCAGTGAGTTAAGCATCTGACTTTTGGTTTTGGCTCAGGTCATGATCTCATGGGTGGTAGGATTAAGCCCGTGATAACTGCGCTCAGCGGGAGTCTGCTTGAGATGCTCTCCCTCTGCCCCTCCTCCCACTCATGCGCTCTCCTCTCTCTCTCTCAAATAAATAAATAAATAAATCTTTTTAAAAAATGCTGGCCAGTATTCCACTGTGTATGTATGCTGTAGTTTATCCATTCACTTGCTCACAGACGTTTGAGTTTTTACGTTTTAACTATTATGAAGAAAGCAGCTATAAACACTCTTGTACAATTCTTTTTGTGGACATATGTTTTATTTCTTTTTGGAGTGGATTAAGTGGGACACAGGGTAGGTGTGTAACTTTATAAGAAACTGCTTATAAAAAGCAAGTGGTAGTAGCATTGTATGCTCCCTCTAGGAGTGTGTGAAAGTTCCAGTCACTTTAAATCTTCACCGATATTTAGTGTTCTCGCTCTTTTTAATTTTAGCGATTCTAGTGGTTAAATGAAATATCACATGATTTTAATTGCATTTCCTGATGACTAATGATGTCAAGCACCCTTTTGATGTGCTTTTGGCCATTTGTTCAGTGTCTGTTCCAGTCCTTTGACCATTTAAAAAATTGGGTTCGTTGCCTCTTTTGGATGTATAAGAGTTCTTTGTATATCCTAGATAGAAGTCCTTCATCAGATATCTGTATTACCACATTTCACCCCAGTGTTTTGACTTACCTTTTAATTTTTTTTTAAGTAGGCTCCACACCGAGTGTGGAGCTCAGCATGGGGCTCAAACTCATGACCCTGAGATCAAGACCAGAGCTGAGACCAAGAGTCAGACGCTTAACTAAACAAGCGACCGAGGCACCCCTATCTTTTCATTTCTTAACTGTGTTTTTGAATAAGCAGTTATTAATTTTAATAAAATCTAATTTATAATTTTTTACGATAAATAATTTTTCTGTCTTTATAAACTTTTATTTATCCTTTGGTTACTAAGCTATTCTACTTTTAAATTTAGCCTTACTATTTAAATCTGTGACCCATCTCAAATTAGTTTTAATGCCTGGTGTGAAGTTAAAGTCAAGGTTCAAAATTTTTTTTCATGCATTTATTGAAATGTATCAAACAATTATGGAAAAGATTTTCTTTCCTCATCAAATTGCCTTATTGTCTTTGTTAGAAATCAAGTGACTGTATATTTACTGTTTCAAGACTCATTTTTATTCCATTGATCTGCACGCTATACTAATGTTAATATCCTACTAACTTGATTAAAATAGCTTTATGGTAAGTCTGGTAGTATGAATCCTCTAACTTTGTACTTCTTTTTTAAGATTGTTTTGGGTGAAAAAAAAAAAAAAGATTGTTTTGGGTGTTCTATCTCTTTAAGATTCCCTATAAATTTTAGCATTGAGTTGCAATTTTTAAAAAAGCCTTTTAAATGCATTTGTTGTGATGAGCACTAAGGTATAACACTGTTAACTAAAACAAAAGCTTAACAGCAGACAAAATAAAATAAATAAAACAAATTGTACAGCTGAAAACAAAGCCTTTTAGAATTTTGTTTGGATTACATTGAATTACAAGAAATCAATTTAAGGGCAATTTACACAGTAACAACTGAGATTTCCAATCCAAAAACATACCGTATCTCCCTGTCCTTTTATTTACTAATTTTTCTCAATAATATTTTCCTGTTTTTGCAGAGGTATTTTGTGTTTCCCTTTTTTTTTTTTGTAAAATGTAATCGTATTTTGTTTTTTTGATACTATAATAAATTTAGTTTCTTAGACTCTTATTTTCAAATTATTTAATGTTTAGATAGGAAAATACAATTGATTTTTGTTTATTGACGTTGTCTTATGGACTGCTAAATTTGCTTACTAGTGTAGGCACATAACAATGTTCCTTATCTTAGGAGGAAAGCATTCACACTTTCACTATTAACTGTGATGTTAACCCTTAAGTTTCTCATGGTTGTCCTCTAATGGCTTCAAGAGATTTCCTTCTATTCCTGATTTTCAGAGGATGTTTGTTATCAGCAAAGGATTTTGAATTTCCTGTGGTTCTTTTTCTGCATCTAATAAGATGTAGCTTTTTTCCTCTACCTGGTGAATTACATTGATTTATTTTAAATATTTAACCAACCCTGAGTTTCTGGGATAAGAAAAAGTTATCATTATGAAGTTGTCACTATTCTTATCTATTCTTTTAATATTTTATTAAGTATTTTTACGACTGTGTCCATTAAGAATATTTGTCTCTAATTTTCTTCCATGGTGTAGCATTTACTAGGTTTTGGTGTTGATGTTATGTTAGTCTCATAAAATGTGTGGTAGAATATTGCTGTCTTCACTGTTTTCTGAAAGAATTTTTGCAAGATTTTATTTCTTTAAAAAATTGGTAAAATTCGGTAGTGAAACCATTGGGCCTAGATTTTTCTTTATGCAAAGGTTCTAGAAGTATTACAGTATGATTAAAAATACATAGTAAAGTATCCTCTTTTTCTTTCGGTATACAGTTCTCCGAGTTTTAATACAAATATAGAGCTAAATAGCTACCACCACAGTTAGGATACATAACAATTGAATCATGGTGTGCCAAAGATTGTGGTAATTTAATTTCATAACAGAGAGCAGAGTAGTCACATTTTTAATTTTTTCTTCATTATATTTTGGTAAATTATGTTTTCTATTTTTCAAGAAATTATTTCTTTCATCTGAGTTGTCAAATTTATTGGCATAAACTGCTTATAATATTTCCTTATTATCTGTTGAATGTCTGTAGGATCTCCAAAATTATCCCCCTTTTCACTTCTCATATTGGTTATTTTGTTTTTTCTTTTTATTTTTGTGATTAGTCTTGCTAGGAGGTAATCAATTTTATTAATCTTTCCAAGAATGAACTGCTGCTTGTTTTCTGTTTCATTGATTTCTGCTTTTATCTTTATTATTTCCTTCTTTGTCCTTACTTTGGCTTTAATTTATTCTCCTTTTTTCTAGATCATTGATTTGAAATGTTTCTTTCCTGTTAACGGGTGCATACACTTTTAGGTTTATCATACCCTCCTAATGAATATATATACTCTTTAATTATTATAAAGTGGTCCTTTAGCTCTGGTAATTCTCCTCATCTACAAGTCTGTTGATCTGGATGTGGCCATAATAGCTGTAGGGTGTTCAGATGTCAGTTACTGACTTGCAGTGAACCCTCACATTTTTGCCATATGGCACAGATTTTGATATATAATAAATACTTGTATTATATAATTCAGTAGAAACTGTCCCCAGCTTAAGATGGTTTGACTTATGATTTTTGACCTTATGATGGAGCAAAAGCAATAATGCATTTAGTAGAAACCACACTTCGAATTTTGTATTTTAGTCTTTTCTCAGGCTAGGAAATGCAATGCAATCATCTCTGATGAGGCAGGACAGTGGCAGCTCTGTCAGCCACGGATCACAAGGGTAGACAACCCCAACACTGACAACTATTCTGTACTTGTACAACCCTTCTGTTTTTCACTTTCAGTAAAGTACATAAGTATACAGGTGTTCTGAGTCCATTTAGGTAGGCTAGGCTGAGCTGTGATGTTTGGTAGGGTATGGCTATTGCGTGCATTTTTGAATTGAGATATTTTCATCCTACAGTGGCTTTATGAGTTGTACAATGTAACCCCATTGTAATTCAAGGAGTATCTGTATTTTATTACTTCCATTTTGTTTCCTTCAGGGTTATTTAATAGTAAGTATTTTTAATTTCCAGGGATATGGGGAGTTTTTAAGGTTTGTTGTTGGTGTTGCTAACTGCATTTTTAATTTTTTTGATTTATCTGATTTTCCCCATAGGGAAAATATTTTAAATATTTTACTTTAAATATTGCTTTAAATATTTTGGGGCCATTTTGTTAGATGCATATATATCATGATCATACAGTCTTCTTTATTAGTTGTTCCTTTTGCCAGTGTATAGTGTCTCCAGATGCTTTTTACCTTATATAACATTTATTTGATAATAAAAGTACTATCCTGGATTTTGTTTTTATTTCATTCATAATTTTTAGTTCATTTTTGTCTTTGTTTTATACTTCATTTTAAAAGGATCGCGGTCCCCCCCCCCCACATATTATGTATAGCTGAAGTGCAATACTACTCTCTGTTATTTTTTATTTTTATTTAATTTTTTAGAGAAGGAGCAAAAGTGGTGGGGAGGGACAGGGAGAGAGGGAGAGAGAATCCTAAACAGGCTTGTGAGGTTTGATCTTCTGACCCTGAGACCATGGCCTGAGCCAAAATTAGGAGTCGGGCGCTCAACCCACTGAGCCACCCAGGCACCCCTACTAGTCTCTGTTATTTGATTAGTGACTTTATACCCAATTATTATTATTTTCATTAAGACTTTTTAGCTTTTTCTAATGTTTTCTACTTGTCATTTATTTTTGCTTCTCCTCCCCTCACCCCCCATTCCTTCCATCCTTTAGATAGATTGGACTTTCTTTGGGTAGTTTAAAAAGAATACATTTTATATTATTCTTATAGTGCTTACCTTTTTCTTAACCTAAACTTAGCTTCCCCTAAGACTAACCAATGATTTCATTGTTCCCTAAATTCCTCTCCACCTCATAACCATTAGACCTCTCCTGTTTCTAACACTCTTCCCCTGAGTTTCTCCAAGAGTTTCCCTGAATACTTGTGTTGGTTAATGGGCATAACTCTTAGATGAGCATCAGTCTGCAGCCTGTGCAACGGCCCCATCTTATATGGAACCAGAAGGGACTTGATCTTTTAGAAAGTTCATGCTTCTGGCAAAGTGGAGGGTAGAATTGATTGGGGTGATGCTGGAGGCAGAGATACCTCCAGGGGCCTGTTGCAGTAGCGCAGAAGAGTTTAGTATAGTGGCTGTCCAGTGAAAAGATGGGGGGGTCATAGGTAGTCTCAGGGTGTTTGTAGGTGAGGAGTGTGAGAGAAAGAGAAGTCAATGACTCTAAGCATGAGTGGTAAATATATTACATTTCTTTACTATTTTTGCTCTGTTCTTTTCCAAATTCCAGTTATCCTATTTCTGCTGAAGGTATTTGTTGGAAGGGCTAAACGAGGTAAAACATGTAAAATACATGACATATCCTGGTACGGAAGTGATCATTTAAAAAACTGAATGCTGGGACACCTGCGTGGCTCAGCGGTTAAGCATCTGCCTTCGGCTCAGGGCGTGATCCTGGAGACCTGAGATCCGGCTTCCTGCATGGAGCCTGCTTCTCCCTCTGCCTGTGTCTTTGACTCTCTTTATGTATCTGTCACGAACAAATAAATTAAAAAATCTAAAAAATAAAAAATAAAATAAAATAAACTGAATGCTGATTTCCACATTTCTGTCTCAGATGACGGTATGAATGGGCGTAGAACGCGGCAGGTGATCCAGGACAAAGAAATGTTTTCGTTGTTTTTGCATTGCAGAGCAGGGGATCATGTAATTATTTTATTTTATTCCTTGTCATCTTAAACTTGGATTGCTGATGGGAACATCTAGGTAGCAGATAATTGGGTATATACTTCTAGAGTTGATAGGAGACAAAGATTTGGGAATAGTCAGTAAAACTGTAGGAGGTCTTTCAACAGGACTCAACAGAGAATGAAAGAGAAGAGATCCCTGAGAAAACATTTATAGGTTGGATTTGGAAGAAGATCCATCAGAGAAAATTAGGAGGCCTGGATTCTTGTCCCAGTTCTGACACTAACTGGTTTTCTTAACCTTTTAAGAAAACTTAATCCTTTCAGGGGCTTCTCTTTCTTTTGAGCTTCACTGTCTCTCTTCATCCCCCTCCCCCTTCTTCCTTCCTTCCTTCCCTCCCTGCATTCTTCATTAATTTGACAAATATTTCATGAATGCCTGCACAGAATACAGAATCACAGAGAAGGGCCTCTAAATCAGAATGACGTGGGGATAAAGGAAGTCAGGGGAGGCTTGCAGAATGCATGTCCTTCAAACCGAGCTTTTGGGAATGAGGAGTAGTTCAGACAAGCAGGTGCAAGGAGAGACAAAGACAAGTGCAGAATGGCGCATGCATGGGCACACAGAAGAGCAATGAGCAGGTCAGGGAGGCAGGCCTGATGGCACTGGAAAGCTTCAAGCCTGGATCAGGAAGGGGCTTCTTGTGCCAAACCCAGGAACCTGGCTTTTACCCGGAATGTGAAGCAAACCCCAAACCCACTGAAGGATGTGAGGCAGGGATATGAGAAGTCAGGTGTGTGTTTTAAAAACCTCATTTTTTTCTAGTGCGATGCAGGTGGCATAAAAAGGGACCAGGTGGTGGGCAGGGAGACCAGAGAGGAAACAGTTAGAGAAATTCAGGTGGTGACAGAGGAATGTTTGTTTAACCACCGTGGAGCACCTGCTTCATGCTAATCATTGGTCTGTGTGCTCTGGATCCCGCACGGACCAGGAGACTCAGCCCCCTTGTTCTCGGGGAGCGTGGAGTGACAGTGGAAATGACAGGACCAGGCTGGAGACAGCAGATTGGAGGGCTGTTAACGAGGCAGAATCTAAGGACTTGAAGGTGAGTGAGAGGACGGGGTTTCTGCTTTGGATAAGTGGGTGAACAGTGATACCACTCATTACATTGGGGAACCCAGCAGAAGAACTAAGGAGGGCCTCCAGGTGGAGGTGTCCAGCACGTACTTGGATAAACAGCTCTAGACCTCAGAGGGGGGCCTCTGCAGCTTATGTGTTTGCTACATCAAAGAATTGTACTAGGTGTTTAACTTACGTGATTTTATTCAGTTCCATGATTGAATTTCAGTGACCTCCTCTGGCAGTTGCTTCACTGAGGACCAGAGTGCCTTCTGCATCTCCCCAGAACCTCGTGTGGGGCTGGGCAACACAGTTGGGGTTCTAATTGTTTTAGGTGGAGCTGGGAGCCAGTGGCACTGCCTTCACTCTGTGCTGATTGCTGCTTCCCCCTAACCCCTCCAGTCCACCTTGACTTCGGCCTGCTGCGTAAATGGCCTGGGGCAGTTGTACCATATTCAGATCACACGTGCTCATGGAGTGCTCCAGCTTATAGGGCTTCAAGGATGGTTTGGGTCCACTGTGTACATTTTACAGAGAGAAGACGCCTAGTGGCAGGTCATGAGGTTTCCAAAATTCTAGCGGGGCCGAGATTAGATCTAATTCAGTAGACCCTTTGGCACTGCCTCCCCTCCCCCTCCCTTATTTACACTGGGGTCCTTGTAGGGCGATTTCTTAGGTATGTATTTGTGCAGAATCTGGAAATGACTAAGCCTGTGTGTGTGGCTTTGAGACTTGGTGGCAAGATCACCGAGAAGCTTTGGATGCCTTCAGCTCTGCCGTAGGGGGACGATGCCCTTGGTGCCATGCGTGGATTCAGGCAGCTGTCTGCCCGCACGCCCTTGTGTGGGGTGCCCTCAGGAGGCTCCCCGTCAGGAATCATTTAACCCAGGTGTGGAGTCACACTGCTCTGAGCCTTCAAAGAAAAAGTAAAAAGTGCAGAAATGACCTGCCTGAGTGTGAGAAGCACTTCTCGCTGGTAAGAGTTTCAAGTGCGAGAGAAAGAGACGTGTTGAAAGGACATTTACTTTCATCAGCTTAGAGCATCTGCTTTTTATTCTTTAAAAGGAAGCAACACCTCAAATTACAGCAGTCCCTCGGCAAGCAAGCACTTGAGATTTTGATCTCTGCAGATTCTTCGAGGGAGTGTCTCACAGAGCTTTTAGGCGGGATCTGTAGCTCTTGACAGAGGCGGTAGGATGAGTTTTTGTGGGGAAGGGGAGTGGGCAGGGAAGACACAGTCCTCTGTGAAACAGCGCACGAGCCATTTCTCTCCTGCCTGGGTGGAAGTGGAAACCGTGCTCAGCAGACCCTAGAGACCAAATTAAAATAGATAAGAAATGAACACTAAACACCATGTTTTAAAAAATTTTTTTTAGGTTTTTTTTTTTAAGATTTTATTTATTCATGAAGACACACAGAGAGAGGCAGAGACATAGGCAGAGGGAGAAGCAGGCTCCCTGTGGGGAGCCCAATGCGGAACTCGATCCTGGGACCCCAAGCAGATGCTCAACCACTGAGCCACCCAGGTGCCCCCCTCTTTTTTTCGTTTTTAATGCAGTGCCCACTTCAGAGCATTCCTGCAGTGTGGGCCACATCACAGGTTCCCCTCTTTTATGTGGATGTTCTTTTTTTACTGTACTAAAAATACACAGCGTAAAACTTGCCATGTTAATAAGCATCTTTAAGTGGGGTTCCATGACACTAAGTCCATTCACAGTGATGTATGCCACGACTGTCCTAGAGCGGCAGTGTTTTAGGTTAGGTGTGAGTTTCCCTCAAATCAGTGCCCTGGGAAGCGGGGAAGCGTCACCCTGACCCCACAGCCCGGCGCAGCACCTGTTAGAATGCAGATGGTGGTGTCCCACGTCCCGGTTCTTGTCCATGTGACTTTGTGCAGACCTAGTGGCAGCACGGTTCGTGGAGGTTGTGAGGTGGATTTCAGAGTTGCAGGGGAGGTTAAAGACCCTTCGCTCCATTCCCCCCTTTTCCAGATTGAGAGATGACTAGCCGGGAGGGACAGCGGCTTGCGGAGCTGGGTCCCGTCCAGGTGCTCCATCCCCCGAGACCGATGCCCTGCGCTCGTCGGTCTTTACTTTCAAAATGTATTATAAAAAATTCATTGGTGGTTTATTTTTAGGGTAAATCTCTCTCCCTTTCTTTCTTTGTGTGGTTTCTGTGTCTGGATTTTTTTAAATGGCGTCTTCAAACAGGAATTTGCCTTAAACAAGATCACAGCCTTGTTAATTACATGTGACCCAGACGCTGACAGGCGACCTTCGGGGCGGTCCTGCCCGTGTCCCGATGCCACTGCCCCCAGGATCTCCCTGTCTTTCCCCCCCTCCCCCATTCGTTTTGCTGATTGTAGTACAACCAAGGTTTAAAGGTGATCTCTGTTTTCTCAAGTTGGGGTTCCCTCCGGTTGCTTGTCCTTCTTGAGAGCCGTTTCCCACTTGGGAAAATGAGGCAGAAACGCGGGGCAGCGGAGCCCGGCAGCTACAAACAGTGTGTCTGCTCTGCCCGTTTCGTGCCCTCGGGGCTGGGGCTGCCCTGCCCATTCGGTCTCTGCAGCCTGTGCAGCCTGTGCAGCCTCTCTGTGCCCATCTGCGAGCAGAGCACTTGTCACCTCCTCCTGCCCACATTGGAGGTCTGTGGGAGGTGGTCAGGGGGGAGGAGGAGGGGGAGGACGGAGGAGCTGGGCTGGGTATATTGTTTGGGTCGGCCATGGCAACCGCGACAGTAAAAGGAACAGGAGTAGCCTTGTGCTTCTCTCTAAATGGCCACGATTACGCGGTTATCTGGGGACTCCTGCTCGGCACCAGACAGCTCGATCTCCTGGTAAGGTTACACTTGACCCCCCACCCCCCCACCCCACGCCGCCTCCGGCCCCCCCATCAGCCAGGAATGGCCGTGGGGAGGGAGGGGGAGAGAGTCCAGAACATGGGGAGATGTGCCCCCAGCAGAAACAGAATAACCACACAGGCAGAACAGGCGGTGTTTTCCCATCTGTACCCCAGATCCAGAGAAAGAAGGACGTTCCCACATCCTTGCCGGAGCTTAGTTCTTCAAGGATTGGGCACCTCGCTCCCAAGGGCCGGCCCAAGTTCCCAGGGTGGCTGGCAGGAAGGGGCGGCCACGGGAAAGTCGGAGAAGACCCCGGAATCGGGATCTAGGGGAGCCGATCTGCACCAGCTGCCTGCCACATGTGTTCCGTGAAACTGTAATTGAGGAAGACAGAGTAAGCTCCCATTGCTTCGTAGTCGCTTATTTTTTTGGGAGGGGGAGGGCTTAGAACAGCGTTTCTTTTCATTCAGCAGATCATTTTAGGTGTCATTCAGTTTATTTTGAGTAGTGTGTTTGTTTCATCCTGAGCAGATGAGTTTTATTTTTTAAACTCCGGACTGTGTTGCTTCCTACTGGGAAACCTTTCTTTTCTTTTTCTTTTTTTTTCTTTTTCTTTTTCTTTTTTTCTTTCTTTTCTTTTCTGTCTTTCATGTTGATGAACAAAGTCTGTGTGGTCAAGTCCTGACTTTTGAATGTGTTTCTCTTCTAAGAGGCAAAGGGAAAAAAAAAAAGTTGATTCCTCTTCAAAATCACGTGAGTCTGACATTTCATTTGGGGAAGTCTAAGGAAGTTGGTGAGGTCTCGCATTAATGAAAACAAGTGCCTCTTTTTCTCCTTATCGCTTTTTAGTATCTGTCCTGCTGGCTCGCCCCGTGTGGTCTGGCTTAGCTCTCTCCCTGGAAGTCACATTGTGCTTAAGAACCCTCTTACGATGACCCACAAGCAGTTCTGAGGCTGCACAGTGAGGAGCCAGGGGGATAAAACCATCGATAAACAAATGATTCAGCCCCGAAGCCCACTTGGAATGTGCCTCTGGATTCAGGGAGACCTGATTATTCTCCCTCGGCATCCTTACTCACTCCTAACCTGCAGTTCCCTTTTATTTTCACTTTTGTCATTTGAGTAGTAACGGACGGGGGAAGTAGTTACTCAGTTTGTAAAGCGTTGGGTGGTGAGGTCACAGATTCTGAGATTAGCCTGTAGCTTGTAACCGTTCAGACAGAGGACAGCAAGATTTGGCTGGGTATTTCGGAGCCGTTTCTGTTGCCCTTTTAAACACAGTGTAAACAGTGAAGAATAGAGAAGTTGCTTTCTACCTTAGAGCTGCTGAACCCTTGAACACAGCAGAGCAGCAAATACACATGAACTTCTACAGGCACATACTATGTCTTGTCTAGTGGGGAACTGAGCATTGCACAGAAGAAAACAAAAAAGGAGACTTTTTTTTTTTCTGGAAGTCAAGATCAGGTATTAATTTCTGGACAGACCTTGGTTGCACGAGTGAGATTAAAAAAAATCCTCTCTGGTTAGATTTTCTTGGCATATTGGAGCTTGTCTGCCTTTCAAAAAAATGAGCTTAGTTGAAAAAGAAAGCAGCATTGAACACTGTATTTCATTTTATTGAATTGGAAGGACAGTCATAGAATCAGAATTTTAGAGTTGGTGGAAGGTCTTTAAATCTTACCGAATGTTCTAATTTTACAGAGAGAAATCCGAGGCGTAGTGACGTTAAGTGACCAGCCCTACAACACACAGCTCGTTTGTATAAGGGCTGAGGCTGAAAAAACAGCTCTCCAGAGATTCCTAGCTCAGTGTTTTTTCTTCTTTGGGCATAACATTTTAGCTTCAGTTGGGATCTTTTTCTATTATTGGGATTAACTTCAAATTGGCTTAGTTTTGAAAATTTATAGTTTCAATGTAATTTGTTCTCATCTTTCAAGAAGAATGAGAAAAAAACAACTTTCCTCCATGAAATCTCATTACCATACAGCATGACCGTGTATGTACATATGTCACACAGTCTTTAATGCCCATCAGTGTGCTTTGACTACCTAGAAGTTTCAACCCTATTTAGAAAAAGGTTTATTTGTTAAAGAAAAGCCCAGCATTGTGTTCAGTGTGAATGAAGAAAAGAAAATGCCCCCTCCAAGGTCTTGGGAGGCAGAGTGGAGAGGTAGAGAGGGGCTGGTCCTGTGCAGCTCAGACACATTCTTGTTCTCCCTCATGGGTTGCTCAAGTTATGTATCCATGAAGCCCTTTCTTCAGTGCAAGTCACTAATGACCGAGTGATGTGTTTAGATTTGGAGTTTCCAGGTGCTGTTCAAATAAAGGATGGACACTGTCTATTTGCAATGCAGGTGAAAAGTTAATCACTCCCAGTGGAAATGGTCCCCCCCCCCCTTTTTTTGCCTTTATTAATCTCTGTGACAGTATCTCTTTGTGTGTCCTGGGAAGAGATGATAGGAATGGGCAAACACTCTCCTGGTATTCTTAGCCATAGGGAGGCACGGAGGAGGGTGAGGTGTGTCTCCAGGACTGGCAGTAGATACTCGGGAAGGGATCTCCTTGTATCCCCCTTGGGCAGGGCTCCCCAGGGCCTAGTGGGTCTCCTTCTCCTAGTAGGTGGGGTGCAGGAGCACTGTGGCTTTTGCTTGGTGAGAACAGTACCCATTGCCTATAAGGACTCGATTATTTATTTGTCCTTAGTGTTGTGAAGAGACCGATTTTATTATTGTTTCATCCCCGTTTGGCTTTGTTAGGAGTATATTAGAAAGTCAGAAGGCAGAAATGTTTGGTCCCTTTTGGAAAGGCAGGTTGGTCATTTACTTACTATGGGCACTCTATTTAGGAAACTTTATACCGCATTTTACGATAATGTCTTCCTGAAAATGTTGAGGTGGCTTTTTTTTCTTCCGTGAGTAAATTGAAAACATTTGAGGATTAAGCCTAGTGGGAGGTTAGCCTCCTTTATGAGAGATTTGGGGAGTTGGGGACAGCTATGGGGAAAAATAACACAGAAAGAAGGGGTTTAAGAGAAAGAGGGAAAATTAGGTTTAGCTCTTCAGAGACCACAAAAAAATCGAAAAAAAAAAATTAAGTGCAAAGGAACAAGAAAAGAGTGGAGTAAATGCTGTTAAACA
This sequence comes from Canis lupus baileyi, assembly GCF_048164855.1. Lineage (NCBI taxonomy): Eukaryota > Metazoa > Chordata > Mammalia > Carnivora > Canidae > Canis > Canis lupus. The sequence goes on from NC_132874.1 coordinate 10,734,372, forward strand.
ACAATATTCTAAATATTAGTGTTGCAATAACTGGGATCTGAGGAGAATGGAAGGCCGGGAGGGGTCTTAAGGAAGTCCAAGGGGGAGATTATAGCAGTTGGTGACGTCCTTGTACTTCAAATTATTTTGTCCTTTATACTTGACAGCCAGAGCTCTGACCAGGAGGTTAGAAAGTCAATTTCTTTCATTCAAATGTTCCTCTGCACAAAAGAATATAAAACTGTCATTCTTTGAAGTTCCTTAATGATTATTCACTTTTGTTTCGTATTAAATATTTAATTTTGTATACTCCTGGAATTAACTGCTTTCAGATAGTATGTTTTAGTCAGCATATTTAAAGGCATCAAGTGCTGACATTATTAGAAGGAAGAAAAAAAGAAACCTCAACATTTTCAGGAAGAAGTTATCGTAAAACGCCGTAAACAGTTTCCTAAATAGAGTGTGGGAGGGCGAACATTAATTTATCCTTTTTCTTGGAGATTTATTGTCATTTTTCTGAAGTGATTACACTGATAGAGGACAGTTATGACACCCCAGAAGCTTGTAATTCTTCTTGATGTCGTGGCCTCTGTCTCATTCACTTTTCTTGGCTGCCATGTCTTACAGCTCCTCTTCTTTGCCTTGGTGTCATCTGTTGTAAACTTAAGGGAAACCAGATAACCAAGCTTATAAAAATCACTAGTCTGAATTGTCTACCTTAATCCAAACCCCTTGCCACCCCCACCTGCCAGCTTGGCCAAGGCAGTCATGGCCATGTTCTGGGTGGTGGAGGCTGAGCCAGCCAAAGAGGACTGTACCAGGCAAAATAGGATGTTAATCTATAAAGTAAGGGGCTGCCTATGTGCATGCCATTTTTAATTTAATGACAGCCCAAATGGGTACTGGATAAAAGTAATAAAAATAAATAAGGTCCCTTCTCTGCTTCAACCAGTCATGGCTCTAGATGAATCTATAATATGACATTTGTATAGGACTTCAGTGTTTACTATAACAAGGAAGAACGGGAGACCTGTTTGCTGTCAACCAGGAGCTTCAGGGGCCATCTCATTCCCTCACGGGCTGTCCCACGTGCCTGGCTGGCATTGTCCAAGTACTTGGGTAGGAACTCCTGGGAACAGAGAAATCCATGCTCGTGGCCGCTCTCTTCAGCTCTGTTATTCCAGGAAGCAGAGGAGAGGTGGCAATCTGAATAGCATGGCTTTGTTGGCTCTACCACTCTTGCTTCTTGTCAGCTTCTTTCAGCTGAGAGGGGAAGAGATGGGGGACTTGATGCATCCACCAACACACGCACTGGCCTCATCACGTGACTAAGAAGACCAAGTGATAAATTATGCTCTGTATGTGTGTGAGAGAGAAACATTTCCCCCCAAAGGAGAAGCAGTGATCTATAAATTGATTCTTTTTGGAAAGATTATAAACCGACCTTTGGAACTCTGAGTATTTCTTTCATAGAAACCGTGTGTGCTATCCCTGGATCCCATGAAAGCCTACCAAGTCCCATAATGTCCTTACAACCCTGCCTGTTGTAGTCTCCCATGGACCCTTGGTGCCAAAGACCCTTCAGCTGGTCTGGCCCATGGTTATGAGGAATGGCACCATGGCCTACAGAGGAACAGTGAAAAATGTGTACAGGCAGGCTGTTATTTAACTGGTAAAATGAGCGAGGCTAGCAGAGGGCCAGATGGGAAGTGAAATCACTTACTGAAGTGGTTCCCGAGGACCCAAATAAATCTGAACAAAAGGGAAGTTTAAGGTTAGGAGTTTTAAGAGTTCTTCCACTGGAGGAAGAACATGCTAACATCAAGATGGCCTGAAAATAGAACAAACTGGTTGATGAGGTAATGAAACCTGTGTCACCTAAGATGTTTGGGCAGAGGTGGGAGGCCACTCTCCTGAGGAATTCTCCAGAAAGGAGCCATATATTGGATGGAGTGTAATAGTATACAACCAGTCCTTTTTCTCCCAACACCGAAATACGACATTTAAGGCTCACATTTGCAAAAAATTTAAAAATAAAAAATAAATCATAAATAAATAAATAAATAAGACTCACATGTGCATCTTAGTTTTTAATTGGAAAATATAATGTTAACTTCATTGAAATAATTTTAACAAGGGCAAAAAGCCATAATTTAACAACTCCAATAAGTATAACTTGATTTTTGTATTAAGTTCCTCATTAGCCTACACCTAATTTCTTTAAAACAAGGAGCAACGCTTAACTAGCAAACAAAATGTTATTTCCCACTCTAAAGAGCATAATGTTCACCATTAGTGATCTTTTTTTACACTTCCGAGCACTGATAATATACATATATAGTGGTATATGTACGTTATTCCTTGTTCAAGTGTCTAAACTCATTATTAGCAAAACAAAAGTTCTACTTGAAACATGTAGGGATCTTACATAGTTTAAATTTTTCATCGTTTCAAGATTTTGACATTAATATTTCTGCACATTAGTGGTCCTTGAGGATTATGTAGGGCAAGGTTCTTTTGACTTGTATAATTAGTGTGCTGGATTCCCAGTTTTTCCTACCCCTGAGTGGGCTGTGTTTTACAGTAAACTCTGATAAAGGGTGTTTGGAGGTGGAATGGTGAGGAGAAGCTTCCAGTTAGCAGAGAGAACCTGTGACTTTCTGTCTGTGCTTTTCCTAGGTCACCAGTTTTCAAAGAATCTGAGTATAATTAAATACACGTTATAATAAACGAGGCTGAATATAATTTAATCTTTCCCTGAAGGTACTTTGGAGTCTTGGAGTGCTTTGGGGTCATGATGAACATCAATTACCTTCTCACAGTGGGTGTGCAGAAGGAGGCAGATAATAGAGTTCCATCTGATTGAGTCCTGGCTGACCAGACATTTGTTCTGTTATCCCAAGGAGTGTGGTGTCAAGACTTTGGAACTGTTGCTTAATGTTAAATTCGCAGGCAGGAGAGAATGTGATAAGGATGATCTTTTTGGTTTTGAGAGGTTGAAAATTGATGATAATCATTCCCACGGACCATGGTAGTATAGATAGAGCGTGCTTGAGTGTCGAAAGCTGTCTCACCTAACTTGTCATCTGTTATTTGATTCTTTTTGTTTTTAAGATTTATTTATTTATTTGAGAGAGAGAGAGAGAGAGGCGGCAAGAAGGGGAGAGGCAGAGGGAGAGACAGACTCCGTGCAGAATGAGGAGCCCAACTTGGAGCTTCAAGCAGACTCTGCACAGAATGCGGAGCCCAACTCGGGGCTCGATCTCACAACCCTGAGATCATGACCTGAGCTGAAACCAAGAGTTGGACATTTACCCCACCCAGGCACTCCCATTATTTGATTCTTACGACAATCCCAAGAAGGAAGCGTGGCAGCTGGCATCCCATTTTTACAGATGCAGATGGACCTCAGAAAGCTTAAGTGAGTTGGCTAAGATCACATAGTACATAGATGGCCAAGGCCGCTTGACTCCAGAATTCAATGTTTTTGTTAGCATTCCAGAGGATACTCAACATTTGCATACCGTAATATTTTTGAGTGCTTACTGTGTTCTCTGTGGCATGTTTATCAGCTCATGCAATCTCCCCAAAAGCCGTGTGAGTAGGTAGATATTGGTTCTCTGAGTACTGTTGTGATTCTGATGTTTAGAGAGGAGGACCCCGAGGCACGGTGAGAGGCTAGAGCATGCAGCTAGTGAGTGGTGGAGCTGAGATTTGAACCCAGGAGCTTGGGCTGTGTGGCTAAGGCTCTCTCCTCCATGTCATACTGCTACTCAGTGTGTAGATTCGCCAGTGTGAGGTCAATCAGGAGACAGGTCTGTGGGAATCTGTAAAGACCTCTGCCTGTATGTTGGGTTTTGGGCCCAGATCTGCCATTTTGAGATTTACTGCTCTTCAGTTTCTTCATCTGTAAAACAAAGAGATAGAACACCTAAATTCTTTCTAAGAATGAGATGAGGTACATGTAAAGCACCTAACACAGTGCTTATTCTGTAACCTTTATTTTTGAAAATAGTTTCTATTATCATTTATTCACAATGGCCAAAACCAGATTAAAAGTTTTAAAGAAGCTATCACATTTGTTCCCCCTTGTGTGAATGTGTGTGTATTAATGGCATGTGTTGTTTTTCTTGAGTCTTTTTTTTTTAAAGATTTCATTTATTTATTCATGAGAGACACAAAGAGAGAGAGAGAGAGAGAGAGAGAGAGAGAGAGAGAGAGAGAGAGAGAGGCAGAGGGAGAAGAGGCTCCATGCAGGGAGCCTGATGTGGGACTCGATCCCAGGTCTCTAGGATCACACCCTGGGCTGAAGGCAGGCGCTAAACCGCTGAGCCACCTGGGCTGCCCTGAGCCAGCCAGGCTGCCCCTTGAGTCTTGAAAGTAGGCAAATCTGATCATTATATTTGTTGACACTATTATACCCAGCTGCACTTGTCTACACTTACAACTTCATATCATGAGAGAGCTAGCAAGTTGTCTAGGAACCCAAAGTGATCATCCAAATGACTCGTTATATAGTTTCTTTGGGACTGTGATAAAGTAGAATTTTGAACTTAAAAGCATAAGGAGCAATGTCGATGCCCGGGGTTGCCAGCAGACACTTCTGTAAACTACATGTCACTTCTATAAACTACATAGGGCTCATGAGAAGATACTCAATGGCTGCTTTTATTCCGTCTGAACACATAGCACCTAAAGCTGCCATTTGTCCTCCATTCCAACCACATTTGCTTGGCTTTTACCTCTTTGTTCAAAGTGTCTTCTCAATGACCATTTACCACCCTTTACAGTGCTTTCTTGACCATGTGCTTCAGGCTGGAAGCTCCTGCTAACACAGGAACTTTATTGGTTTAACTGTGGTACCTACTTAATAGATGTAACTGGTGGCAATTGCTTTGTAGATGCTTTACGCTTTTAACATACCTCATTTTTTAATAAATACAATCCCTCCCCACCTTATTTTATTTTTTTGCAGGTTTTTTTATTTATAAATTTATTTTTTATTGGTGTTCAATTTGCCAACATATAGAATAACACCCAGTGCTCATCCCATCAAGTGCCCCCCTCAGTGCCCGTCACCCAGTCATCCCCTCCCCTTCCACCACCCCTTCCACCACCCCTAGTTCGTTTCCCAGAGTTAGGAGTCTCTCATGTTCTGTCTCCCTTTCTGATATTTCCCACTCATTTTTTTCTCCTTTCCCCTTTATTCCCTTACACTATTTTTTATATTCCCCAAATGAATGAGACCATATAATGTTTGTCCCTCTCCGATTGACTTATTTCCTCAGCATAATACCCTCCAGTTCCATCCACGTTGAAGCAAATGGTGGGTATTTGTCGTTTCTAATGGCTGAGGAATATTCCATTGTGTACATAAACCACATCTTCTTTATCCATTCATCTTTCGATGGACACTGAGGCTCCTTCCACAGTTTGGCTATTGTGGACATTGCTGCTAGAAACATCGCCTCCCCACCTTTTTAAAAAAGATTTATTTATTTGAGAGAGAGAGAGCGGGAGCACACACAAGCGTGGGGAGGAGCAGAGGGAAAAGGGAGGGAGAAAGAATCCTTACGCAGACTCCCTACTGGGCACGGACCCCTAAGCGGGGCTCAACCTCATGACCTTGAGATCATTACCTGAGCTGAAATCAAGAGTTGGCTGCTTACCCAAGTGAGTCACCCAGGCGCCCCTTAACATTCTTTTAAATTTTAAATAGGCTTTTTTTTTTCATTTTTTCCTACCATGCATGATAGCACTACGTCGGCACTTCCAAACTATGTGTCTTTCTTCTTCTTGCCTCGTGGTAGTTTACATTCATTCTTTCAGTGAATTTTATAGAGCACCCACTTTGTGCCCTGTACTTTCTAGGTTTAGGGACTCTAATAATGAGCAAGACAGACGGGGTTCCTGCCCTCAGGGAGCTTTGCCACTCTGCCTGCTGATGCCCATGATGAAAAGAGCCGATAATGTAACCCGTCCAGGGAAATTCCTCATGGACATCACCCTCATCACTACACATGGAGTGTGCATCACATTATGTCACCACTCATTCGTAGGTGCAGGTGGTGTTTGCAAATAATAAAGAAGGTTGCAGTTTGAGTCTTTTTGCCTCCTCTCTGATCTCCTCTTATTCTTTTGTCTTATTCTCAGTTTTCAGAGCTGAGTCATTATTTCCTAGATCTTTCCTAACATGTAATTGGGTGACCCAAGGGCAGGAGGCATGGGTGGCTCGAACTGAGCCATCTGCAAAGGGACCAGCTGGGAAAGAGGATGCCACACTGTGTAGCCCAGTCAGACTTGAGACAGCTCTAACTAAATTCGTGTTGCGTTCAATCTGTCTGGACAAGCCACTCTCTCTGTACCTCCATTTTCTCATTATTCGGAAAAGGAGTTGAAACAGAAGGCTTTTCTGAGGTCCCTGCCAATGCTGCAGTTCTGTGATTCACATGTTCCTGAAAAGTTGTGTGTGCTTATTTCAATAAATGGAAATATATTTTCCAATGAGCCTGGAAATCTATTTTCCAATTATCCTCTCCCCTGGTTTATAACTTATCATCAATGTATTGTGGCTTCTAACACTGTTGCTGCTCTAAGCCCATCAATAGGTTAATTACCTGTGAAGAATGAGGAACGGCTGGAAAGCTGTAAAATGTTGAAGAGAACTTTGGAGCTAATCTCTTTGGTAATGTGAATAAATAAATGTCCTTCACGTGTCTAGTTTCCAGGAGGAGGCATAGCGGTACTGGGCTATGGGCACTGGACAAAGTCAAGTAGCTGATAGAGTGGAGTATTACAGATCATGGTCAAGCTTATCAGGATTGTTCTCCTCCTCCTAGAGGTTATTCAGTTGGAGTGCAAATAATACTTTAAACAAACAAACAAACAAAAAAAACCAGCCGGGTTCTTCCATGTTTTGGTAGGAATCCAGAATACTTACCATTTTGGTTTGTTTCATCTCGCTCTCCTGGAATGGGTAAAAACCCCAAATGAGAAAACATGAGAAATTTGTTTAAAATTTTTTTAATTGCCAACAAAGTTCACCTCCTTTTCCATTCTTTTCCATCTGGAATAGAACAGCTCCAGGCCCTAAACTTGCTTTCCTATGACTTCAGCAGACCTCATGCATTGCAATCCCATAGCACTGCCTGACTCACAGGCTCTGTCCTGAAGAAAAAGTATTGTCTCCATTTGCCTGGTGGTTATGCCAGGCAGGAAATCCCCTCTGCGTAGAGGGAAGGTACTATGTTTCAACACAAACATGCACACACACACATATACACACACTTATCACTATGCACATCTATTCCCACGTTTCCTTTCAGCAAAGCACCTCGGAAAAAGAGAAAGCTGTCTAACCAGCTTTCTGGTGGTTGTTGGGGATATCATTAGTGGGAATCTCAAGATACTCGATTTAATTTTATGAAGTAGTTTATTGGTAGTTTTGGTAGGTAGCCGCATTTGTCACTGAGAAGGAGGAAAGCAGATTGAATGTCACCAAGAATATTTTGTGGAAAGCAGACATATAAGGATTTCCCTCTTTTCCCCATTACCCTTGTATTTTTGGTTTGCCATATTACGTTGAGTCCAGCTGGCGACATTCCATCCAAGAGGATGTTACAACTTATGAAAAATTACTCAGCCTTCGGTGTTAAGCAGTACTTCACAATTTCAGAATTTTGTTGGCATTCTATGGAGGAGGCCAAAGTTAGGGGGTTTACCTGTCATTGATAAAGAGGTCCTCAGCCAGGGAAGCCTCGGGCTGTTAACTTGGTATTCGTGTACCAACTTGCCTCTGGAAATCAACTTAGAACCTTGTCTCCACTTATTCTGTCTGTGACTTCAGAGCTGTTCCACGAATTCTTTATTTACTTGGCAGCAAGCATGTGTTTCTCAAGTTATAGGGAGGGATGAACTCCCCAAGAGACAGACATTATGTTAGCCCCCTACCCTCTTTTAACAAGAAGACTTTTTCAGTAAAGCCATTAAGTTATATGTCTCGTTGTCATGGAAATTCATCATTTTTTTTCTTCCTATCTTGATACTTTCTACTTTAGGCAACCACTCTGATATAGTATACATAAATCTCCAGGAGCTTGAAAATGAACCGAACAGCTAATGTTATTAGAAAATTCTCAAGTCAGTGATACAGGAACCCAGTGACACGTAATCCACAAGAGGTCCCTCAGTGAACTGAGTTTTCAAGGGAATGTCACACACCCCTGCGATAGAAGCATGATGGTGTTGGAAGTGGCCACATAGGAAAATATAGTTTCTTTATGCCTTGTATTTTGTTTGGGGAGGATTTCTGGCAGAGAATTATTATTTTGTCTCCTGGTTGCTATGGCAATACTGATTAACAGAGTTTTGGTGACCTCTGTAAGTACCAAATAAAGTTTCATATGATGAAGGCATGAAAATATCAAGGAAATCATGTGTGTCCCAAATACAAATATCTAGATTAAATTTGTATGCATCTTTGTCTTCATTCCTCATATTGTTTGTTTTCCTGTGTGTGTTTCTTCTTTTATTCTTTGCTGCTTGAGGAAAAATGCTGATTCATAGTGTCATTGTCTTTTGTTTTCCCAGGGAAATTCTGGGTCTGTTTCTAAGTTCATTTTTCTACAGCCCAGAGTTTAATCTCTCTAGATAAATCTTTATTTTTTTCCCTCTTACAGACACAAGGCATTTTGCTTTGTTTATGTTAATAAATGTCAGGCTAGTCCCAAAGAATCAGAAGAAATGCCAGTCATTTCCTAGGGCTCCATGAGCATGCTTTTTTTTTTCCTGTTTCTTAATATATTGAACTCTTTGGAGTTTACATTTTAGGTGTATGAAGGTGATATTAGGAGATTCTAAGATTTTACTGTTAGTATCTAGAAGCTCTTGTCAGCACTGATCTAGAACACATGTATCGGTAGACTCTAGTGGAAAATTTTCTCATCCCAGAAGTTTAAAAGGTTTAAATTTTGGAAAAGAAGAAGTTTTTCAGATATATTATATATATTTTGCTACAGGGAGGTGAGTGGTACTTTCAACTGAACATTTCTCCTACACTAGCCAGCAGACAGCTTGGCTTCCTGGTTGTAATTACATGCCATTGGCTTGGTGGTTATTATTTTAGAAACTGAGTTCATCATGGACTCCCCAAGCATGTGGAGTAGCACACCCTGATTGTTCACATTAAGATTGTAATTCCATCCAAGGTTTATAGTGTCATTGTAGAAACTAGATGGAATTACAGCCCTGTGCACATTTTGGAAGACTGCATTATTTATTGAAATACTTTATAAAGTTAAATAATTTTGTAAATATCCTAAAAGTACTTAGGACTTAGAAACATAATCTTGGCCACATAGAAGGTTCTCAGTAAATATTTGTTGTTTATTTGGTTGACTTTGTTTACATCTTTAAATAAATTATGTTTAAAAAAAAGTCTGGAGAGGCTGTACTTGTATTTGTAGGACTTAGAAAAAAATCTTGCCTTAAAATGCTTGTAAGGTCTCCTGCTTGTTAATTGATGGAAAAATTGGCTCCACGTATGAATATATTATTTAATCTTTTCTGTTTCTAGCCTAGAGTGTAAAATTGAGTGGTTCTAGTGGCTAAGGATCTTTATTTCAGAGAAGTTCACTTGTCCTAAGTAATTCATTTTACATAAACATCTCTTTTCTGCATTATGCTTATAAACCTGTGTGTCTCATGCCTTTGAGGTGGACCCCTACGAAGTAAATAATTACACAACCAGAAACTTTGGCTGTCTGTTGGAATATTGGATGGATGCCTTTCTTACTGGTCTTAATTAGGGCAGGAACTGTTAAGATAATTCACTAATTCATGGTGTGTTACCAGATTTGAATGGCCTCTGTTTTTCATGCCTCTGGACATACTACTTCAGAAAAGCATAAGATTGGAAGTCCACAAAGATACATCATATATATCAGAGTTTGATATGGTTATTTTTAAAATTTAATTTATTTTATTTTTTTTAAAGTAGACTCCATGCTCAGTGTGGAGCCCAACACAGGGCTTGAACTCACAACCCTGAGATCAAGACCTGAGCTGAGATCAAGAGTTGGGCTTGTAACCAGCTGAGCTGCCCAGGCACCCTTGATATGATTTTTAAATTGCAGACTCTGTGTTATATGTTTTGGGATGACTATATGTACTCTGGGTAACAAATTATTAGTGAAACTGTTCTTTCCTGTACCATCATGCCCTGCAAGATCATAGTATCAAAAAGCTAAAAGTCAACAAATTTTGAGTATTTTTCTTAATTTGTCATTTTGGGAATTTGCATGCATGTATGGAAGATTCTTCAAAGATAAAAAAATTATCAATTAAGGAAATTCTATATTATGATATTCTTTTAATTATCAGAAATATTTAAAATTTATATAAAATTATATCAATAATCCAATACTTATGAATGTGTTTATTCTGGGAAGCATTCCATTTTTAAGAGTTTGTATGTAGAACAGAGATAACAAATAGGTAGAGCTAAAGTCAATTCTTTCCGCTTTTAAAGAATTTATTGAAAAAGAAGATAACCTTTACCTTGTGAAATTATCTTTCTGTTTAAGGGTTTAATAACACTTGGCGAATGTTTTAGCTTTTAATGGTTTAAAGGTTGAACAATGACCGGTCCCTCTATCTCCTGTTTTATTTTGATATAAATTCTAACCTTTTTATCACCTGTAAACATTTTATGTTAGCTATATAAATTAGACTCAGATTTAGCTAAATATAACTCCTTGCTACATACACCCTACAATGAACAAAAAGCAGTATTTTCTTCTTCAGCTCCTCACAGGGAGTACTGCTGGATTTTATATAAGAAGTTGACTTTAAAAGTGGTGGTTTTTTTGTGTGTGGTATGGGTGCAGCAGCGATATTGTGCATTTCTTTTCAAAAGGGTCTGTGGGTGGGGGAACTACCTATGGTGCCCTCACTAGTTACTCATTCAGTTGTTCATCCCCAGAAAAGGGGAAACCCAATATTTTGTACCCACTCATTCTGAATAACAGGGCTGGGGGATGGTGGGGTGGAGAGGCCAGTGTTGTGCAAAATGCAGTTTTATTATTTTACTATCAGTGTATATTATAGGCTAATGAACAAATGACACTAGTGATCAAAATGTTCAGTAGTGAACAAAATTTATAGCACACTTATACATTCACGGCACATAAACACTGAAAGCATTTAAGTCCTTTCCCAGGTAATAAGTGGTGCCTAGAGCCAGAAATTGAAGGGTAGTTGTGCGTTTGTGTGTGTGCATGTTATTTGGAGAGGTTAACAAATATTTAGTTTATTGGCCATTTCCTTGGTTTTCCTACAGAAAGTTTCATTGAGTGTGCTTCTCATTTGTTTTCACTGAGGCCTCTATCACCTCTAGAATATGAAGATGAATTAATGAAGAATCCATAATTTGTTTTTAGGAAACACTCCTAATATGAGAAAGGTGACACTTGCGTGTAAGACCAAAAATTTGTAGGTTACGCAATAAATTCAAAGAAATGGAATTATATAGCCAAAGGAAGACATTATCTGTATTAGCAGAGACTCAAATGACTGAAACTTTACTTAAATACTAAACGCAGGCAAAGAGGAATGTCAGTGGTCTGGCGACATGGAAACTGTGTGGAAGTCAGGCTCTTCATTAACTGTTGTATGGCCTTTGACAAGTAACCTAACTTCTCTGGGCCTTAGGAAAAATGAGGAAGTTGGATTCTCTCAGTGGTTTTCAGATGTGACTTCAGAACCCCCACCACCACCACCGAAGTAGCTCTGGATCCCCCTCTCGGCCTCTTCCCATTCAGCCAAGAGCTTGGGGTGGAGAGGGAGGTTGAGGTCCAGGAAACTGTATTACTGCAGCTAGTAGGCATTTTCAGTTTGTAGGACCACTAAATCAAATGATCTTTAAGAACATTTCCAACTCTTAGGTTTCAATCAATCCCTAGGGGAAAAAAAAAAAAATCATCCTTAGTCAGCAGGAAGCAATCCAATAAGGAATCGGGCCTCCACTAAAGAATATTTTCTAATGCAAGAGGGGGTATGGATTTGATCATTTCCAAGGGCTGCTACTTATTCACTGTCAGAGAAGTCTAAGGTCTTTCCAAAAGCATAGAGAGGAGAGCTGGGAAAGGTTATTTCTCTCTGCCATCTCTCCTTTGAAGACATTTGGAACAAGTGTGGAAACTCCAGGTCCTTGGAGCTGAGGGTGACCTCGGGCTGTCTCTGGGTCTTCATAGGATCAGTCATGGGCTGGGTTTGTTGACTCTGTGGTCTGTGTCACAGTCACAGACAAATGATGAAAAAAATGGCCATCTGTCATCATGCCAGACCCAGGAGGGGCGGGGAGAAGAAGTGTGGCGTGAACCATGACCCTTGCCAGAGGCTCTGACAGCTCATCGGCACCCAGATGCGTAGCCTGTACCCCTGCAGCCGAGGCACAGATAGTATCTGAGGGGAAAGGGGATGAGGGGCAGGGGAAGAAAGGAAGGACTGGAGGGATCCTAAGTGGTAATACCCATGGTGGCAGCGGAGCAGTTTGCCAAGAAGAAAACTCTCTGGCACTAGATGCCAAGCATGTTTGTACTAGAATGGGGTTCAAGAATTCAAACAGAACACTGTCTGTTTTTAAGAACTCATGTGAAAGGTTTGTTTGTCCCAAGCCTAAATCCAAGAGTCTGCCCGTCATAAACATCATCAAGTAGTCCCCAGACCCGTTGACTCTAATCTCCGAAATGTGGAAGAGCAAGGGCTCAGGTCTTCGGCCCTCTGATGGGGAGCAGGAAAGCATTCTTCTGGACACTTCTGCTTTATGAATCGTAAGGTGGGCTCCACGTCAAAAGTTCCTGCAGGACAGCTGGAGGTGGAAAAGCTGAAATAACCCTAAAGGCCCTGAAGCCGAGAAACTGCTCTCTTTATCCTAATGGCCACAATTAGTTTTGGAAGGCTGTCAGTGGAGAAACTCTGGGCCGCGAATCCAGTGGGCGGCTGGGTCGGATGCGTCTGCCGTGCTGGCCCATGGGGCACCGTGTCCGTCTCACACCTTGTCTAAGTCCCAGGTGAAGAAAGCTGCATCCTGCTTGCAGCTAGACTGACACACGGACCTCTAGGTTGCACTCTGAACACACAAGGAAGTGGTTGGTTGTGTGACAAAAGGAAGGAGTCCTCTTCGGTAAATAATTTTTTTTTAATTTTTTTAATTTTTAAATTTTTATTATTATTATTTTTTTTGCAAAAGCTTAATGGAAGAAAGCAGAGGGAAGGATGCCTTTCCACTAGTGTTTTGGAAACCTGGATCTCATCAGCTTTCTGGTTGGTTTTGGCTGTCAGGGTTCCTTATGCCAGAGCCACTATGAGCCAGGTTTCTGAGGTTCCTCTTGACCCACGTTGGCAGCCTCTCGAAAATAACTGTCATTCCAAGTTCAGCTAAAATATATAACTCAACAAATAAATACGTATAAAGTTTATGAATAGAGGTAGCAAGGTGAGGCTTAACAGAGCAAAGAGTGACAACCTTGCCATGAAAAATACTATAAAACACTCTTCAGAAGGTTGTTGCTTATGTTATTACTTTACAGTAAATGGAGAAGCTTTGATCCATTTCTCATGATCCATGATTTCCCATTTCTCTGCCGGGAGGTTTTGAGTAGCCGACCCCTTGCAAATTTTCTTGAAAAAAAAAAAAAAAAAAACAAAATATAAAAGCTTCACTCACGTCTGTCACTGGTTTATCCCAGGCAATGTGTGGGCAAGTGGTTCAGCGTCCTGATAAAAAACATGAAGTGCCTCACGCACATCTTCCCTTCTTTTTTTTCTAGAAGTGTTCTTTATGGTTTTGAATGGGAAGCCCTCAGATATGTGATTGCATAATTTTTGCTGATTGTGTGCGAGCGTGAAAGATGAGAACAGATAGCCGAAAGGAGAGAGGGAGATACTTCCCATTGGACCCTATGTTTAATGCGTCTGGATACGGATGTTGACAGGTGTTGGGGGGCGGTGGGAGGGGGGGCTCTGCAAGAGAATGAGATGCTGACTGAGGAGGAGACAAGAGTCGGTTGTTCTATACCTTTGGGTTGTGTTTTATCAAGGCTCCTCCCGACATTACCCTCAGAGTGGAGAGAAGACACTGGAGCCTGTTTTATGGACAGTTGTTTGTGACACCGGGTGGCTCTCATTTTCGGGGCTCTACTATGGGCAGGAGAGTAAATGTTGGTGCTTTCATCGTTCCTCCTCCCTCTTTCCCCTCCACACCGCACCCCCCACCCCAGCTCCTGCTATCTGCCATGCATATATTTCATTTGGCATTTAAGTGCACGGTTCTTAAAACTGCTGACGAATAATCTCCCTTTCACATTTTGCTGGCACTGTGGTCTCACTGTAAATGCTCTCTGCATGTTCTTGGGAAGTTGCATAATTGCAGGCACTCTCGTTTGCTGTGCAATATGCTTGGTGACTAATGGCCTAATCAGGACTTGGAAAATACATAAACAGTTCAACAGAAGCAATTGATTCACTGAGCTCTTTTCATCCAGACAAGGGTGAGCTAATGGGAGTTAGGAAGACGGAGGTGTGCACAAACCCCGTGCATTATTGCTCATTGATGCCGTGTGTCCCTTTTCATATGCATGAGCCTGCGATGCCAAGCGGTCGGCCTAATTGGCTCTTACGTGGTATTCCCTGATGCGGATGTTACGGGTGTTACCACTTTTTTCCCTTTTCTCTAAATACTCCTGAGTGTGACAGCTTTGGAGAGGCAGTGTCATCTCGTGTGTCCCCCGTGGCGGCATTCTGGCCCTGGTTTCTTCGGATAGAGTCTCAGCTGGAGACTACAAGTGGGACTGCGTGGCTGACCTCGGTATATTGCTGTCGACACGGGTTCTGGGTTCTTGACCTTTCGTCTTCAGCAGCACTTTTTCCTTCCAAAATGTCCAGCAGAGGGCTCGGAGGTAGAGACTCGTAGCATGGACAGAGTATCCCAAAGAGCCCCCCCCCGCCCCGGGGTGTCTCTTTGGACCACTGTCCAGTGGAGGAGTGATAGCAGTCATCACTGTCATGCTAGGAATGTATTAGCTCCTAAATCCAGCATCTCTTCCACACCCAGTCTTTTCCCATACCATGTTCTCAGTCTCTTAGCTTGATCGCTGATGTACTTCTCAGTTTTTGATGACATCACTGAATCTCTAGAAGCTAGCCTCTCATTGACGAGGAATAATTGAAAGCATCCTAAAAGAAATAATTAATGATGTGTTTTCTCAAAGAAGACACATGCCAGTTCATTCATAAAGGAAAAAAACAGAGTTCTTTGACACATTCCACATCCCACATTCATGGTAATGTTTGGACTTCTTTCTGGCTGTTTAGGGTTATAGGGCCACCAGGCATCTTTATGAAGAATAGTGAATGGCCAGTCCTCGGTGTTATTTGTTTCACTTTTAAGTTTTAAGTTGCTGGAGCATGAGACACTAACTGGTGTCCCATGCCTGCTGGGACCCTGTCATCCTTCCCTCCTCCTCTTGGGTGACATGCCCACGCCCCCGTGTTGGAGCTGTGGTGGGCCTTTTCTTCCTTGGAGGATCTGGTGAATGTACTACACATCTTGCCATTTGTATCGTAACTTGTTAGCTCTCCTGGAGGAAGGTGTGATCTGGAAAAGCAGGGTGGCTGAGAATTTCTTCCAGAGCTCAGCGCACTGTGGGTTAGGAAGTGAAAAGAAAAGGAAGGGGATACACAGAGATGTTTGGGGGGCTAATGGGCCTTTCCGGGGCTCTTGAAAGCAATAGATGTTAAGGTCACCACCTTGACCCAAGGCTGCCTGCAGCTCTCCTCCCGGGCCCTCCATTCCACCCATTTCTAGTGAGTAATGGGGTGTTCTGCACCCAAAGCTGGGGTGCAGAACAAGGAGGCAGGACAGCGTCCCCCCATACTTATTTAAATTCTACATATTTTGTCAGAGTCTTACTACCTGATTTATTTTTAACCTTTTTTACACAGCAACCAGATTACGAATTTTTTAAAGAAATTGTTTCTAAAGTTACTCTTGATACTGCTGCATTAGGAACCTAAGATATGAAGCCACAATTCCTTTAACTACAACAATCATAAGTGTATTAATATGCATTAAGGTTAAAGAAGCTTAATATTACAACAGAATGGAGCAAAATCTGCCCGAAAGCACTAATGCTTTACCATCCTTCATCTAATCTCTGAATTTAATTGCAGAGATGGATTGTTTATTTTCAAGAGGGGGTGGTTAGATGTTCAGACGTTGATGTGTGGACCTCAAGTGAGTTCTTGAGGTCCACAAGAAGGTCTTGAGCATCAAGTGATGCTTCCTGCCATCTAACTCAGTAGCTCCGGGACTCTAGTACACGTGAAAGTTCCCGTAAAAAGTTGTATGGCCAAAATCATGTTTGCAGCATCTTAGGGGCAAGTTAAGGGATTTTCAGAGTCAATTTGGATTACATATGACTTTCGCTTAACTTTGGAACTTAACCGCCCATGTAAAAATGGTACTCTACTGTTTTTTCCTCCCTTTGTCCCTACTTTCCATCTTTTCCTTTCCTACTCCCCTCTCTTCCTTTTGGTGGATTAAATCCCACAGATTTTGTGTGTGTGTGTGTGAAATTGAAAGATTGGTGGATACTTATATTCAAACCAGAAAATGACTAGTATACTGAATATTCAGATCTCTTAGAAAAAAATAGTACAAATATTCTGTAAAAGTCTGTCTAAACTCCCCACTCTGTGTTCCTCCATGGCTTTCTGTCTTTGGTTTCTCAGTTTTAGCTGGAAAGGAGTACCAGCCAAAAGACAGCCAGGTTCTCTGTGCAGCTAAGTATCTAACCAGCTATAGATAAGAAATTAACATTTTGACTTAAGAGCCACCTTTTAATATAAGATAGAATGGAAGTGATAATAACTAATGGGGAGTAAGTAGAAAATTACATTGTTAATATGAATTTGAAAATAAGATTTTCCAAAACAACCCGAGGATATTTGGGAGTTGGTTAAGACCTCTGTGATACAAACATATACATTTTCTCAAAATCAGAAGAAATTAAACCAAACACCCAAGAAGCCAGATTACAAAGAAGTATGGCAAGTAAGAGATACATCAAACGTTATTGCCAGAATTAGAAAAATGGACAAGCAAACAGCGTTTTGGTTCAAGCGGCAGGTCTGTTTAGACAGATAGCATGGATGGGTAAAAGTTGCAAGAAAGGGACACCTGGGTGGCTCAGTGGTTGAGCATCTGTCTTTGGCTCAGGTCGTGATCCCAGAGTCCTGGGATCGAGTCCCACATTGGCCCCTCTGCCTACGTCTCTGCTTCTCTGTGTGTGTCTCTCATGTATAAATAAATAAAATCTTAAAAAACAAGTTGCAAGAAAAAAAATCTCGTCATGCACCAAACACGGTCTGATGACCATTCAATTTTTTTTTAAGTTTTATTTATTGAAGTCATCATCTCTCCACCTAACTAGGGGCTCGAACTCACAACCCTGCGATCCAGAGGCACATGCTCTTCCAACTGAGCCAGCCAGGCTCCCTGACAACCATTGAATTTCTTAAAATTTCACAGAAATTTTAAGGGCACAGTAAATGCGGAAAACAGGTCGTGATGACGGATGAAAATAGAATGAGTGAAGAGCGGTACTAGAAGATAAACAATTATATCCGAGTTGCTACCAGTTGTCTTTTGCTCCCTTTCACACTTACCCATCCAGAGAGAAACAAATGTAGGTGAACATTTTAGCTGCTTCAAAGGACAAGTGTTTGTGTTGAATTTAACTGAGTTGTAAACCTCAAGAAACTACAGTGCACAGGACCACCTTCACTGGTGTGAGTGAAGCAGGATACAAGTAAAATGGGCCAAATAAACAAAATTTGGAGAAAAATCCTACTATAGAGGGCATTTAAAAATAGAAGACTCCTCCTCCCCACCCCATACTTCATGGATACCTGTGTTCCAACTTGGTGACATCTCCCTGCAAAGTTCACTGCCTGTCACTTCCCAGCACTCACCACATGCCTCTTGATTCACACCTCATTGTGTTTGTTTACATATCTGCCTCCCCAACTCAGGGTGGAAAGCTTCTTTAAGGAGGAGGACAAACGCTGATTCCTTTTTACATTTCCCGTGGTGCTTTGCTCACGGCAGCCACTCAGACATTAGTCATCGATTTTTTTTTTTAAACCCGCTAGCTAGTAAGTGAAAATAAAATAAACTAGCAAAATGACACCTACACTCCTACACCTACAAAATATTGTAGATGGGGCTTGAACAGAGGATGAAATTGGCCATGATATACCAGCTACCGTGATGGAATCATTGATGCTGGTGTACAACTTTTCTTCGTCAGCTGAATGTTCCAGAAATAGAGGCCAATGGCATAGCTAAGTTTGTCAGGGAGATGTTTCCAACCCAGAAGAATCATAGTGAGATTCTTTTGTCACCATGAGTGATCCACAATAGAAAATACAATTTGTGAGTTGGGAATCAGGGTAAGAAAGCCAAATTGATACTCTTTTTGTAGAAAAAAATATCCATTCTTCCACCTGTGCTCTTTTCCTCTTATAACCTTGGCTCATTCTTTGATGCTATTATCCCACCACTGGATGAACGGTGTGGGGACCATGTTTTATTCATATGTATTTTGGGGTCTAGCACAAAGTAGGCACTCAGCAACTGTTGCATGAAGAAATAAGATGTTTCAATTTCCCTAACAGCTAAAAGGATATATAAACCAGTGCTAAGATCAACAAGAAGTTGGTTTCATATGCTGGTAATTGTGGGCTTGGAAATAAGGAGCTACTTTATACATTATTTTTATAGAAGTGTGTCGTATACCTGAGTAACTTTCAAAGTAGAAATTTATAGTTGTGGGATATTAAATCTGGCAGGGACTTAAAACCTGTAGCTCAATCCACTTAAGAGCATTCCCCTGCTCTTCTCAACTAGCCATATAAAAGCCGGGAGTGTGGGCTAGTAAATAATCTTTTCAGAATCTTAGCTTTGTATATGTTTTCAGCGGATTGCAAACTCACTCACCCTTGCTGTTTTATTACTACTGTGGTGGAGTCATTACTGGCCTGATGTGAGTAGCTGGGTTGGAGACAGAGGCTCAGTCTTAACCTGTCTTGAAGTTTTCATTCATAATCCAGCCCTTTGGAATTTGTTATTTTTGCATATTAGAGACAATGCCTGGTGATGTCCAAGTTCTTTCTCCCTGTTCCTACCTCATCCTCCTCATTCCCCACAGTGTGCTATATCCCAGTTTTTTAAAAAAAATATTTTATTTATTTATTCATGAGAGATACACAGGGAGAGGCAGAGGCAGAGGCAGAGGGAGAAGCAGGTTCCCTGTAGGGAGCCAGATGCGGGACTCGATCCCAGGACCCCGGGGACCATGCCCTGAGTGGCCGATGCTCAACCACTGAGCCAGCCAGGTTCCCCTACCCTAGTTTTAAATATCATATAATGTTTATCCCCACTACCCCCTGAAACTTCTTACTCTGTCCCCTCCCTCCTCCTGTGTACTGCTTGTCATGAATGCTTGGATTTCACATCTTTGAAATGAGTTGACAGTGTATCTGTGGCTACCAGTGTTGACTGCCATGAGGCAGTATCATTACAAAAAAGTAGGAGTAGAATCCATAATGAGTATGGTGTTTAGTTTAGGACCTTGACTCTTAGATCTTCAGAGTCACATGATCTTATATTCAGGCTTTATAAGAATATTGTATAGTTGGAGAAAGGCCTCTAAGAGAAAAACGTGAAATTCTAAAGTCTTAGGATTGGCATGGCAGTCGTTGATGGAGGATCAGTCTACAAAGACTGTGGTTAACTGATCCGTTAAAGAGTCCTTGGTCACTGGTAGGCACCAGGGGTGTGTATATGCTAACATTCCTGGAAGGACATTCTGTAAAGTCACTGCAGCTCCGGGAGCCACCTCCGTGGAGACCTCACGGGGCTCAGAGTGGCTGTGGCCATCACTCAGACTAAGTGTGATCCTGTGAATTTCACGTCCCATCTCGGAAACGGTAGTTTTGTTTCGGATTCCAGAAAGAACAGGACCTGTGTTTCCCATTTACTGTTTTGTTATTTTGAAACCCAGAGGGAAGTCTGAGCAGGATTAAGAATTGCGTAAAACAGGATCTTTTAACGCCTTTGTTTAAGTCCTTTTCTTAGAGAGAACTTACCGAGGACCTAATTTCCAGACAGTGGCTGTTTCCCAAGATCTGATTCCAGAACATCTGTTCTGTCATCCATCAGGCTTTCGGTCATCTCCAATTTGATTTATGCCGTGTTAGACCTTCTGATGGAAGAGACTTTTATTAATGATGTTTAGGTAACAAAGTTGCAGAAGGCTTTAGAAAGTTGCTTGTAACAGTCAAACAGTGAGCTTTGGCTTAGTTCGCCTCTGTAGCAGGAGAATGGATTGTGAGCTCATTGGCAGGGTTGGGTTGTGGGTCATTGTGGAACAGCCATGTTTCCGTTGCCTGTGGCTGGGAATAAGTGTAGCTGGGCCATTAAAAAAGCCTGTGGTTGAGTTTTGACTTGGAGCTGTTTTAAAATGCCAAACAGACGGAATTCAGGGGAAACTAGTTTGAATGAGACCAGCTATGATGTAAGAGTATATACACACACATGCTGGAGGCTTCTCCCTCCTTCAGGGGGAACTGATGGAGAGAGCAGTGGAGTGCTAGGTGAATGGACATATGCCTCATGGAACCCAGTGGAACCCAGCTGGGGGCCACCTCTCCCCCACTCGGAGGACATGTGACAATATCTCCTGCCATTATTGGTTGTCATAAATGGGAGAGAGGGGTAGCGACCAGCATCTAGTGGGTAGAGGCCAGGGATACTGCTAAGTATCCTACTGTGCACAGAGCAGTCCCCACAACAATAGAATTATCTGGCCCCTAATGTCCATGGTGCTGGAGCTGAGAAACCCTGGCATCCACCCCCTCCTCTTTGTGCTTTTATTTTTTTTAAATTTTATTTATTTATTCATGAGAGACCCTCAGAGAGAGCCAAGAGAGATAGGCAGAGGGGGAAGCAGGCTCCCTGCAGGGAGCCCAGTACGGAACTCAATCCCAGGACCCTGGGATCACGACCTGAACTGAAGGCAGATGCTCAACCACTGAGTCACCCAGGCATCCCCCCCTCCTCTTTGTTCTTTTCAAGGTGACTCATCAGTCTGTCATGGTGGATGGTGAGAAGCTAAGCCACAGGTGGTGAGTGAGAAGAGTAGGATGAGGGGAGAAGTGGACAGAGTCGGTGACAGTGTTGTTTGAATCTCTTTGGGTCATATCTTGGTTGCACCCCAGGGAATATTTGGGATTCTGTCTTTATGTTCATGGGAAGACCGAAAAATGTGTGTGTCACTGAGCCGTGACTTTTGTGTTAGAGACAACCTGTGTGTTTACCTTTCTTTTTTCTTCAGAGAACCTGCGTTCATATTTTCACTGCTGCCACAGCAAAGTAGCATAAATGTGCTGGCTTAAGACAACACGCATTTGTTGTCTTCCAGTTGTGTGTGTCAGAAATCCAGCCCGGGTCTCACCAGGCCAACATCAAAGTGTGTGTAGGGTTGCATCCCATATGGAGTGAATCCATATCATAGCCTTTCCTGGTTCCCAGAGGCCACTTGTATTCTTGGCTTGTGGCCTTTTCTCCATCTTCAATGCCGGTGACACTGCATCTCCTGTAGTCACTGCTCACTTCACTTTATTCTTCTGCCTCCTTCTTCTGCTGCCCTGGGCCCACCCGTGTGATCCAGGATGTTCACTGCAAGGTTCTGAATTGTATCGCATTGTGGAATTCTTTTTTTTCTGTGGAAGGTAACATTCACAGGTTATGGGCATTAGGATGTGGACATTTTTGAAAGGAGGGCATTTCTCTGCCTGCTACAGAACCCAGTGCATTTGCCAGTACCACATTTTGCTAACTCAAGCTAGGTACATGCAAAAAGAGGTATTATAAGAATTGTTTGAAATAGAGTAGTCCCCCCTGCCGCTCCCTTTATCCATGGTTTTCCATAGTTTCAGTTATTTGTGGTCAACCGCATTCCAGAAACAGATGATCCTACTTCTGGCATATAACCAGAAGGTCAGCGTTAGCCTAATGCTACATTGAAATGCCAACCCATTCACCTCACTTCATCTCATCACACAGGCCTTCTATCATCTCACCTGATCACAAGAAGAAGGGTGGATACAGTACCTTAAGATATTTTGAGAGGGAGACCACATCACATAACTCTTTTTTTTTTTAAAGATTTTATTTATTTATTCATGAGAAAGAGAGAGAGAGAGAGAGAGAGAGAGAGAGAGAGGCAGAGACACAAGCAGAGGGAGGAGCAGGCTCCATGCAGGGAGCCCTATGTGGGACTCGATCCCGGGTCTCCAGCATCACGCCCTGGGCTGAAGACGGCGCTAAACCACTGAGCCACCGGGCTGCCCACATAACTCTTATTTTATAGTATATGGTTAGAGTTCTGTTTTATTATTGTTTATTGTCATTACATTCTTACTCTGCCTGATTTATAAGTGAAACTTTATTAGAAGAGAGAGTTTAAGATGGCAGTATAGGAAGACCTCTTCCCATGGACATAAATTTACAGCTGCATATGGAATAATTTTTTGCTGAAAAGCACTTGAGAACTAGATGAACAGCACCTCTGCAACAAAACACAAAAGAGACACACAGAGGTGAAAAGAGGCAGAGACACAACCTCAGCTGGGACTCCAACCTGAACACAGTGACCATACAAGCTAGAAGGACCCCAAAATTGTGAACACTCCCTTGAGGACTGAAGGGATTGTGCCCCACATCAGGCATCCTGACCTTGGGGGCTGGCTCCAGAGAAACAAGCCCCTGAAGCTTCAGGTTTTGAAAATCCTGGGGATTAAAACCAGGAAAATTATAGAACTACAAGGAGTGGAGATCCTGTTCCTTAAGGGCTCATATGCAAACCCACTTGCCCTGAGATCTAGCACAAAATTAAAAGGTTGAAAAACACCTAGACCGTAAGTGAAAGAGACTCACTTACTAATGTTAAAGTTGCTGCTGCTGCAGGGACTTTATCTGAGGGATGGAAATGCTGGTGGACAACATTTTTGCAATCTCATTCTAACTTGCTGGTGAAGGAGCCAACAGGTACCGTTTTTGGCACCCTTCCTCTAGCCTGCTAGAACTGGAGGGTGTGCTCTGCCCACACTGCAACATAACCAAGCTGGGTGAGTGCCCCATGCTGCGCCTACCACATGCAGCACAGGGGCTGCACCAGGGCTAGGCTCACACCCTGAGCTCCACCCAACCTGTAGAGCTGCTGAGCCAAAACCGGTGGGATAAGTGCCCAAGCTCTGCCATCTCCACGCAGTGGATGAGCCACAATAGAGCTGGCGAGCACTCTGAGCCCCACTTTCTCTTCATAGCAGCCAAGCCATAATAGGTCTGGATGGCCGCTTGGAGTCTGGCCCACCCAGTCCAGAGACAACTGGACAGGCAAATGGCTTGACCCCCAAACTGCCTGCACAGTGGCTCAGCCGCAGTTGGGCCAGGTGAATGCCCCAAGTGCTGCCCTCCCAATGCAGTGGGTTGGCTATAGTTGATCTGGCAAGGGCCCAAGCTCCACCCTCCCCATGCAGCACCCATCCCACTATCATAGTCAGTGGGCACATGCAGTATACATAAAGGATGACTATTGAGCACCTGGCTCTGGTAGCCAGGGAAAATTGAGCTTGTGGGCTACATGGAACAGCCACTACACAAGACCACTCCAAAACTGAAGGAGGGAGTCATTTCTCCTAATACACACACACACACACACACACACACACACATGCAAAATGAGGAGACAGAGGACTATGTTCCCATCCAAATAACAAGGCAAAGCCCTAGAAAAAGACCTTAACTAAAGTAAGCACTCTACCTGATAAAGTAATGATCATAAAGATGCTCGCTGATCTCAGAAGAAGAATGGATGAACACAACAAGAACTTCAACAAAGAGAAAACATAAGCAGGTCAAACTGAACTGAAAAATACATTTGAGTGTTCAGCAATAGAATGGATGAACTAGAGGTATGGATCAGCAAGCTAGAATACAAAGTAAGGGAAAATACCCAGGTAGCGTAGTAAAATGAAAAAATTAAAGGAAAGGATATCTTAAGGGGTTTCTGGGACATGAGCAAATGGAATAACATTTACATTATAGGAGCCCCAAAAGGAGAAGAAAGAGGGAAAGATCCAGAAAAATTATTGAAGAAATAATGGCTGAAAACTTCCCTAATATGGGGAAGGAAACAGACATGTAGGTCCAGAGCCCAGAGAGTTCCAAATAGTTTGAACACAAAGAGAAACACAGCACAACACATCATAATTAAAATAGTAAAAGTTAAGAATAAAGAGACAACCTTAAAAACAGAATTAAAAGCAACATATTACATAACAAAGGAAACCCCATAAGGCTACCAGCAGATTTTTTAGCAGAAACTTTACAGGTCAGAAGAGAATGGTGTGACGTATTCTCAGTGCTAAAAGGGAAAAAAAAACTGCTAACCAAGAAGTCTCTAGCTGGTAGCATTAGCATTCAGAATTGAAGGAGAGATTAGGAGTTTTTAAGATAAGTGAAAGCTAAAGGAGTTCATCACTACTGAACTGGCCTTACAAGAAATGGTAAAGTGACTTCTCTGAGTTAAAAAGGCAAGGCAATAATTAATAATCAGTAATACAAAAACATACTACAGCAAAAATCTTATAGGAAAAGGTAAATAAAGAATAAAAGTAACAGATCAACTACTTATAACGTAACTATGAAGGGTAAAAGACAAAAGTAACAAAATTAATTAAAAATACAATAATAATTAAGGGATATAGAATAAAAATGTATAAAATGTGTCATAAAAGATATATCAAAGATATAAAATGTGGAGGGGGATAAAAATATAAAACTTTGGAATGTGTTCACACTTTATTTACTATCAACTGTTACATACATAAAATGTTCTATGTGGACATCACTGTAACCACAAAGAAAAAACTTTTTTTTAAGAGATTTTATTTATTCAGGAGAGACACAGAGAGAAAGGTAGAGACATAGGCAGAGGGAGAAGCAGGCTCCATGCAGGGGGCCCGATGTGGGACTGGATCCTGGGATTCCAGGAGCGTGCCCTGAGCTGAAGGCAAACGCTCAACCACTGAGCCACCCAGGAGTCCCCATAAAGGAAAAACTTATAGTAAATACACAAAAGAAAAAAAAAGAGAAAGGCATTTAAATGTAACACTAAAGAAAACAAAGCACAAGAGAAGGGAGAAAGAGAAGAAGAAAGGAACAGAATGACAAAAACAGCCAGAAAAGTTACCAAATGCCAGTAAGTACATACCTATCAGTAATTATGTTAAATATGAATGGGCTAAATTCTCCAATCAAACAACATTGTGTGGCTGAATGGATAATTAAAAAACAAAAACAAAACCAGGACCCTTCTATCTCCTGCTTATAAAAGACTCACTTCAAACTTAAAGACACTCAGACTGAAAGTGAAGGGATGAATACACCATGCAAAAGGAAATGAAAAGAAGGCTGTGGTAGTAATAGTTTTATCAGACAAAATAGGCTAAAACAAAGAGTATAGCAAAAGACAAAGAAGGGCATTACTTAATGATAAAGAGGTCAGTGTCAAACAAGAAGATAAAACATTTGTAAACTTTTATGCATAGGAGCATCTAAATATAATAAGCAAATATTAACAGAAATAATGGGAGAAATAGCAATACACTAATTGTAGGGGACTTTATTTTTTTTTTAAAGATTTTATTTATTTATTCATGATAGTCACAGAGAGAGAGAGAGAGAGAGGCAGAGACACAGGCAGAGGGAGAAGCGGGCTCCATGCACCGGGAGCCCGATGTGGGATTCGATCCCGGGTCTCCAGGATCGCGCCCTGGGCCAAAGGCAGGCGCCAAACCGCTGCGCCACCCAGGGATCCCTGTAGGGGACTTTAATACCCACTTACATTGATACACAGATCATCCAAACAGAAAATCTAAATAAAGAAACATTGACCTTGAATAATATATTATGCCAGCTGGATGCACTTACTAGATACATACAGAACATTCCATCCAAAAACAGCAGAATACAGATTCTTCTCAAGTGCACATGGAACATTCTCCAGGATAGAACACATGTTAGGCCACAAAATGAGTCTCAATAAATGTAAGAAGATTAAAATTATATAAGGTATCTTTTCTGACCACAACGTATGAAACTGGAAATTAATTATAAGAAAACTAGAAAAGAACACATGATTAACATCATGCTATTAAACAACCAATAGGTGAATGAAGAAATGAAAGAGGAAGTCAAAAAATATTTTAGACAAATGAAAATGGAAATAAAACCTTCCAAAATCTTCAAGGTGGTACAAAAACGTTTCTAAGAGCGACGTTCATAGCCATACAGACCTACCTAAAGGGATAAGAAAAATCTCAAATACACAATGTAACTTTACATTTAAAGAAATAGAAAGAGAACAAAGGATCATGTAACCATGACTAAATGGGATTTACTCCACGAATGCAAGGATGGTCTAACACCTACAAATCAATCAGTGTGATAGACCACATTTATAAAACATGGAATAAAAATCATACGATAACCTCAATAGATGTAGAAAAAGCATTTGACAAAATTCAGCATTGTTTCATGATAAAAACGGTCAATAAAGCAGGCATAGAGGGAATGTACCTCAACAAAATAAGGCCATATATGACAAACCCACAGCTAACATTATACTCAATAGTGAAAAGCTGAAAGCTTTTCTTCTAAGAATAGGAACAAAATGAGGATGCCTGCTTTGGCCATTTTTATTAAACATAGTATTAGAAGTCCTAGTCAACAGCAATGAGACAAGAGAAAGAAATAAAAAGCATCCAAGTTGAAAAGGAAGAAGTAAAATAGTGAGTAAAACTCACTATTTACAGATGACATGATACTGTACATAGAAAACCCTAAAGCCTCCACCAAAAAAACTATTAGAACTAATACATGAATTCAGTAAAGTTGCAAGACACAAGATTAATATTCAGAAATCTGTTGCATTTCTATATTAATAGTGAACTACCAGAAAGAGGAATTAAGAAAACAACCCCACTTAGTTACATAAAAAAGAATAAAATACCTGATGAACACTGTATGTTACATGTAAGCAATGAATTGCTAAATTCTACTCCTGAAACCAATATTGCATTATATGTTAACTAACTAGAATTTAAATTAAAACTATAAAAGAAATTTTTAAAAATACCTAGAGATAAATTTAACCAAAGAGGTGCAAAAACTGTACTCTAAAAACTCTGAGGCACTGATGAAAGATATTGGAGATGACACAAAGAAATGGAAAAACACTCCATGCTTGTGGATTGGAAGGACAAATATTGCTACGATGTCTATACTACCCAAAGCAATCTACAGATTCAATACGGGTTCTATCAAAATACCAATGGCACTTTTCACAGAACGGGAACAAATAATCTTAAAATTAGTATGGAACCAAAAAAAACCTCAAGTAACCAAAGCCATCTTGAGAAAGAAGAACAAAGTGGAGGCATTATAATCCCTCTGATTTCAAACTGTACTGCAAAGCTATAGAAATCAAAACAGTGTGGTACTAGTGTGGTACTGGCACAAAAACAGACATATAGGCCGATGGAACAGAAGAGAGCCCAGAAATAAACCCCTGCTTATATGGTGAATTAATCTAGAACAAAGGAGGCAAGAACATATAATGGGGAAAAGACAGTTTCTTGAATAAATGGTATTGGGAAAACTGGACAGTTAATGCAAGAGAATGAAACTAGGCCACTATCCATGCCATATACAAGCTCGAATTGAATTAAAGACTTAACAATGTAAAACCTAAAATCATATAACTTCCTGAAGAAAGCATCGGCAGTAAACTCTTGGACTTTGGCCTTAACAATACTTTTTGGATCTGTCTTCTCAAGCAAGGGCAGCAAAAACAAAAATAGGCAAATGGGACTGCATCAAATAAAAGCCTTTGGCAAGTAAAGGAAATCATCAAGACAAAAAACAACCTATTAAATGAGAAGGTATTTGCAAATGATATAACTGATACGGGGTTGATATCCAAAATATATAAAGAAATCACATAGTTCAATAACAAAAAAGTAAACAACCTGATTAAAAAATGGGCAGAAGACTTAAATACATGTTTTTCCAAAGAAGACATAGAAATGGCCCACAGTCACATGAAAAGATGTTCAGCAGCACTCATCATCAGGGAAATGCAAATCAGAACCACAACAAGGTATCACTGTACACCTGTCAGTGTGGCTGTTACCAAAAACACAAGAAATAGCAAGTGATGACAAGGATGAGGAGAAAAGGAAACTCCCATGCAGTGTTGATGGGACTGTAAATTGGCGTATCCACCATGGGAAATATGATGGAGGTTCCTCAAAAAATGAAAAATAGGGATGCCTGGATGGCTCAGGCAGTTAAGCATCTGATCTTGATTTGGGCTCAGGTCATGTTCTTGGGGTCCTGGGAAGGAGCCCTGCCTCAGGCTCTACGGCATGGAGCCTGCTTAATATTCTCTCTCTCCCCCCAAAGAAAGGAAAAGAAGAGGAAAATAGAACTATAGGTTCTGGCAATTCCATTTCTGGGTATTTATCCAAAGAAAACAAAAACACTAATAAATAATATATATCCCCATATTCACTGCAACATTATTCATAATAGCCAAGATATGGAAACAACCTAAGTGCCCATCAATAGATGAATAGATAAAATACACACACACACACACACGCACACACACACACACACACACACACAGTGGGATATTATTCAGCCATAAAAAAGAATGGGGTCTTACTATTTGCGACAGCATGGATGGATGTAGAGGGTATTCTGCTAAGTGAAATAGAGGAAGACAAATACAGTATGATTTCACTTACTTATTTTTTCGCATGATTTCATTTATATATATGTGATATCTAAAAACCAAAAGGAACAAATAAAATAGAAATAGGCTCAG
This sequence comes from Canis lupus baileyi, assembly GCF_048164855.1. NCBI lineage: Eukaryota > Metazoa > Chordata > Mammalia > Carnivora > Canidae > Canis > Canis lupus. The sequence goes on from NC_132874.1 coordinate 10,763,432, forward strand.
GTACAGAGAACAAACTGGTGGTTTCCCGAGGGGAGAGAAGGAGGGGGATGGGTGAAACAGGTGAAGGGGATTAAGAAATAGAAACTTACAGTTATAAAATAAATAAGTCACAGGTATGTAATTTACAGCATAGGGAATATAGTCAGTAATATTGTAGTAACTTTGTATTGCAACAGATGGTAACTAGACCTGTCCTGGTGATAATTTCCTAATGTAGAAAAATACTGCATCACAGTTTTGTATAACTGAAAGTAACATAATAGTATATGTTAATTATAATTCAATTAAAAATAAGCTTAGTCATAGATATGTATGTATGGGAAAGAACATAGTATATTTAGGGTTTGATACGGTCTGTGGTTTTAGGCATCTGCTGGGGGTCTAAGAACATATCTCCCATGGATAAGGAGGGACTACTGACATCCTCTTTTCAGTGATATAATTTCAGTGTTTTAGAAGCAATTTTCCTTTTAATCAATGTATAGTGACACAGAAAACACACAGAGGATGTTGAGAGGTAATTCTTTAAATTGGCAAAGACATATTACAATTATAGAGGAAAGGAGAGGGAAGCAGGTCGGGGAAGACAGTACAGGGCAAGGGGGTTGAAAACTTAAATATGCAGCCTGTCCTCACTTGGGGGTAAGGAGAGAGCTCATTGAAAATACAGATTCCTGGGCCCGAGGAGCCTGATGAAGTGGGTCACAGGCGGGTCCAGGGGTTGTACTTTTAGCGAGCCAGTCTCCTGTGATGCATTCAACAATAAAGGTTCTTAATTTTTTACACTTAGCTAAAAACTATAGTTTAAAATAGTTAAATAGCTATTTTAAATCAAATATATATTTGAACAACAGTGCAAAATGAAATCATTGCATAATATTGATGTTGGAGGACAGAATAAATATATTTATTATAGTATATTAAGTGTATTACAGTATATTAAGTTCTTGACATTCTGGTCACTTCAGTTATATTGGGGGACATGTGATTTGTTTTTGGCGGATCCAAATCCTTATTGTCTTAGACCATATTTATATTCAGAATACATAATGATTTTGACCCTTGGTTGTTCTCGTTAAGACTGTCACACTCTCTGTGTGATTGTGATTATCATGTTGATCTAAACACAGTTTTGGCTTACAAATATTTAAGGAGAACTATGACTCTTGGGAACATCGATGAGTCTCCAAGCCCTTTCTAAACCAGTTATAGCCAGGCTATCACTTGGAGTTTGTTGATTTGTGAATTTCTTAACACATATTAGTTGCTCCGAGTATGTTAGCTCAAGGGACAAACTGGTTGGTTTGATCCAGTCCTGGGACTTTGATTTTAGGAATGGAAATATGAGTTCAGAATGCCCATCCAGTGCGGAAGGCCACCCACCCTTCCCTGTGGAACCTTCCCTGAGACCCTTTCTTCCATAAAATGAAATTTCCCCCTCTGCAATTCCAAAGCTTATCTCTTGTTCTCTTGCTGTACCATGAAGAGGATGTGCCATTTGTGTATATATTGCCTTCCCGGAAGGAGTATGAACTTCCTGAGGGCATGATCCATATCCAGTATGTTTTTTTCTACTCCAGACAAGCGCCTAGCAGAAGTTCCTTACAAAGCACCATAAAAGAAGTGTGTGGATGACTTGATAACATCACTTGACAATGATGGCATCACCTTAGTTTTTCAGATATTGTGTTTCACTTGCTTTAGAAATTTAAAACGTGGTGACTTTTTGTCAAATCAGATTCAAGCATAGTTATTTACTAAGCTTTTTAGACGTATGATGTCACGATATCAAAAATTAGCTGGAGCGGATCTACTTGAATGAGGGGTGGTTTGTAATCTAGATGATCCGTTCCACATGTAAAATCCAAATGAAATGTAAAGTGGAGTTGTTGGCATGTGGTTATGGGGAGGAGAAGCAGTTGTTGTACATTACTTGGTGGAATTCATATTCATATCTTGTCAGTTTACAGTGAGCCAGAGATTTAAAATAACATTTGTTTCTGTTTTAGTAACTGCTTTAAAAAAATATCCCAGATCATTATGTTTTCATTTTCTTTAACTTGACTTCTGGTAGTGTTTTTAATATGTGGCCTTTCAAGCAGTAATGAAACGTATCAATGCAACTTGGCAGCGCCTAACAGGACATGCTTCTAGGATTATTCTTAATGATTAAAAGTCAAATTGAGTTTTGTTTTTTATTTTAAAAAAAAACAAAACAAAACACAAAACTGACCCAAAATATAGATGAGCCAAAAAACCCAGGGGGAAAAAATCTGTGAATGAAACATTGGTTCTTGGCCTTTTACGTATTCTTCACATCTATGTTCCTCAGATCTCTTCTCAATTGTACATTCTCAACAAAAGGGTAGGGGTGGTAGGGGTCACATGTGATTCACTGACGTGTTGCTCGCATTGCTCCTTTCTCTTCAGTGATAGTTTGAAGAGTATATTGTAGTTATCCAAGGCTTTCAGTTTGGGGAATGCAGTCACCAGATCTGTTTGGTGGCACTCTGGAGAGTTGGTTAGAGGACCAGGAGAGCAGTCGAAAATCTAGGTGGGCGGGCAAGAGAGGTGGGTGAGAGCAGAAGCAGTGGTGCCAGAGTGGTGGGAAGGGAAGGACTCTAGCAGTAGAACCAGAAAGTCGAATTGAAAGAATTGGGAACCAGCTCACTTGCGAAATAAGTGAGGGGAGGCAGAGTATTGAATCTGGAGTTTTGAGTTTCAGCCACTCTGTGATGTTGGGGTGCCAGGAATAGGCTTGATGGATCCCTAAAAGGGACCTCTGAATCTTTCTTACCATCCAGCATTACTTCACTTCTTTTTCCTTTTGAACCTGTAACCTACCCCTTCTTGGTTGGGCCATGGC